>NC_086317.1:219839325-220152450 GCF_036172605.1 Pelobates fuscus | reverse complement strand
AAAGAATGAAATGTTGCCATGTTTTTATTGAACACACCATGTAAACATTCACAGTGCAGGTGGAAAAAGTATGTGAACCCTTGGAGTTTATAACTGGTTGAACCTCCTTTGGCAGCAATAACTTCAACCAAACGTGTCCTGTAGTTGCAGATCAGACGTGCACAACGGTCAGGAGTAATTCTTGACCATTCCTCTTTACAGAACTGTTTCAGTTAAGCAATATTCTTGGGATGTCTGGTGTGAATTGCTTTCTTGAGGTCATGCCACAGCATCTCAATCGGGATGAGGTCAGGACTCTGACTGGGCCACTTCAGAAGGTGTATTTTCTTCTGTTTAAGCCATTCTGTTGTTGATTTACTTCTATGCTTTGGGTCATTGTCCTGTTGCAACACCCATATTCTGTTGAGCTTCAGCTGGTAGACAGATGGCCTTAAGTTCTCCTGCAAAATGTCTTGATAAACTTGGGAATTCATTTTTCCTTCGATGATAGCAATCCGTCCAGGCCCTGACGCAGCAAAGCAGCCCCAAACCATGATGCCCCCACCACCATACTTCACAGTTGGGATGAGGTTTTGATGTTGGTGTGCTGTGCCTCCTTTTTGCCACACATAGTGTTGTGTGTTTCTTCCAAACAACTCAACTTTGGTTTCATCTGTCCACAGAATATTTTGCCTTTAGGAAAGCTTATGGCCTCCCAGACTAACCTCTTCCTCACATACCTGTTTCTTGCTCTCTCCTAAAGGGCAGCCCACCTTATTTGACTGCAAATTCCTGTCCTAATGTGTTTTACACCACACCTCCTATAGAATGTAAGCCCGATTGAGCAGGGTCCTCTTCAACCTATTGTTCCCGTAAGTTTATTTGTAATTGTCCTATTTATAGTTAAATCCCCCTCTCATAATATTGTAAAGCGCTACGGAATCTTTTGGCGCTATATAAATGGCAATAATAATAATGATGATAGTAGTACTATAGTAGTGCTGACACAGTACTGTCTCCGGTCTCCGTGGCTCCTCCGACTCCGCATGCAGCTCCCCTCCCCCACTAATATAAACCGCGCTGAGTCTGAGCACCGGCGTGTGACGTCACCGGCGCTCAGCAGTGCAGCGATAGCCGACAGCCCGCACGTTACCCAGGCGGCGCCGGCAGAATAGGGAAGTAGGGCGATCGGAAGCCCTCTCTCTGAGCTCTCTCACTATATTCTCGGAGGGGCTATTGCCCCGTTGCCCCCCCCCCCCCCCCCCCCGATGCGCCAATGATTCATAGTGCCCACTCCTAGTGTTAAATGGCATCTTCCATTCGTGATCCTCCCTAATCCTCACCAAATATGCACTGCTAAGATCAAGTTTAGTAAAGATCTTAGCACCCTGGAGTCTATCAAACAATTCGGATATAAGGGGAATGGGAGTCATTCTTTATAGTAATCTTGTTTAATGCCCTGTAGTTAATGCAAGGACGTAACTCTCCATTTTTAGCTATGGATGATTTACTTATATGACCTTTTCTTAACGATTCTTTGATGTACTCCTCCATGATCTTACTTTCTTGTGGGGATAGGGCATATACTGCTCCCTTAGGAGGCATAGCCCTGGGCAACAGATGGTGCAATTGTATGACCTGTGTGGAGGAAGAACATCAGTCTGGCTTTTACTAAACGCCTCCCTAACCTCCCAATACTGTACGGGAATTTCGGGGGTCAGAGACGTAGCAGCAGGTAAAGCAACAATGCCCACTTTTTTAGTAATGTGAAACATGCAGTTTTCCTGACTGTCTTTACCCCATTCCAGTATATCCCCTTTAGTCCAGTCAATATGAGGGTTATGCTTGATGAGCCAAGGGAAACCAAATACGATGGGACAAGAAGGGGAAGTGATTATCTGGAAGGTAATGTCTTCCTTATGCAAAGCTTCTATCGTAATGCAAATAGGCAAGGTCTCATGGGTAATCAATGGTTGAGATAGGGGTCCTCCCATCAATAGCCTCAACAACTAGAGGTGATGATCTCTCCTTGACTGGTATAGTGTGTTTCTTAACAAAATACAAATCAATAAAGTTACCAGCCGCACATGAGGCAACCAGGGCTTTGCATGAAAAGTTCTTATCATTGCAAAAGGCAGAAATGTCAAGGAGAAATCTGCCTTGGGAATTGCTTGAGGACATATCCATTACACCTAAGACCTGTCCCCTTAAGGTTCTTAGGTGTGGAAGTTTTCCGGACGTATAGGACAAGCATATCTCGTGTCCTTTTTTGCCACAATATAAGCAAATGCCCTCTTTTCTCCTATACTGTTTCTCTGCCTCAGACAGTCCTGTAACCCCTAACTGCATAGGTTCGGGTTCAGACAGCGTCGGAAGGCCAGAGACAACAGGCTTGGAGAATCGAGGTGCTAGTGACATTGTCAAACGTAACAGAAAAAAAAAATAGGAGAGGAACAGCGCTACAGTACTGATCACAGGGGAGAATAGAGCTGCACACCTGAGGGGAAGGGTAACCCTCAAACCCTTCAAAGAATGGAGAGAACAAGATACAACAAATACAGGGTGCGCTAAGTAGGACAATGAGAGATAATAAACAAAAATCAGCAATAATATAAAGAGTCTCTTAGAGTACAGCGAAGACCTGGAGTGTATATTCTTCAGTCCTTGCTTCGAATCCTCAGTGGTAAATATGAAATACAAAAGCAGCAATAGAGACCAATAGTGCAAAACCATTTTAGGAAAGCTGGATCACGAACAACATAGAAGTGCCAAATCACAATTTAACCCCTTAAGGACCAAACTTCTGGAATAAAAGGGAATCATGACATGTCACACATGTCATGTGTCCTTAAGGGGTTAAAGAGCTATAACCAGCTCTGAGTAAAACAGCATACAGTGGTATTTAAACTCCCCACATGTAGGATATCCTTCTAGCGATGCTTGCAGTGCTTGCATAGTGTTTACCGTATAAAAAATAGCAGTAAAAGGTAAAATTAAACGTACTTACAGTGCTCAGAGCAGCCACACTGCTCTATGAACCAGGCGTAGGTGGAATAATCCCCACCAGGGATTTCTTTTGTAGTACTGGATCTTTAAAATGATAAAAAAAAATCAACCAGGATAAAACAGCAACAAATAAAAGTAAGTGTGCAAAATACTTTTATTGGATTCTTATAAAAAACAGCGCGTTTCGCCAAAAAACAGGCTTTATCAAGTGTAGACAACTGATCCTGGCTATTCACCTTTTATAGACAAGTAAAATGGCATAACATTTTTTTTTTATTTATTTATAGACATCAAAACAATAAAACAAGTAAAACAGTAGATAATGCTTGTTTTCTAATATATTATATATATAGGGACATCTAAATCCCATGCAGAACCTTTATTCAACTGAGGAAAATTGACTTAAGGTGAAAGTAAAGGTAAGCATTTAAGCTTTAAACTTGAGGGTGAAAGGTCGCGGGGTCGTGGCCCTTTTTAACCGTGGGAGTGGGTGTTTTAGAGTGACAGGAGGTGGGCGGAGCCGTCAGATTGCCGTGAGCACCGCAGGGCAGGATGGGGAGTGTAGTTATGATCGCGTCCGTTTGCAGGACGTGATCAGAGGGAAGAGGGGGGCTGTCCTAAGCGGCCGAAAGTAGGAGGGAGTGATTGTAATACTACGAGAAGAGTATTACAGTGTAGAAGTGTCCAGTTATATCCTACATGTGGGGAGTATTAAATACCGCTGTATGCTGTTTTACCTAGAGCTGGGCATAGCTCTTTAAATTGTGAGTTGGCACTTCTCTACTTCTATGTTGTTCGTTATCCAGCTTTCCTAAAACGGTTTTGCACTATTGGTCTCTATTTCTGCTTTTGTATTTCATATTTACCACTGAGGATTCAAAGCAAGGACTGAAGAATATACACTCGAGGTCTTCCCTGTACTCTAAGAGACTCTTTATATTATTGCTGATTTTTGTTTATTATCTGTCATTGTCCTACTTAGCGCACCCTGTATTTGTTGTATCTTGTTCTTGACATTGTCAAACATCTAGTTCTATTTCTAGCAATTTTCCTGGTCGTGTCTATTATCAATCTGCATCACATAAGTAATAAAGTAATTTAACCCCTTAGGTAGGTCTTTGGCAGCAATTTTGTCAAGAATATTCTCGGATAATCCGATTAATCTGTTATTAGTCCAGTCTACCTCAGATGCCAAAGTATGAAATTCTATGGCATAATCTGAGATAGACCGATTCCCTTGTTTGATACGAATTAAGGCAGTGGAGGCTTTTTCCTCCCTGCCTAATGGTTCAAACGTCCGTTTGAAATCTGCAAGTAATTCCTGGTAACAATGACCGATACTCCTATTACTTTGCCATAATGGATTAGCCCAAGTTAAGGCCTTACCTTTAAGTTGGTTCATCAGATACCCAATCTTAGCTCTATCTGAAGGAAATGAACCAGGTGAGGCCTCAAAGTGGTACTCAATCTGATTGAGAAATCCCCTACATTCCTGGATATTACCAGGTTTACATGTGCATGATTGCTGCTCGGCACAACTTTTCCTGTCAGGACAGTAATGCTGCTTGGCACAACTTTTCCTTTCAGGACGATAAATGCCATTAACCACATTTTTATGTGCGGATGAATACGTGACAAATACCCAGTACCTTTTGGATTAGTGAGGTAACTTCCTCCCAAATAGTCTGAATTTTGCTGCAAGAACACCAAATGTGGTGTAGGGTACCCTGGTTTTTACTGCATCTCCAAAAAAGTGGAGACTCTCCTTGGGAGAAATGATGGATATCTACAGGAGTCATGTACCAGCATGTTAGGAGTTTGAAATTCGCTTCTAGAAGTTGAATACTACAGTGTGAGTGAAAGGTTCTGTAGAATATTTTGTATTACTCCTCTTCGGAGAGAGGGGGTGATATATCGTCATTCTATCTATGTGGGCAAGATGGGGGTTAGTGGCCAGTTGGAGCATTCTATGGCACTTAGATAACGTCTTAGGCACTGGTTTGGTGCCAGAGCACAAGAGCTTGAATATGGTTTCTTGTCTAAGTCCCTGCGGTGGCACCTCTAAGGGTTTCACAAAGTGGGTAAGATTTGAATATAAGTAGGTGTGTAGGAAGAGTTGTACGGGTAGCAAATCTTTCATAGGTTTTAAACTTACCTTGGTCAAAATGTGTGCTATCGTGACATGTTTATTCAAACCCATTTTAAGGTGAGGGATACCTTTGAATCCCACTGGAAACAGTGGATTGTGTGATATGGGGTATTTAGACAATATTTCCGGTGAGATATCTTTGAGGTGAGCAATCTTTTCCATATCTGCATCATGGGGGTTATCTTCGGGTGTGGGGAGACTGCAAACGTAGGGTGCCGGGCTGCTATCCAAGGGGCAACCTGGAGGGCGTCTCAATAAATGACTGTTCCACATCTATCCACTGTTTGGAGGTACCTTTAGTAGACCAATCCAGTATGCGTCCCAGGTGTACTGCCTTATAATAGAGTAAGGGATTGGGTAATCCCGCCCCCCTTCTATCTTTTGGTCTGGTAAGATTATGGAAGGCTATTCTCGGTTTTCCTCGGGCCCAGATGAACCTCGTAAAAAGGGATTGAAAAATTTACTGGGTAGCAATATTGGTACAGTGTTAAAAAAGTAGAGCAATTTAAGCAAAAACGTTCATTGAGAGAATGTTCACTCTGCCCAACCATCGGAAGTGTGGCTTGTTCCACCTATCCAAGTCCTTGGATATCTCTTTGAGTAGAGGAATAAAGTTTAAAGTGAATAGGTCTGATATGTGTGGGGACAGTTTGATACCCAAGTATGTGATACTGTGGGTCGACCATTTGGAGTGAAATCCTTTTTTAAGGGATTCTACTGTATGGGGAGGGGTATTGTAAGGGGAGGGGTAAGGTTGAGGATTTCAAATTTTTCTATGTTAATTTTGAAATTGGATAGGGAACTGTAGAGGTTCTGTTCTTCCATGAGTGGGGGTAGGGATTTATAAGGGTGTTGTATTATGAAGAGAAGGTAATCTGCAAAAGCGGAGGGAAGCCTTGTACGTGTGATCCTTGTTTGTGAGGCCAAAAATCTTGGGGTTATTCCTAATTCTTTGTAGCAAGGGTTCAAGGGTCAAAATATATAAAATTGGGGACAGAAGGCATCCCTGACGTGTTCCATTACTGATTGAAAATGGTATTATAGAGTTGTCCATTCATTTTTAGTCTGGCTGAGGGTCTAGAGTAGATTGCCTCGATGCAGGTCAACATCCTCCGCCTGAATCCCAGGGCAAGCAATGTTGCTCTATGAAAGGACCAGTCCGACATGTTGAACGCCTTCTCGGTGTGGATGGAGAGAAAAATGGATGGCATTTTATTCTGGTAAATCATGTGGATTATGTTAATAATTTGTGTTGTGTTATCTTTCACTTCCCTGGATGGGATGAATCCTGCCAGATCTGGGTATATTCTACAAATGGGTGGATGTGGTTTGTCAGTAATTTGGTGTTTCATAGATTTGGTGTTGCAGAGTTTCATATCTACATTTATGAGGGATATTGGCCTATAGCTGCAGCACAATTCCGCATCTTTTCCCGGTTTGGGTAGTAGTGTTATCATAGCCTCTATGCTGGGCGAAGGGGGAACATTAGTCGAACATATTGAGTTAAGGGCTTTTAGAAGATGTGTTTTAATCTCGTCTCGAAAGGTGCTACAGTAAAAATTTGAGAATCCGTCTGGGCCTGGGCTTTTATTTAGCGGTGTGGTTAGTATAGCTAGCAGAAGTTTGTCATCCGTAAATGGTTCGTCTAGTGAATGTGTCACATTATGAGTCAGGATGGAGCAGATGTTTTTCGTTATGTATGCAGTTTTCTCCTGGTGGGTGGATGTGTTTTTATCAAGGTTGTATAGCGATTTGTAGTATAAGCGAAAGTTCTCAGCAATATGTTCTGTGGTGTGGACTGTGTTATTATGTTTGGTTTACATTTTTGGAATGTAGGTTAGTCCTTGACATTGTTTAGGGGCGTTAGCCAGCATTTCCCCCCATTTGTCTCCTTGGGAGAAGAACGTTTGTTTGATCCACAGTAGGGACTTCAAGTCTGACCTTAATGCTTTTAGAGTATTGTAATCTACCTCTAATTTGAAGGATTTGTGATTAGTTTCTATTTAATTTATTTTGTCAAGTAATGTTTTGCGCTCGATATCCCTTTTTTTTTTTTTTAAGGTAGGGTCCGTATTTAATAAGTCCCCCCGTATTAACCAATATATGGGCTTCCCATTGCATGAATAGACCCATTTTCAGCAAATTATTGTGTTATCCGGTGGGAAATTAGTTGTCTGGTATTGTTGTTATAATATCTGGGAATTTAGTCTCCAGAAGTTTTGTTTTCGGGAAGGGATGGGATTTTAATGGAAATGGAGACCGGAGCATGGTCTGACCATGTAATGTAGGCAATGTCAGCCGTATTCAGTAAACTGAGTGTGTGGTGTGATGTACATAACATGTCTCTTCTTATATATGTATTGTTTGGTTTTGAAAAGTAAGTATAATCCCTTGCTGACAGGTGGAGGATGCGCCAGCAATCCACTATTTGGTGTTGGGCTAGTAGGTTGCGGATCTGTGTTCTCTCCAATGATAGATGTGATGGGTTTGAGGCTGTGCTATCTCTCCCAGCATCTATGAATTTGTCTGAGTATGTGAATGGGACGTGAGAACCTATCAGGATCGGCACTTCTCTACATTTGCTTATGGCATAGTTATTGTAGAAAACCGTTGGGAATTTGTTATGAAAATGTTTGGGGCCGTTTGACCTCTAAGGTGGGTCTCCTGAAGGAAAGATCCCGATCTTAAAATGTCTTTCATGACTACCTTGTTTCCGGTGTGTTTAAACCCCTTACATTGTGGGATAAAATTTTAAGTGTCAACTCCATGGTGACCCAAATGGTTTGTCTCTGGTGGATATTTGTAGTGCACTGTCAGCTGCTTGCCAGCATCCTACATCAGGACTATGGCCCCTGGTTCAGGACTGTTAAAAGACTTTGTTTGCGCCTTTTAACTCACCAGGTTTGTTTTATGAGATGTAACGAACGGATTGAACTTGTACTGCTCGTATACCGAACTAACTCCTGAACAGTTGGATTACCCGGGAGAGTTGTGTGCTGCTTGTTGACTCTTCTGACCCAAATCAACACCTTAACCACAACGTTCACAGCGGTCAGCTGGGTGGCCGCCGTTCGTATGGACCCCCGAAGAAGACTGTCTGCACAGCCTAATTCTATGGAACTGCTTTGGGCAGGAGCCTTGTGTGCCCTCCGGTCAAATTATGACATCCATGAAAATCCCGAACCCCTGAACCGATCTGGGTAATTTCTGGATATGTTGGTCACCCAGATCGGGGCTATCAGAGGATGTGACTTGTGGGGTTTCCATGTGTTTTGGGGGTACTTTTGGGATGTTGTTAAAATGTATGTTTTCTGTGCCTGGAGATGATTGAGTTTAGTACAGTCCCTGGCTAAATTATCTCTCAGGCACAGGGGAGGGATTACCCTGTTTTGTGTGGGTGTGTTGTGGAACTGAGAGCCAATATAATTAAAGTGTGTAACTTGTCATAGTCCCCTCTCAGGTCCAGTGTGGAATGCCCCTGGAATATGTAATGAAAAACCCCTTGCATGGGGACCTGCATGTAAGGCCAGTTGTGTTTGCCAATAAATCAGTTCTCCTTCACCCTCAACATAGAGCCTCGTATCATGCTTGGAGGGTTACAGCTATATTCACTCTTGGGATTGCTATAATCATTATACTCCTTTGGATTAGGTTTCATTTGCTCTTTTAAGAGCATACTGATTTTACTCTCTGGATTAGAAGAGCATTGGAAGCTGGATCCCGGTCTTGGGTCCAGGGTGGGTGGAGGAAAGCGAGACCCCAACGAAGCTGTAACGCTGTCTGCGGGGATGACGGTGGTTATGGTGTCTGGTGAAGTGCTTGGAAGTACTCAAGAATACTAGGAAGCATCGATTAGCGGAGGCACCCAGTCCTAAAAATGGTCCTAAACCATATGCATTTCGGTTAGTCACCCTACATTTTAATGTGTTCTTTGTCTACCCTCTGGGTATTGAGGCACTCTTTATGCCTACATTGTTTAATAATTATGTGGCTAGCTGTTGCAACTGACTGCAATTTATGTCAGGCTCAAACTTAGGACTATATATGTGGTTATTTAAAAAAAAAAGTTTTTTTTTTACTGTAACCTGTTTGATATGTGTTCGGTTATTGGGATTTTTTGATTGCATGTTTACTAAGTACTAAACCATCCCTGCATATTTAGGCATTTACTAATTCTGGCACGCTAATGTTGTGCTGTTTTCTCACATATTTGCCACAAAGTTACTTTAATACTTTTCTGCAATTAACAACATTTTATAATGTGTATATTTTTGGTTATTCCCGGGTTATTTTCTATTTTCTACTGCTTACTATCCGGTATGATCTATAGTGATACTGTATGCACTTGAAGGGATACGCCACTGCCCAAACAAAAAAATACGTGAAAATCACTGTTTAGTGGATGTGCCCCAAAAGACAAAGGCTTCTACCAACCAGTCAATACAGCTCTAACTCAGCCTGCAAAAGTCCCTGGTTTGTTAATTACTTATTTTATACTTTGTATCCTTACTTCACATATTGTGTCTGTTCTTGCACAGTATTAGCAACGTTATAGGTCTCAAGTCACTTACATTGAGACACCATATAATCAAATGTGTTGGTTGTATTCTCATCATCCTTTGGCATGGGCCTTATAGTCTGCTTAGATTGCATGCCACGTTACCACCCTTCTAGCCTAACTACTTTTCCTACCTTTACAAATTGACTGGACAAAACGCAAGGGCATCACTGTGGGCCATATCACAACTCCTACACCTTGCTACGCTTACCCTTCTTTTGTTCGTTCCATACATCCGCACCTCTCATACAGCCCTATTTCTCCATCCAGCAGCTCATGGCTGACTTTGAGCACTCTGCCTTCCGCTACAATATCTCTACACATAGCCTTCACTAGACCTTTACTCCAACATTTTACACATGATCCTCCACGGGCAAGCACTACAACAACTTCAGCCCGTCATTTGGGCAATTACATGCATCACTTTCCTGATATACAAGGGTAAACAAATACAACCTTTCATACCATATTTCACTTTTATACACAGCTTCGTCAGGCCCACACAGGTCTTTACCATACGGCCCTCTCTCGGCACACTCCCGAGAACCTAGAACCTATTACTACACATTTAACTAATCCAGGCCTCTTCAATTTGTCACTATTTTAACTGTTTTATTATAATCTTCACCTCCACTTTTAGGCACTTGCTAGTTATGGTATTTTGCTTCATGCAGTATGCTAAGGGATTGGATTAGATGTGATGGTTGGTTATTTCTCAGGGTGTTCGCTCTCATACACACTTCAGGTCCTTCTAGTGGAACGACGTACAATAGGAACTGATGCCTAGATTAAGTATAATCAGGCATCAGCTTTCGATGTAATCTGTTAATTTTCAGTTACTCCATGTCTGCATTGTTATGTTTTGTACTATGCCTTTCTGTCAAAATGCCTGTTTTCTCCAACCTTGTGGCTGGTTTTCCTCAACTCGATAATTTGTGATTTGTACCCTCACCTCATAGGCGTGGACAGCCGATTGCATAAAGCACAAACACACGCAGTGTGTATATGTGTGTGTGTATATATATATATATATATATATATATATATATATACACAAACACATACATACATACATACACTGCTGTGTGTGTGTGTGTGGGTGCCGTGTGTGTGAGGGTGCTGGTAGTGTGCTGTGTGAATTTGTTTGGAGGGAGTGTGTGTGGGGGTAAGGGGATAGATTAGGAAATAGCCCCCCTCACTTCTTACCTTTTGGCTGGGAGGGGGGTTCTTTGCTGCCATCCCTGATCCCTTGTGGCCCTAGTGTGAGTTCACTTTAACCAGCTTTCCAAATTCATGGTTGTTTATTTGTAAGAAAAAAAAAAAAATTTGAAAAATACAGGTCTCACAACCTGACTGAAAAGGATGCTGATTTTGATAACACTCTTAGAAATAACTGAACTTAAGCAAGATTTTTCAGTTAGACTTGGAGCAAAAAGATTTGAACACTTTGAAAAATACAGTTGTTAGCCCCTCACAGTCATTCAATGCACCTCAAAGAGTATTTCAATGCCCCTGAGAGAGTATTTCAATGTCCCTTACAGAGCCTTTTACTATCCCTAGCAGAGCCTTTTAATGTCCCTAGTAGAGAATTTTAATGTCCCTACCTAACAGAGATTTCCATCTATAACAATAACAGAGCTTTAAGGATCAGCTCCACTCTCTATCACTCCTATACCACGAGTGATACTGAATGGCAGGGTGAGCTGGCTGACAGCTGAGCGGTTTCTCTCACGGACGAGCCAAGTCTAAGTGGCTGGCTGATAGCAGGGCGGGTGCTAGGGCGGGCTCTGACGGTCGCGATCTCTGCTGTTTCCGACCTTCCGGGAACAGCAGGTAGCAGCGGCCATCTTGGGTGTGGCAAAATGTTGCGGAACCCCAATTCCGCGGAACACCAATTTGTAAACGCTGTTCAACGGTAATGGCTTAGACTCTACCTGGTTTCCTAGAGTTCTGCGGAACACCAATTGGGAAATGCTGATCTAGACCAGTTTATTTTAGTTTGAACACTAACCTATTGTGAAGAACCGTATCAAATGCCTTGGCAAAATCCAAGTAGATCACATCCAGTGCAACACCCTGATCAATACTTCTACTTACTTCTTCATACAGTGCAGTTAGGTCAGTTTGTTATGACCTGTTTCATAAAACCATGCTGATTATTGCTAATAAAAAAGTTCTTGCCAATGAATTCCTGAATATTATCCCATAATAATCGTTCAAATACTTTCCCATTCAAATAAGTTAAGCTCACAGGTCTATAATTTCCAGGCAAGGGTATTGAACCCTTTTTAAATATAACAATATAGTTACATAGCTGAAAAGAGACTTGCGTCCATCAAGTTCAGCCTTCCTCACATTTGTTGTTTTGCTGTTGATCCAAAAGAAGGCAAAAAATCCCAGTTTGAAGCACTTCCAATTTTGCAACAAGCTAGGAAAAAAAATATTCTTGACCCCAGAATGGCAGTCAGATTTATCCTTGGATCAAGCAGTTATTATCCTACATTGAAAGATTATATCCTTGAATATTCTGATTTTGCATGTATTCATCTAGAAGCTGTTTGAACATCTGTATGGACTCTGATAAAACCACTTTTTCAGGCAGAGAATTCCACATCCTTATTGTTCTTACAGTAAAAAAAACCCTTCCCTTTGCCTTAGACAAAATCTTCTTTCTTCCAGTCTAAACGCATGACCTTGAGTCCTATGTAAAGTCCGGTTTGTGAATATATTTCCACACAATGGTTTGTATTGGCCCCGAAATATATTTGTATAATGTTATCATATCCCCTCTCGGGCGACGTTTTTCTAAACTAAATAGGTTTAAATTTGTTAACCTTTCTTCATAGTTGATATGTTCCATTCCTTTTATTAATTTTGTAGCCCGCCTCTGCACTTTTTCTAGTGCCATAATATCCTTCTTTAGAACAGGTGCCCAAAATTGCACAGCATATTCAATATGTGGTCTTACCAGTGATTTATAAAGAGGCAAAATGATATTCTCATCCCGAGAATGAATGCCCTTTTTCATGCATGAAAATACCTTGCTGGCCTTAGCCACTGCTGATTGATAGTGATGTCGCGAACCCGAAATTTTCGGTTCGCGAACGGGAACTTCCGCAAACGTTCGCGAACCGCCATTGACTTCAATGGGCAGGCGAATTTTAAAACCCACGGGGACTCTTTCTGGCCACAAAAGTGATGGAAAAGTTGTTTGAAGGGGACTAACACCTTGACTGTGGCATGCCAGAGGGGGATACATGGCAAAACAGCCATGGAAAATTACACAGTTGATGCAGAGTCTTGTTTTAATCCATAAAGGGCAGAAATCACCTAACATTCCTAAATCGCAATGAATATGGATTGACACCTGACATGACTTATTGGCACCTTGACATATGGATTGACACCTGTCCTCAGAGCCCCTGATGCACACGGACACAGAGCAGAATAGGGACTGTTCCCCTTACATATGGTCACTTGGCAGGTATGGATTGACACCGGTCCTCGAAGCCCCTGATTCACACTGACACAGAGCAGAATAGGGACTGTTCCCCCTACATAGGGTCACTTGGCAGATATGGATTGACACCTATCCTAAGGATCCCTGATACACACTGACACAGAGCAGAATGGGTAATATTCACTAAATGCAAAACATTGTTATACAGGGGAATATTCAGTAAATAAGGATAAGGTGGGGGACCTACTGTCCTCCCCCCCGGCCCCCACCCCTGCGCGGTGGGTGGGGGTCATAAATCACAATGGTGGGTACCTACTGTCCTCCCCCCCACCCCCACCCGAGAGCGGTGGGTGGGGACCATAAAAATAATGAGGGGGGGACCTACTGTATGATGTTGTATCGATCAGGTAGTGTAAGGGTTACGCCCGCTTCACAGTGACAGGCCAAACTCCTCTCAGTGGACGTGTATATGGCAGCGATTTTTGGAACAGCGAAATGGAAGAAGATGCTTGGTCGGTCCTCCTACTTCAAATTTGGGGCACTGCGCGTGCAATCTAATGTGCCACCAGATAGGAGTGGTGTGTTTAGTATTATTCTTATCAGTTTAATACCTGTTGCGTCCCCTATCAGTGGACGTGTATATGGCAGCGATTTTAGGAACCGCACACCTGGGACCCGAGCAAGGTCACCTCGTTCAACAGGCTACAACATTTGTCCCTGGAAACCTAGGCTGGACATCATGCACAACTTGAATGGAAAACGGGACTAACAGGTCAACCCTGCTTACGGAGACTCTCAGGTCATTGATCGTGTCAAGAGGAGGGGAACAACTTCAAAAAAAGATTACTGGCAAATTCTTTTAAAAAAAGTGGAAACGGCTGCTGCCGAAAATTCCAATACCTGACTAGAACGCTACAGATCCCATTACCCAGTGCGTACTTGCAACGTCTACAAAGGACTCTCACTAGCTTCGTGTGGGCACACAAAAAATATAATATTCAGTAAATAAGGATAAGGTGGGGGACCTACTGTCCTCCCCCCTGACCCCCACCCCTGCGCGGTTGGTGGGGGGCATAAATCACAATGGGGGGGACCTACTGTCCTCCCCCCCACCCCCACCCGAGAGCGGTGGGTGGGGGCCATAAAAATAATGGGGGGGGACCTACTGTATGATGTTGTATCGATCAGGTAGTGTAAGGGTTACGCCCGCTTCACAGTGACAGACCAAACTCCACTCGGTGGACGTGTATATGGCAGCGATTTTTAGTACAGCGAGATGGAAGAAGATGCTTGGTCGGTCCTCCTACTTCAAATTTGGGGCACTGCGCGTGCAATCTAATGTGCCACCAGATAGGAGTGGTGTGTTTAGTATTATTCTTATCAGTTTAATACCTGTTGCGTCTCCTATCAGTGGACGTGTATATGGCAGCGATTTTAGGAACCGCACACCTGGGACCCAAGCAAGGTAACCTCGTTCAACAGGCTACAACATTTGTCCCTGGAAAACTATCCTGGACATCATGCACAACTTATATGTATATGGCAGCGATTTTTGTAACAGGGAGATGGAAGAAGATGCTTGGTCGGTCCTCCTACTTCAAATTTGGGGCACTGTGCGTGCAATCTAATGTGCCACCAGATAGGAGTGGTGTGTTTAGTATTATTCTTATCCGTTTAATACCTGTTGCGTCTCCTATCAGTGGACGTGTATATGGCAGCGATTTTAGGAACCGCACACCTGGGAGGCATGGCATAAGGATTTGAGTACAGTCTTCTCAGAAGAACAATGGAACCAAGCCTTCATAGCCCATAAAGGTAGATCCAGATGCGCATCCCACCTAGAGCTAATGCGCAAGATACAATATAGGTGGTACTTGGTACCGACTAGACTAGCGACCATATATCCCAACACCTCGAGACTTTGCTGGAGATGTTTAATAGAGTAGGGCACAATGCTCCACATCTGGTGGGCCTGCTCGGCCATCAGAGGATACTGGAAGGCAGTTGAGGGGGTGATACAAGGGACACTGGTCACGAGAACCAACCTGAGACCAGAAAATGCCCTACTCTTCATCTCGATTGACCCATTCCCAAAAGCACATGCCGACCTAACATATCATATTTTGATTGCTACCAACTTATTAATAGCCAGAGGGTGGAAACAACAACAGCCACCGGAGAGATCTAGCCTTCTCCAACAGATCTTCCTAAACCTAGCATATGAAAAAAACCTGCCAGCGGCTACACCCCCCACACCACATAGTGGAAGCCAGGAACATATGGGAGGCGTATCTGAGGAAGGAGGAGGAGGGGGTCGTGTTAGAACAATAACATATCACATATATATATATATATATACATGAAGGATGAATAGTACCACTCCTAAGACCTAACTGCTCTGACGCAGAGAGACAACGACTCCAAATACCATGGTACAACAGCCAACATTGAGGTATACCAAGCTGAGGTTAAACAATCTACAGGGCATAACGGAACAAACAACCACATTGTACATAGTTAAGTAGTTAGATAAGGGAATAGACCCGGTGACCGCACACAGCGTGCTAACTAAGAAGGAGACAAAGGGAGATGAGGGGCTTCCGACGTCTATTTCCCCCATTCTTCTTCCCCTACCGTAGCCTGTCCCCAGGTTTCCCCCTTCCCATACCCCGGACCAAACCCAGGTTTAGGAGAGAAAGACAACCATGACATGGTACTAGACCAAAGGCACAGGGGCAGCGGAAAAACTCCCACGAGAATGAATAACCAGTTTGCTCTTGAATGTATAAGATGTGAATAAGATCGATGTACCTTAACCGCTTACCCTCCCTTTTTTCCTTTCTGTATCCCTATACAAGTTCTCTGATAAAATAAAAATTGTCAGATTCAAGTTCTTGTGCCCCACAGTTCAAATTAACATTCAAATGACAATTCATGACAGATCACACAAGTGAATAACCCTGCCAACGTTGTCTCAGAATTTTTTTGTTATCTAAGAAGAAATAGAAATGCAAGAGCAGAATAGGGACTGTTCCCCCTACATAGGGTCACTATGTGCCTTTTTTTTTAAGCCACAGTGCAGCACCAGAGGGCCTAAAAATTAGGCATGTACACATGCCTGAAAAATTTGGTATCGTTGCAGCCGCTGCTGTAGCAGCGGCCAGAAAAATTGATGTTTGTTTCACAGGCAGAAAGTGCCCTAAAACATGGCGGCTTGAACCCTAGTTGGTGGCGGATAAGTCACGCAAGTCAAACGTCATTCAGAGCTAAAATACAGCAGCGTGTGGACCATTTTTAGCCCAAGGCAGCTCATCTCATCAGGCCTTTTTTAATCGAATGTATCACCCAGTGTCAGTCCCTTCGGGATCCATCCCTCATTCATCTTAATAAAGGTGAGGTAATCTAGACTTTTTTGACCTAGGCGACTTCTCTTCTCAGTGACAATAACTCCTGCTGCACTGAAGGTCCTTTCTGACAGGACACTTGAAGCGGGGCAGACCCGAAGTTCTATGGCAAATTGGGATAGCTCAGGCCACAGGTCAAGCCTGCACACCCAGTAGTCAAGGGGTTCATCGCTCCTCAGAGTGTCGATATCTGCAGTTAAGGCGAGGTAGTCTGCTACCTGTCGGTCGAGTCGCTCTCTGAGGGTGGATCCCGAAGGGCTGTGGCGATGCGTAGGACTTAGCTCTGCATGTCCTCCATCAACAACACGTCTTTAAAGCGTCCTGTCCTTTCCGGCGTGGTCGTGGGAGGAGGAGGATGACTTCCACCTCTCCCCTTGTTAGATTCCCGTTGTGCTGTGACATCACCCTTATACGCTGTGTAAAGCATACTTTTTAATTTATTTTGCAAATGCTGCATCCTTTCCGACTTGTTGTAATTTGGTAAAATTTCAGCCACTTTTTGCTTATACCGGGGGTCTAGTAGCGTGGACACCCAGTACAGGTCGTTCTCCTTCAGCCTTTTTATACGAGGGTCCCTCAACAGGCACGACAGCATGAAAGACCCCATTTGCACAAGGTTGGATGCCGAGCTACTCCTTTCCCGTTCCTCCTCCTCACTGATGTCAATGAAGGTATGTTCTTCCCCCCAGCCACGTACAACACCACGGGTACCAGATAGGTGACAACGAGCACCCTGGGATGCCTGTTGTGGTTGGTCTTCCTCCTCCTCCTCAAAGCCTCATTCCTCCTCTGACTCCTCTTCCTCACAATCCTCTTCCAGCGTTGCCGCAGGTCCAGCAAGCGATGCTGATAAGGCTGTTTCTGGTGGTGATGGTGACCACAACTCTTCCTCTTCACGCTCATCTACGGCCTGATCCAGCACTCTTCGCAGAGCACGCTCCAGGAAGAAAACAAATGGTATGATGTCGCTGATGGTGCCTTCGGTGTGACTGACTAGGTTTGTCACCTCCTCAAAAGGACGCATGAGTCTACAGGCATTGCGCATGAGCGTCCAGTAACGTGGCAAAAAAAATTCCCAGCTCCCCAGAGGCTGTCCTAGCACCCCGGTCATACAAATATTCATTAACAGCTTTTTCTTGTTGGAGCAGGCGGTCGAACATTAGGAGTGTTGAATTCCAACGTGTCGGGCTGTCGCAAATCAAGCGCCTCACTGGCATGTTGTTTCACCGCTGGATATCGGCAAAGTGAGCCATGGCCGTGTAGGAACGCCTAAAATGGCCACACACCTTCCTGGCCTGCTTCAGGACGTCCTGTAAGCCTGTGTACTTATGCACAAAGCGTTGTACGATCAGATTACACACATGTGCCATGCACGGCACGTGTCAACTTGCCCAACTTCAATGCCGCTAACAAATTTGTTCCATTGTCACAAACCACTTTGCCGATATCCAGTTGCTGCGGAGTCAGCCACGTTTCCACCTGTGCGTTCAGGGCGGACAGGAGTGCTTGTCCGGTGTGACTCTCTGCTTTCAAGCAAGTCAAACCCAAGACGGCGTGACACTGCCGTATCCGAGATGTGGAATAGTACCTGGGGAGCTGGGGGGGGTGCCGTTGATGTGGAGCAAGACGCAGCAGAAGAGGACTCAGCTGAGGAGGTTATGGAAGAGGATGGAGTAGGAGGAGTAGAGGAGGTGGCAGCAGGACTGCCTGCAAGTCGTGGCGGTGTCACCAACTCCTCTGCAGAGCCATGCATTCCATGCTTGGCAGCAGTCAGCAGGTTTACCCAATGCGGAGTGTAGGTTATATACCTGCCCTGACCATGCTTTGCAGACCAGGTATCAGTGGTCAGATGGACCCTTGCCCCAACACTGTGTGCCAGACATGCCATTACTTCCTTTTGCACAATCGAGTACAGGTTGGAGATTGCCTTTTGTGAAAATAAATTTTGGCCGGGTACCTTCCACTGCGGTGTCCCAATAGCTACAAATTTTTTGAACGCCTCAGACTCCACCAGCTTGTATGGTAAAAGCTGGCGGGCTAATAGTTCGGACAAGCCAGCTGTCAGACGCTGGGCAAGGGGGTGACTTTCTGACATTGGCTTCTTACGCTCAAACATGTCCTTGACAGACACATGACTGTGGGCAGATGAGCGGGAACTGCTCAAGGCGGGAGACGGAGTGGCGGATGGTTGAGAGGGGGCAAGGAGGACAGCAGTGGTTGACGTGGCTGAAGATGCTGGACCAGGAGGAGGATGGCGGCTTAGAGTAGGCATGCTGCTTGTACTCATGTGTTGATCCCATAGGCGTTTGTGATGTGATATCATGTGCCTACGCAAAGCAGTTGTACCTAGGTGGGTGTTGGACTTCCCACGACTCAGTTTCTTTTGGCACAGGTTGCAAATGGCATCGCTGTTGTCAGAGGCAGGCACACAAAAAAAAATCCACACTGCTGAGCTCTGCAATGACGGCATTCTGGTGGTGGACACAGCATGCGTTGATTGGCGTGCTGTCGGGCTGACCCCGGGTGCCGATGCATGCTGTCTGACTGTGCCACTAGCTCCCTGCGACGACCCCCCCTGCTTCCAACTCGTCTCCTCCTCCTCCTCTTTGTCTCCCCATCTGAACTTTCGCCCTGTTCTTCTTCTTGCCAAGCGGGCACCCACGTGACATCCATGGACGCATCGTCATCATCAACCGCTTCACTTGTATCTGACAACTCAGCAAAGGAAGCCGCAGCGGGTACAACATCATCATCATCACACCGTACGTCCATGTGTGTAATGCCTGAGACATATCCCTGTTATCTACATCCTCTGGCAATAATGGTTGCGCATCACTCATTTCTTCAAATGGATGTGTGAATAACTCCTCTGACATACCAAGTAAAGCGGCTGTGGTGCTAGTTTTGGTGGTGGTGGCAGGCAGGTGAGTGGTATCTTGAGAGGTGCCTGAAGCTAAGCTGGAGGAGGATGGTGCGTCAAGGTTCCGAGCGGAGGCTGTAGAAGATTGGGTGTCCTGTGTTAGCCAGTCAACTATGTCCTCAGAACTTTTCAAGTTCAGGGTACGTGGCCTCTGAAAACTGGGCATTATTCTAAGGCCAAAGGGAATCACAGCACCACGACCACGATGGCCCCTGCGGGGTGGCCTGCCTCTGCCTGTCATTTTTGGGGGGATTAGTGGTACTATGCATGCAAGCTACTGTGAGACCAGATATGAGTGGCAATGTGCACTGGCACAGGTCTGCAGAGCACAGGCTGAAGGCCTGACACACCAGCTTTAAGGACACTGACTGCTATTAGCTTACACTGGAAACCTTTTTTTCTTTGTAAAAGCATGCTATAGAGACACCAAATATGAGTGGCAATGTGCACTGGTACAGGTCTGCAGAGCACAGGCTGTAGGCCTGACACACCTGCTTGAAGACAAGTAACTGCTATTCAATCTATAACAGTGAAAAAAGTTTTTTGGTTTTAAATGCACGCTATAGAGACACCAGATATGAGTGGCAATGTGCACTGGCACAGGTCTGCAGAGCACAGGCTGTAGGCCTGACACACCCGCTTTAAGGACACTGACTGCTATTAGCTTACACTGGAAACCTTTTTTTTTTGTAAAAGCACGCTATAGAGACACCAGATATGAGTGACAACTGTCAAAGTACACAGGCAGGGGTCTGCAGAGCACACGCTGAAGGAGGCCTGACACCCAGACGCTTGCAGACAACTAACTGCTCTTCAATCTATTACAGTGAAATTTTTTATTTTTTTTTAAATGTAAAGCTTAAGCTATTGTGACAACAGATATGAGTGGTGGCACTGACTGGGCAAATGGCCACAGCATCCACTGAGCCTGACACAGAAGCTGGCAGGCAGGCAACTGCAATTACATTACACAGAAAAAAAAAATAAAGCAGACTGATGTTCTAGCCCTAAAAAGGGCTTTTTGGGGTGCTGTCCTTACAGCAGAGATCAGATGAGTCCTTCAGGATTGTAGTGGACACTGAATACCCTAGCCTAGCTATCAATGTCCCTATCTAATGAGCAGCAGCTACCCTTTCCCTCCTCTCACTAAGCATGCAGCTTCCAAATGAATCTAAAATGGATGCTGGGAGGGAGGTGGGAGGGTGTGGAAGGGAGGGTCTGCTGCTGATTTGCTGGAATGTGTCTTTTGACCGTGAGGCACAGGGTCAAAGTTTGCTCAATGATGACGAATAGGGGGCAGATCGACCCGCCCATGTGTTCGCCCGCGGTGGCGAACGCGAACACGCTATGTTCGCCGGGAACTATTCGCCGGCGAACAGTTCGGTACATCACTACTGATTGACATTGCACATTGTTGCATAGTTTGTTGTCTATAACAATTCCTTCTCGTGTGTTGTCCCTAATTCGCTTCCATTAAGGGTATTCTTGTGTATTCTTTATGCAGAAGTGCGTAACTTTGCATTTTTCAACATGCTCACATTGTATTATTTTACAGAGTTTTGTGTCATCTGCAAACACTGAAACATGACTTTCAGTGCTTTTTTCAAGATCATTTATAAACATGTTAAATAGAAGGGGTCCCAGAACAGAACCCTGAGGGACACCACTTGCTACCTCTGTCCAGCTTGAAAATGTACCATTAATGACAACTCTTTGTACTCTATTTTTAAGCCAATGTTCTACCAAAGAACAAGCATTTTTTCATCAAGACCAATTTCCTTGAGTTTGAACACTAATCTATTGTGTGGAACTGTATCAAATGCATTGGCAAAATCAAAATAGATCACATACATCCACTGCAATACCCTGATCTATACTTCTGCTTACTTCTTCGTAGAACGCAATCAAGTTAGTTTGACATGACCTGTGCTTCATAAAACCATGCTGATAACCATGTTCTTCTCAAGGAATTCTTGAATATTATCCCTTAATAACCTTTCAAATATTTTCCCAGCCACCGAAGTTAAGCTCACAGGTCTATAATTTCCAGGCAAGGATTTTGAACCCTTTTTGAATATAGGAACCACATCTGCCTTCCTCCAATCCTCCGGAACACTTCCTGAAAGAAAAGAATCTTGAAAGATTAAAAACAGAGCTTCACTTATTTCTACATTTAGTTCCTTAAGTGGATGGATACCGTCAGGCCCTGGAGCTTTGTTTATATTAACGTTCTTTAGTTGCTGCAGCACCTTGTCTTGAGTTAACCAATTACAATTATTCTGCAAGTTTTTAGTAGCAATAATTTGCACACCTATTGCCATGGGTTCTTCCTTAATATATACAGAGGAGAAATAGTTATTTCAAATTCCTGCCTTTTCCTGATCTTCATTAACTAACACCCCCATTTCAGTTTTTAGTGTACCTACACTTTCATTTTTTGTTTTTTTAGAATTTTTTTTGTTTGTTTATAATTTTTATTTGGTTTTCCAAAAAAGAAGAAACATACATTTGTAGTTATGTTACAATAAGTCCAGTAGTACATAGTTTACAGATTATTTATCAATAATGTAGCAGATAACCAGTAAGCATACAATGAAAGAGCTTGGTTGTGTACATTGAATCTGTGTGCGGTCGTTACATCATGTCGTTAGATAAGTATCACATATTTACAATGGGAACCGGCGTATGCTGTAAGCTGCAGTGTTGGTTGTGCAGTCGTAGTGATTGCTATATTTATGCGTTTTATCTTGGTTATGTCATGTGTCAAGCCTTACAGATTCGGAGCTTAAGACGGTGTCTAAGTATAAGAGGTAGTTAATTTATGCTCCCGAAGGGGATATTTTGGATTAGCATGGTGTAGAGTAGGTGTGGGTTTTGTTGTGTTTTTGGTTTCAGAGGGTGTATTCTGTGTCTACTCTCCTGATTTATGGGATTGGTGCTTCTTCCATAAAATTGTTCCAATCTTTCCATGTGGTTCGGAACTGTTAGAAGTTTTTTTGAAGGGCATGGGAAATTTCCTCCATAAGTTTTATCTGTTGATCCACTCTCTAATTGAGGGGGGGTTTGCTTGTTTCCACGATTTGGGAATCAGTTGGTTGGCTGCCGTGAGAAGTTGGGTTAAGAGAGATTGAGTATGTTTATTAGTGTTTGGTACGGGAAGCAGAAAGATTATATATTTAGGAGAGAGAGGGACCGTAACTGTTGTGATAAGTTTCAGTAGGGTAGTTATTCTACGCCAGAACGATTGTATTTGTGGACACATCCACCAGATGTGCGATGAATGGACGTTATCTTGATGGCAGCACCAGCAGGAGTGGTGTGCGGTGGGATAAAACAAGTGCATTTTGGCTGGAGAGAAGTGCCATCCTGTTATTCTCTTATAGTTGCTCCCCTGTGTGACATTGCAGATGGAGGATTTGTGGGTTTTTATGAAGATTCGTCTCCATTCTTGGGGTGTAATTTCCAAGTTCAGCTCGCTTGTCCAGCTTTTCATAAAAGCAGGAGGGTCAAGTGATTCCTGAGGTGAAATTAATTTATTTATCGTAGAGAGTAACTTTTGTTTCAGAGAGTGGATGGCGCAGATTGTCTCAAATTTCTTAAGTTGTCTTGCTCCTAGGGGTAACAGTTTCTTGGTATGGATGAAGTGTGACAGTTGGTTATACTGCATGTGTTGGGTACCTGAGTGCAGGGCCGGATTAAGAGCACACTGGGCCTGGTGCTGACAATTATGATGGGCCTAATTACGGGATCTTATTGACCAAAAACACTAAAACAGTCATGCCTCCCAAAAAGGGGGCATGTCTGTCTAAAGAATTTGAAGGACAGCCTGGTATGAATGCATGTCAGGCTGCCAGCCAATCCTGCAGGCTGTCCAACTAAGGGCATACTATGCAGGCAGCATCCTGAGCTTGACATAAATGCATCCTAAAATGCGCTCACTCCATGCTTTCTAAGGGCGGTCCCCTAGCACTCACATGCCCACTTGTGAGTGCTAGGGGACCTTCTTACTAGCAGGCAGAAGTTCCTGGTATATAGTCTGAGACAGAGAAAAGGTGTATGTAGTGAGTGTAGAAGAAAGGGGACATGCCACAGTGTTAGAGAGACCAACGTCTGCATTACCCAAACTAATTTTATTGTCAGCCAGTCCACACAAGTTTTGTTCCCATACATCCCTCTTAAGCTTCCAAATTTAAAGGGACACTATAGTCACCATAACAACTGTGGTGGAATCTCGGTAAAAATAAATTTAGTAGGCCGAGATTACCACGTGGCATGTGTACGTGCATATGCTGACGTATCGATCAGTTGGTTGCACGAGGCAAGATACGATCAGTAGTGTACGGAGCATGTGCAAGAATACAGGATGTAGTATTCCCCCTCCTCCATTGTGCTGGACAAGCCATGCGGTCAAACAGGAAGTTAATTCTTATTTGTGTTGATTGGTTAAGAGAATGTGCGGGTGGAGCTTAATATGGGAGGAGTTATGTGCCTATATAAGGAGCCTGCACTATTGTCCGGGGCTCAGAACTTGCTGTATTTTGGTGACGCTAGTCCCTCTGAGTCCCGATCGGTGATCCAATAAAGAATCTCTTCCTTCCTGAAGAAACCTGTGTCCATCTCTCTGTGCTTCGCTTCCGTCAGTTTCTCCGGTATCACAACTACAGCTTATTGTATTTTTTTCTGGTAAGTAGAATCATTCCATCCAGGCCTTTTGCAGTAAACACTGTCTTTTCAGAGAAAATAACTCCACTGGGCACTCCTTAGATGGCTTCTAGAGGTGCTTCCTGGGGCAGTACTGCCTAGTGTGCAGCACTGCCATTCAGTGTCTCCACCCTCGGCATGCAGACACTGAACTTTCCTCATACAGATGCATTGATTCAATTTATCTTTATGAGGAGATGCTGATTGGCCAGGGCTATGTTGGACTTGTGCTGGCTCTGCCCCTGATCTGCATAGTTGACAGTCTCAGCCAATCCTATGGGGAAGTATTGTAATTTGCTCAGACCACCACTTCTGATGATGTCAGCAGACAGTCAGTTCAGAGGCAGAGCCAGCAGCTGCAGACTTGAATACAAGTTATATTTAACTATACTTAGGGAGGCAAGAAGGGGCCAGGGTGGTGGTTTTAACATAATAGGGTCAGAAATACATGATTGTGTTCCTGACCATATAGTGCTCCTTTAAACAAGAGTATGTGAAGAGTAGTTAGGGTTGCCACCTTTCTTGGAAAAAAATACCAGCCTTAATCATTTGTATAATCACAAGGAGTGACATCAGAGAAAATTCTGTAAAATCACCAACAGACTACTCACAGTTTGATTCTGCTGTATAGGTGGATTGCTCCCAGTGTCTCAGTCTCACAAGTCACCCAGTGTCTCAGTGTCCCTAGGTATCACAGTGTCAGTGTCCCCATGTCGCCCAGTCCCCTAGTCTCTCAGTGTCTCAATGTCCCCATTTCTCCCAGTGTCCCAATGTCTCAGTGTGTCCCCATGTCACTAGGATACTGGGGACACAGTGAGACATGGGGGCACTGAGAGACCCGGGGACACTGAGACACCCGGGGACACTGAGAGACCGGGGGACACTGAGACACCCGGGGGCACTGAGAGACCGGGGGACACAGAGACATGGGGACACTGAGACATGGGGACACTGAGACATTTAGGGAAACTGGAAGAAATGGGGACACTGAGACACTAGGGAGACATGGGGACACTGAAACATTTGTGGACACTAGGGACACAGAGACATGGGAACACAGACACTGAGAGACTATGGGAGACTAGGGGACACTGGGGACACTTGCTGGGAGACAAACACTTGGAGACACTGGGAGACATGGGGACAGTTGTGGACATAGACATGGGGACACTGGGACATATAGGGACACTGGGAGACATGGGGACACTAGGCACACTGAGACACTAGGAACACAGACACTGGGAGACATGGGGACACTGAAACATTTGGGGACACTAAGACACTAGGGACACAGAGCACAGAGACATGGGGACACCGGGAGACTATGGGACACTGGCTGGGAGACAGACACTTGGGGACACTGGGAGACATGGGGACAGTTGTGGACATAGACATGGGAACACTGGGACATATAGGGACACTGGGACACATGGGGACACTAGTGACACTGAGAGACATGGGACACAGACACTGGGAGACTTGGGGACACTGAGTCACTAGCGACACTGGATGGGGGACATGGGGAGAAACGGGGACATAGTGTCTCTGTGTCCCAATTTCTCAGTGTCTCCCAATGTCCCTATGTTTCACAGCATCCCCATGTGTCTCAGCATCCCCATGTGTCCCAGTGTCCCCTAGTGTCTCAGTGTCCCCATGTTTTCCAGTGTCCCCAAGTGTCTGAGTGTTTCCAGGTCTCCCAGTGTCTGTGTCCCCATGTGTCCTAGTGTCTCAGTGTCCCCTAGTGTATGTGTCCACATTTGTCCCCTAGTGTCTGTTTTCCCTAGTGTCTCAGTGTCCCCATATGTCCCCTAGTGCCTCAGTGTCCCCTAGTGTCTCAGTGTCCCCGTGTGTCCCTGCTGCCTTTCCCCCCATCCCTCTCTTAGCTGAGCTGTAGAGCTGCTGTCTGGACTCTGTGCTGTATTGCTGCTCCCCCACGGATCAGTAAGTAGTAGAGAGAGGCAGGGATATGCTGTAACTTCCTATCCCTGCCTCTCTCCACACACAGTGACCCCTACTGGCCGGTGCTGGTATTGCAGAGTAATCTCCATTTATTCTGAGAAAAATACCTGCATTTGTATTGCCGGTATTACTGCAATACTGGCACGGCCAGGCAGCCTCAAATACCAGTCAGGTGGCAAACCAGTAAAATACCAGTCAGATGGCAAACCTAAGAGTAAACCTAGAGTAGTGTGTAAAAAAAAAAAAAAATTTTTTTTATTTTTTTTATTTTATTTTTTTTAAATGGGCCTATTCCATGGGCCTGGGCCTGGAGCTGCAGCTCCATCAGCCCCTATGTTAATCCGGCCCTGCCTGAGTGGCGTTGTTTCAGGAGGATTTCAGAGAGTGTTTTCAGTCTCCCTTCTTGAGTCACATCTTTCATTTGTACGTGTGGGTTCCCCTGTGTGGTTTGTAGTAATTTGCCCTCGAGCCCCAGTGTGAAAGAGACATTATACGTTATCGGGTAAAGCGGGGAGGGGAAATGGGAGATGTTCAGGTGGGAACCGTCTGATTGCCATACAGCCAGCGTGGCTTCAATTATAGGGTGAGGTCTAGATTTGAGGAGTTGAGTTGGCTTTTTACACCATGGTATGGTGTGTAGAGGAGTTATGAAGTAGGATTCTTCAATTGTTCGCCATTGGTGTGTGGAGTTAGGGTTTGACCATTCATATATTCTGGATAGGTGTACCGCCTTCTGGTACCTGTGTGGATCGGGTAGTCCAATCCCTCCTTCTTCTCTTGGTCTGGTTAGCAATATAGGTGATAGTCTAGGGTGTTTTTGTGACCAAAGGAAGGTGGAGATGGTTTAGCGGGTCTCAGTAAAGAAACGTTTTGGGATTAGTATAGGAATTGTTTGTAAGGCGTAAAGTATACGGGGGAGCACATTAATTTTAATAATGTTCAGTCTGCAGAACCAGCCGTAGTTTGTTTTATCCCATTTGTGCAAATCTTGCGTTATGTTGGTTAATATTCAAGGAAAGTTTGCTTCATATAGTTGGTTCAGATTGCGGGTTAGGTGGACACCTAGGTATTTGAGGGAGGAGTCAGACCAACTGAATTCGAAACGTTGTTTGAGATGGTTAGCCAGTTCTGAGTCCATGTGGAGTGGTAGAATTTCACATTTAGTGAGATTAGCTTGGAAGTTAGAAACTTTATTGTATGTGGCCATCTCTTCTAGGATGAGTGGGAGTGTTGTAACGGGTTGAGTGATCGTGAACATAATGTCGTCCGCGAATGCGGATAGTTTGTATTCTCTAAAAAGGAATGGGGTGAAGAGTCAGCGCTACGTAGCCACAGAGAAATATAGTTTAAAACGGCTGCACACCTTAAAAGGGGAGTTCCCCTAATCCCCTTATATAAGTAACAGAAAAGAAAAGGGTGCGCCTAACTTACATCAAAGTAATATTAATCATAAATAAAATAATAATAAAATAATAGTCCAAAGTCCTACAATAAGTACGAAGTGGTAAGTTCCACAAAGTATGGAGGATGCTTGAGGATGATGTCAGTCTTTACGCCTATGCACTTGTAGTTCGGTAATGATATGTGAAGATAAAAGCAGGAAAACAAAAATCCCAATGGTACAGTATGTCAGCAAGGTGAAAGGGGATAAAATAGTGATAATGAAAATTACTCACAATTTTCAGAGCTAAAATCCAGCTCTGATATTATATGCGTGAAGTGGAATGATCCCCACTCAAGGATATATAGGGTGACGCTGGTCAGCAAGTAGTGCAGGTGAAAAGTCCAGCGATGATCCGGCTCAGCCGATAATAGAAAATAAAATATAGTGCTCTCTGTATGGCAGATAAAAATGCTAGAAGAAAATAGAAATATACTCACAGTATATAGAGCAGGCTGAACTGCTCGGTGTAAGCGTATGGGTGGTATAATCCCCACCTATGGATTCTTTGCGCTATTGCGTGGGTTATAAAATATAAGTAAGGTCAGGTTAAAAAAAGTAAAAAAGATATTTAAAGGAATATGGCAAACAAGATATTTTGGTGCCAAAAATTCCTTTATTACAAATATAAAATATAAAATGTATAATATCTAGACGCGTTTCGCCTAAAGAGGCTTCATCAAGTAGATAATAGAAAGCATAACCTGACATACATGAACTTATATAGGGTACAATAGTATTAGTAAAATTTGAATATCCCGCCAAAATTGCGTCATTACCATAATTAGCATAAAACATAAATTATAATAAAAGTGTTTTTTAAACACAATAGGATAAAATATTATAAGAGGCCAATCTTATGGGACCAGAAAGAACAGGAAAAGAGGCTTTAATCCTGTAAAAAATGATATATTAAGAACGAATTCGGAAATTAGCATAAAAAAATAAAAATGACTTTTACAGGTATAGAAGTGAAGCTATAACCCAAACTAACTTAGTGGTAATATTGGTTTGTAAAAACGAAGCTTGTAGCTTGATAAATTGAAGAAAGAAAACGGGTCACGTGACGCGCGACTAGAATACTTCCGCGTCACGTGACTGATGCGTTCCAAGCAAGTGGAACGCATACGTGTCGGCTGAATAGCCGACCAAAAAATATACAAGGTGTTTAAATAAATTAGCATAGTCCCTGGAGGGGATAATAGGGATATAAACAGGGAGGGGGGATAAAACTTAGGCAAAGTGAGGGAAATTATAATTGTCAACAAATTTGATTAAGGTTAACATCATATATGTATATCTTGGGGAAGGTTAACTAAACTGTGAAATACAAAGATTAGAAAAACATAATAGAGATAATAAAAATATATGAAATGTAGTTAGTACATACTCATATAAGTAATATTTGTGTAGATAAACAATGATTGGAATAAGGAGCAGAAAGTAGTAGAAAAGTTATTGTTGCTGTGTAATAAAAAAGTTATTGTTACTGTGTAATAAAAACTTTTTTTGTAATAAAAATTTTTTTTTATTGCTACCATCATTAATATCATAAAGGATTAGAGGGGCATTTTTTATTTTTATAAAAAGTTAAAAAGGTCAAAGTCTATATTGAGACCTTTTGGAGTAAGGGTTTTTAGGTTATAGACCCACTCCATTTCTTTTTTTTCCCAGAATCTTTTTGATATCACCTCCTCTCCATGGGACATTACATATATCTATACCAATGCATTTTAAAAGTTTTGGATTTTTATCGTGTTTCAGAAAGTGCTTAGATACCGAATGGTTATCATAGCCTTTTGCAATGTTGCGACAATGTTCGGCCAGTCTTGTTTTTAGATCTCTAGTGGTCATACCTACATATTGTAAGCCACATGGGCATTCTAATAGATAAATGACGTTTTTTGTATTGCAGTGAATAAAGTGTTTTATCTGATAGTTTTTTTGTGTAATTGATGATTTAAAATAAGTAGTTTTAGACTTAATGATGTCACTGGTGCGTTTACATACTATGCACTTGTTGCATTTAAAAAAACCACTAGGTTGATGCTTGCCGAGCTCCAGGCCAAGACACGGGGAAACCACCGCTTTTAACCCCCTTATACGGGCGAAACCCACTCCAGGGTGACCCCAGCGCACAAACAAGCTTAATGGGACGCAAAAATAAAAAACTTAAACCTGAAAAGCCCACGAAGGGCATGGATATCGGTGAGTTGTGGCGGCAGACCCGCGGCGCCCCAGGCCCCAATATGGCGTCTATGCATGGCGGGTGCTCCGACTTCTATGAGGAGTCGTCGGAGGAAGGCGAGGAGGAATTTACCCCAGGCCGGCCTCAGTCATCACCTGCCCGAACACAACCCCCGCCACCCGCCTTGGCCCCCACGCCTGTGAGCATGGAAGCCATCAGGGAGCTAATGGCGGAACACCATAAAAAGATTATCGGCGGATGTCGCCTCCATCAGGGACACACTGCAGGGCCTAACTGGTCGAATCGGGACCGTGGAAATTACCACGAACACCCAAAGCAGCCAAATACAAACGCTACAACAAGAGGTTCAAGAGCTTAAACAGTTAGCTGGGCAGAATGCTCTACGATTTGCCGCACTTGAGGACAAACGCCGCCTAAAGCACCTTAAGGTCAGGGGCATTAGCGATGACGTTCCGGATGCTGAACTACCCCATTTTACTAGGCGGCTCCTTACAGCTCTACTGACCCCGAGGGTTGCCAAAGCGGTGACAATGGACGGAATATTTCGAGTCCCAAAGCCCGCCAGGGCCCCAGCCACAGCTACAAGAGATGTTATCCTGCAGTTCCAGACTTACCAAGATAGAACCGCAGTCCTGTCAGCTACCAGAGATCAATCATCTTACCTTTTCGAGGACATGTCTCTCACGTTCTTCCCTGATCTCTCGGGAGCAACATTGGCCTGGAGGAAGTCTCTGCAACAACTAACAACCCTCCTGCGAGCACAACACATCAGGTACCGCTGGGGGCCAGCTCATACTCTACTGGTCACCAGGGGCGACGACACACTCACAGTGCGTAGCATGCAGGAGGCACCGGCGACACTGGGACAGCTGAACCTCCCATCAGACTCACTGGCCCTACCGACACCAACTGCCAAGCAAGCGAACCCACCGAATTGGAACATGGCCAGCGCTGCAGAATTCATCCCCAGAAAATACACCAGTGCACCTAAAGCCGCAGCCACCACCTGAAAATATCAGGTCTATAACTGAACTTACCGGGACACTACTCTATGATGCTGAATTCTGTTTAGACAGCTGCTCTCTGGCGATATATATGTACTTACATTATACTTGTATTTTTTTTTCCTTTTCTTTTATTATTTTCTTTTTAGTTTAAGAAACGTGGAACTCTCTGCAGCATCTTTAGTGGGGCCTGATTCTCCCCGCTCTCCTCTGCTGCCCCGCAATGCTCTTAATTGTTACAATAATTGGTGTTGCAACATACTGCGTGGTGTACTTTGATCCTATCCTCTTGCCCAATGTCGTTTATGGCAGCGAGGAGGTTGGGGTAATTGACCTAACCTTTTCTTAAAAACGAATACAACAGTTACACTTAACCACACCACATTATCTGCCCTTTGCAAAACTGCAAAACACTTATTACACTTATTACGCTCTAAAAGCACAATCTAAATCCACATACACCTACTCAGCCCTAGAGGGTTCACTCATCACGTGGGCGTTTAATCTTCAATTGTTTTTGAGATCATTTAAACTGTTTATTTTACCCCTCGTTGCTAAACTAATGTTATTAACTTTTATAATGTTCTTGAATTGTCTGTGCCCACTTAACTAAGTTGTTTAGTCAGAGTGTCAAACCTTTACATAACTGAATATCAGCAACCAGTCATACTGCATATATTATACAGGTTTTAATGCTTGATCTATACGCATGTTTACACAATGTTTTGTTAAGCTACATGTCACATACTACTAAAAATCATTACTAGATTATCTCTTGATTTAAAAACGTGCAGTAGCTCGAACTGTATATACATGATTACCATTCGACTTATTACATAACTTGACTTTTAAAAATACAAAAAGTGCTATGATATTGATGCCATACCAATGTTATAAATGTTTACGAATCTGTATGCACCAGCTGTCGTGGCGGTGCAAACGTATGTTACTCTTATTATGCACAAATAAAATAAAGAATTAAATAAAAAAAATAAAAAAACCACTAGGTTTAGGTAAAAAAGTAAGAGGGTTAGGAGGGGGTTTATCGTATTTTTGTTTGGTATAGTTAGTTGTGAGGATGGACTTAAAGCTGGGTGCCCCTCTGAATATGACATGTGGATTATCTGGGATAACGCCAGCTAGAGTTTCATCCTGTTTTAATATATGCCAATGTTTCTTAATAATCTTCTTCATAACATTGCTTTTGTTATTGAAGTCGAAAATAATTGGCAAAGATGGTGCATCTTTAGTGTCTTTTTTATTTTTGTATTCAAGAAGTTCTGATCTGTTTTTATCTTTAATATTCTTTAGAGTAAGGTCTAAATTTTTGGGGGGGTAATTTTTCTCAGAAAATTTGTCTAACAGCGTCTGAGATTGGGCTTCAAAGTCTTGGGTAAGGGAGCAGTTCCTCCGAAGACGGAGGAACTGGCTTTTTGGTATGCCTTGGAGCCAGGGTTTATGATGGCAGCTAGTGACATCAATAACATTATTAGTGCATACTTTCTTAAAAAAAGTTTTGGTGTTAATTGCATCATCTTTAATAAAAATTTCTAAATCTAAAAAATGAATGGAAGAGTTACTGTATTCCCAAGTTAAAATGATACTTCTGTCATTTTTGTTTATATGCTGTAAAAACTGGTTCAAGGAATCCTCCGTCCCTTCCCAAATAAAAAACAGATCATCTATATATCTAAAATATGTGACCAAGTTTGCCCGCCAGTCATGCCCTCCCAGAATGGCAGTGGATTCCCAATCTGCCATAAAGAGATTGGCATAACTAAGTCCATCCTCACAACTAACTATACCAAACAAAAATACGATAAACCCCCTCCTAACCCTCTTACTTTTTTACCTAAACCTAGTGTTTTTTTTAAATGCAACAAGTGCATAGTATGTAAACGCACCAGTGACATCATTAAGTCTAAAACTACTTATTTTAAATCATCAATTACACAAAAAAACTATCAGATAAAACACTTTATTCACTGCAATACAAAAAACGTCATTTATCTATTAGAATGCCCATGTGGCTTACAATATGTAGGTATGACCACTAGAGATCTAAAAACAAGACTGGCCGAACATTGTCGCAACATTGCAAAAGGCTATGATAACCATTCGGTATCTAAGCACTTTCTGAAACACGATAAAAATCCAAAACTTTTAAAATGCATTGGTATAGATATATGTAATGTCTCATGGAGAGGAGGTGATATCAAAAAGATTCTGGGAAAAAAAAGAAATGGAGTGGGTCTATAACCTAAAAACCCTTACTCCAAAAGGTCTCAATATAGACTTTGACCTTTTTAACTTTTTATAAAAATAAAAAATGCCCCTCTAATCCTTTATGATATTAATGATGGTAGCAATAAAAAAAATTTTTTATTACAAAAAAAGTTTTTATTACACAGTAACAATAACTTTTTTATTACACAGCAACAATAACTTTTCTACTACTTTCTGCTCCTTATTCCAATCATTGTTTATCTACACAAATATTACTTATATGAGTATGTACTAACTACATTTCATATATTTTTATTATCTCTATTATGTTTTTCTAATCTTTGTATTTCACAGTTTAGTTAACCTTCCCCAAGATATACATATATGATGTTAACCTTAATCAAATTTGTTGACAATTATAATTTCCCTCACTTTGCCTAAGTTTTATCCCCCCTCCCTGTTTATATCCCTATTATCCCCTCCAGGGACTATGCTAATTTATTTAAACACCTTGTATATTTTTTGGTCGGCTATTCAGCCGACACGTATGCGTTCCACTTGCTTGGAACGCATCAGTCACGTGACGCGGAAGTATTCTAGTCGCGCGTCACGTGACCCGTTTTCTTTCTTCAATTTATCAAGCTACAAGCTTCGTTTTTACAAACCAATATTACCACTAAGTTAGTTTGGGTTAAAGCTTCACTTCTATACCTGTAAAAGTCATTTTTATTTTTTTATGCTAATTTCCGAATTCGTTCTTAATATATCATTTTTTACAGGATTAAAGCCTCTTTTCCTGTTCTTTCTGGTCCCATAAGATTGGCCTCTTATAATATTTTATCCTATTGTGTTTAAAAAACACTTTTATTATAATTTATGTTTTATGCTAATTATGGTAATGACGCAATTTTGGCGGGATATTCAAATTTTACTAATACTATTGTACCCTATATAAGTTCATGTATGTCAGGTTATGCTTTCTATTATCTACTTGGAGAAGCCTCTTTAGGCGAAACGCGTCTAGATATTATACATTTTATATTTTATATTTGTAATAAAGGAATTTTTGGCACCAAAATATCTTGTTTGCCATATTCCTTTAAATATCTTTTTTACTTTTTTTAACCTGACCTTACTTATATTTTATAACCCACGCAATAGCGCAAAGAATCCATAGGTGGGGATTATACCACCCATACGCTTACACCGAGCAGTTCAGCCTGCTCTATATACTGTGAGTATATTTTTATTTTCTTCTAGCATTTTTATCTGCCATACAGAGAGCACTATATTTTATTTTCTCTTATTATCGGCTGAGCCGGATCATCGCTGGACTTTTCACCTGCACTACTTGCTGACCAGCGTCACCCTATATATCCTTGAGTGGGGGATCATTCCACTTCACGCATATAATATCAGAGCTGGATTTTAGCTCTGAAAATTGTGAGTAATTTTCATTATCACTATTTTATCCCCTTTCACCTTGCTGACATACTGTACCATTGGGATTTTTGTTTTCCTGCTTTTATCTTCACATATCATTACCGAACTACAAGTGCATAGGCGTAAAGACTGACATCATCCTCAAGCATCCTCCATACTTTGTGGAACTTACCACTTCGGACTTATTGTAGGACTTTGGACTATTATTTTATTATTATTTTATTTATGATTAATATTACTTTGATGTAAGTTAGGCGCACCCTTTTCTTTTCTGTTTTTGAGTTTGTATTCTCTGCCTTGGATTGAAAGCCCTTTGATGAGGCAGTTGTCTCTGATACCTTGTAAGAATGGTTCGAGTAGCAATCTGAAGAGTAATGGGGATAGCGGACAGCCTTGTCTCGTTCCATTTCCTATTTTCACCAGGTTCGTTAGTTGGCCATTTATTCGCAGTCGTGCTGTAGGGGTAGAGTATAACGCACTCAACCAGTCTAGCCAATTTGGTCCAAAGCCTAGTTCTGACATGGTGGTCAGTAACAGGGACCAGTCCACCCTGTCAAAGGCCTTTTCGGCGTCGATTGCCAGGAGAATACTTGGGCTACGGGTGGTTTTTGCCCAGTGCATTACATTGATGATCTTGGTAGTATTGTTTTTGGCTTCACATCCCGGGACGAAGCCTGACTGGTCTTGATGTATTAGATCTGGGAGCAGTGGTTTTAATCTAGTGGCTAAAATTTTTGTAAAGATTTTTATGTCGATATTAATTAAAGATATGGGTCTATAACTACCACAATTTGTCAGGTCTTTCCCCTCTTTCGGAATTAGGACAATCGTCGCTTCCAGGGCGGAGTGGGGTAAGAAGTTTTTCAAGTTTTTTTGTATTAAAGGCTTGTAAGAATGGCTTGACCAAGGTCCGGGACAACAGTTTGTAATATTTGCCCGTGAAACCGTCTCGACCAGGGCTTTTCAATCCCGGTAGTTGTTTCGTGACCGAGAGGAATTCTTCTTCCGATATTGGAATGTCTAGGAATGAGAACATGTGGTGGGAGTGTTCTCTTGATTCTAGGATGTAGGAAGTCTCTTATGGTTTCCGGGTCTGGTGGTTGGTCCCTCAGGTTATATAATTTTTGATAATACATCGTGAAGGCTTCCATTATATCTGTCATGATGCTTGAGTGTTGTCCATCTTGTTTTTGGATGGTGGGTATAAAGGTTTGGGGTTTATGTTGTTGTAAGGACTGGGCCAAGAGTTTTCCGCATTTACCTCCATGGGCATAGTACCTTTGTTTAGTGAAGAGTATTTTCTTTTTAGTATGTAGGTTTAGTGTTGTGGTAAGTTCCGTTCGCTTTGCTAGGAGTAATTTATAGTTTGCCAAAGAGTTGTCTTTGGTATGAGCAATTTCCAGGGTTTTGATTTCTTGTGTTAGGGTGTTGATTCTTGTTGTCTTAGTTTTTTAATGCCCGCTGCTATTTTTATAAGTTCTCCTCTCAGGACGCATTAGTGCGCTTCCCATAACATTATTGGGGTGGTTTCTGGATGTGTATTTTCTGTTTTGTATCGATTCAGTTAGTTGTGATTTAATGTCTGTGTTATTAACCCCTTAAGGACCAAACTTCTGGAATAAAAGGGAATCATGACGTGTCAGACACGTCATGTGTCCTTAAGGAGTTAAGCAGGAGGTCATTCAGTTTCCATTGTGGGGATGGTTGGGGGTAAGAGGGTAGAAGTATGTATAGTGTCAGTGGGGCATGGTCTGACCACGTGATCGAACCATATGCTGCGTATTTGATATGAGGTAGATTTCTGTGATGTAGGAAGAGCATATCGATTCTAGTGTATGTTCCTGTTGGTGGAGAAAAGAAAGAGTAATCTTTCGTAGTGGGGTGGAGTATTCTCCAACCGTCGAATAGTTGTGCGGAGTGTAAGGTCAAGTTAACATCTTCCCTAATCTGTTTTAGGTACTCGCTCTGATGTGACAGGGGGATCTGTGGGGGGGAGGGGTGGATCTGCAGGGGGTGGGATGGGGGGTAGGGCCGTACAGGGCTGATTGACAGTAGTCATCTGACTGGCTGGTCGTGTAGCAAAAGTTACAGAGAGTGTGTCAATGTATTTTGTGGCACATACATATACATCTGAATTGTAAACATTATGTACATTTAGAGCCATACATACTTCCTTATTAACACATTTTCCCCAATGCAATTGTGGCTGTTCTCCCTCACCTATCCTGACCCTTTGAAATAGATTTATGTCTATTAGTATGATAGGTATAAAAATTATACACTCTGGGGAAAGAGTGGAGGAACTGCGGGTGATAGGGCCATACTGAACTGGGTTTTTTAGAATTTATGTACTTAAAAAATGCTTTGGGGTTTTGCTCTCTTTGGCTATCATTTTTTCATTTTGAAGTTTAGCAAATCTAATCGCCTTTTTGCACGCATTATTGGCTTCCTTTAAATCTTTATAAGATGCATCGGATTTGTCCGATTTAAATGCTTTAAATGCCCTTTTCTTATTTTTAATTTAATTTCTTACTTCTCTACTAAGCCACATTGGATTTAATTTTTTTCTTTTATATTTATTACCCAATGGTACATACTGGGAAATGTGCCTTTCTAATATTTGTTGTAAGATGTTCCATTTATCCTCAGTGTTCTTTTCACTAAAGAGTTTATGCCAGTCAATATATTGTAAAGCTGCCCTTAACTTATAGAAATTAGCCTTTTTAAAATTATATGCCTTCTTCCAATTCCTCTGGTACAATTCCTGAATCTTGAAAGGTTAATCTTGAAATATTAAATACAGAGGTTCACTTATTTCCACACTTAGTTTCTTAAGTACTTGTGGATGAATGTCGTCAGTCCCCAGAGCTTTATTTACATGTATTTTCTTTAAATGCTGTAGAACCTTGCCTTGACTCATTCAATCGCCTGTTATGTTGGCAATTATTTGCATATCTCATTATGCCATAGGATCCTCATTAATATATACTGAAGAAAATAATTTAAAATGTCTGCCTTTTCCTGGTCTTAATTTCCTAACACTCCCATCTCTGTTTTTAGTGTACCTACACTTTTTTTTTTTTTTTTTTTTAATTGATGTACTTGAAAAATTGTGGGGGTTTGGTTTTGCTTTTTTTGGCTTACCTTTCTAATATTTGTTTGCAGATATTCCATTTATCCTCCGTGTTTGTTTCACTAAGGAGTTTATTTCAGTAAATATGCTGTAGAGCTGCCCTAATCTTATAAAAAATAGCTTTTTTTACATTATACGCTTTAGTATACCCCATGTGCTTTTGCTTTTTTGAGCTTATTTCAAAAGACACCATGGTGTGATCACTATTTTCCAAATGCTCACTTACTTAAATGTTGATCAAAAGATCAACATTGTTTGTTATAACCAGATCCAGACAAGCATCCTTTCTAGTTGGTGATTGTGCCAGTTATGACATGAAGGTTTCATTTAACACCTTCAAAAACCTGATTCCCCTTACTGAACTACTAGTCCCTCTATCTTAATTTATGTCCGGATTATTAAAATTTACCATATTTAACGTGTTACCCAGATTTGCCCAAACAGCTGTTATTCCTCATTAATCATTAGGTGGTTTATAACATATCCCAAAGAATAATTGATTTCCCTTCTGTTGCCCCAAGCAGATATCTACCCATAAAGCTTCCACATTTTCTTCGTCACACTCCACATGCCTAAGATTTGTTTTTAACTCATGGTGGACAGACAAACATACCCCACCACCCTTGTTGTTTTTTTCTATCCTTCCCCATTTAAGTTAACATGTGTCTCTTCCCACCATGTTTCTGTTATGCCTTTTAGTGTTTAGTATATGCTTTTGCCTAGTTCCCCCATTTTGTTATTTCGTTAGCATACATTTAATATTATCATGGGTAACTTTGTGCATATTTTTATTGGCCCAGTGCTCTAAAAACCCCAAACCTTCCTTCCTGCACCAAGATTTCAGCCACGCATTGACCTCTCTAATCACCTGCTGCCTTTCTACTGTAGCACACAGCACAGGTAATATTTTCAGAAAAACCTATCTTGGAGGTCCTTTTCTTCAGCTTACTTCCTAGATCCCTGAACTTATTCTTTAAGACCTTTCATTTTTGATATAATAAAAATTGGTGAAGCCCCGTGTACTGAGACTTTCATGAGTAGAGAGGTTGAACATAGGCTAGGGTTACCTTTGACCCAAATAAGCCATAAATAAAAATGAGGAGATGCAAAACATCACGTGTCGAAGTGAAGTGGACAGGAAAAAAAAGTGAGTGTATAGGGAATGGAGTCTCTTTTATTGTTTAATTAGGAGGTGTGCTTGTCTGGTTTAGGCATGGGAGGAGCTATACACATCTGAAGTGCTGCCATGGATATATCCAGAAAAAAAACATTTACCAAATAATGAAATTACAGATAGAGAAACAGTGTTGTAAATAAATACACAGTGTATATGTATTGTATAATTCTTAAATATGTTGTCACATTGGCATGACATTGTCCAAATGATATCACTCTTATTGCAGCCATGTTGCCTTTAGGACATACACATTATTATATGCACACGACTATGCACACATATACACCTTGATAAATGCACACTTATACATATATATGTCAGGCACTCTGAAACAACCTCCAGAAAGGCAAACACACATGGACATTTAGTGACAAACATTCTCAGACACCTTTTAACTCGTCACACACGGATACAAATTACCAGACATACACACATATACATGCAGACAGACACAAACACTGTCAACACACATACATATATAGACATGCTAATAGAAGCACAGACATACACTGTCACACACACATTTACCATGCTGGTGCAGTGGTGACAGTGTCATTACAAGTGCTCTAAGCCAGCCACCCTCAATTTATCTTCTTCTTTGGGAGGGTACCTGTCAACTTTCTTCTCCGCTTTCCATCAGCCACTCTCCATTTGCCTTGCTCTCTTGGAGGGATGGTGGCCGTTACTTAGTATCTGTCCAGCTGCTCCCCTGTTGTGTTCACATGGAGCATGTGATGTCATGCTCAGTGTGAATATACAGCACAGATAGGCAGGGGAGAAGAAACTGCAGATCTCTGCCCCCACTCCCTCCTTCCCTCAGCCTGCTGGAGCTACACAGAGGAGATAGCTGAATACAGTGAGTTAGTCTTTCTGTATTCAGCTCTCTGAAGTTCACAACTTGGCGGTTCCTGGTGCTGCTGCACTGTGAGCTTCAGGATCTGTAGTAATTGCATAATTTGCAAACAAAATGTGTTGCAATAAAATTATTTAATTCATAATTATGTAAATCGTGTATACATGACTACTGGGTATAAATGCATTCCTTAGCAATCGTGTATGCACGAGTGCCAACATGAAGGGGTTAAAGGGACACTCCAAGCACCAAATCGACTTTAGCTTAAGGATGTGTTTAGGAGGTAACTGATATATTAAGCTAAAGTTGTTCAGGGTCTTATTTTATCCCTTTTAAGTGAGAACACAATTCTGTAATTTTAATTATTAAAAGTTAAAACAGTGAAATAATTAACTTGATTTTATTAGGTAATTTGGTTGTAAGAATAATAGTTTTTTCTAATTATAATAATTAATACACAGAGACACAAACAACTGAATCATTGAGTAGGAAAAAGTATAATTTTTGTACATGTTACAAAGAGGCTAAAAGTTGGAGAATGAAGACAGAATATCATTGGTGCTTTCACCCTACAATGTTCCACATTCCTATAAATATTTTCATTACCATTCAAGTGAAAATGAATTGGTTTATATCATTCCCAAAATGTATTCAATATTTGGGAGTCAAGAGTACACCCAAGAATATATATATGTTTACTTAATTAGAGCTAAATGGACCACTGCTTTATAAGGCATCTTTCATGATAGCATTGCAGCTGCTGGCATCATCCCTGAACTTCACACGTGTCCCAAAGTAGGTTACCTCCTCCAATATGTTCTAAGTCTGTTAAGACAAATTCCTTTTTAATTTATTTATTTATTTTTCACAGAGAACAAAACTTTTTTTTATACACAAAACTTACCTTGAAGAGTCTAAAAAAGGAAGATGAATATTGATTTCTTGAAAAACAAAATTGTCTCTTCAATAATGGTACTACCAGGCTTTACAAAATTGTTAAATATTATTTTACTTCTATTTTCTAAGCTTATTTCTGTTTATTTTTTTTTAGAATTCAGATCCTTAAATTTTATGACCCACCATTTGTCCATTATGTTACAATCACTTTAGGCTTACACTTAAGATGGTGGAACAAGGTAAAGGGGCTGATAAAGAAATTAACACTGTTCCATATATTCTTAAGTAACTTGTTTTTCCATATTGCCTTCAGACATAGAAGTAAAATATTTGAATTAATTTTAAATTGTTAAGATATGCATAGTACCAAGTTATATGTAGACAATTTGCAATATGTTTGCTGCAAACTTATACGGACTTAAATGATAGAAAACTTAAGTATCAAAGAATCCAATGTACTCCCATAGATTTTGTGTAAATCTTTTTTTAGTCAACAGTTAATGGAAACCATATAAACATTGATGCTCCTTGTGCTTCTCTCTATATGTTCACTTTTATTACTAATTCTTATCAAAACAATTAGATTTTGTAGGCATTTGATTTGTTTCAAGGCCATAACTGTTATGCTGCAGTATCTGGAGTTTGCCAGTTTATATTTTCTTGGCTTTGACCTCAAGACTAGGGTTACAAAAATCTCAAGTTTGACTGAAAAATCACTTTTCGAGTGAAATACTACTACCAATTTGTACTATAGTGCAAACGTAGAATCGACCACAAGTATTTGATAGTGAAAATAACATTTCACTGACTTTTTAAATGAAATGGTGCAGGACTATAAAGAAAATACATACAATGTAACTCTTTATTGCCAAGAATCTATGATTATTTGCAACGCACAGTGATCTGGCACATAAAAAGTCAAAGGTATGCCTTTAAAACAGCACAGGTCATAGTACATAAAATGTTAGCTGGTATAGTTAGCATTAATTTATTTTGCCCCAGAGATCAAAAGTTTCCAAAACATTTTCTAAAGCAGCCTCTAAATTTTATTGATGCCATCAATGTACAAAAAAATACTATGTTAAGCTGTGAGATTACATTTATATAATTGGAAAACCTAATCGGATGTGTTGCTGCTCTACGGTGCTATCACGTTTAGCATAGTCCAGTTACAATTTGGGAAGAGATATAAAACAAAATATGATTACATATACTATTGATGGTTTCATATGATGTGGAGTTACAACACACATGATAGCAGCATTCAGTGTTGGAAATAAGCATACTGCAGTGTATAGTGATAAGAATACATACATAATAAATTAACAATACAACTAATATTCCCAGAGAGCGCATCTCCTTAGCTAATTCTTCCCGCAGGAGTCAAAGATAAATACAAGTGAACATTTCTAAATAACAATTCTTGCAGTTGGTTAAATTTAATAAATACAAGAAATAATACTATGAACAATTATCACATGTATTGCTGCCGTAAGCACTGTAATAGGGAATTTGTTCGGTTAAACTACCTCCCAATTTTACCTGAGAGGTTAAATGGCTTAACCATGCCATCAGAAACCATTTTGACTCCAATCGGCCTCCTCAAAGCCACTGAGGTCACCTTGCAAATCTTGGAGAACTTTTGAGACATCGATCAATTTTCAAAGCACATTCAAAATATACTTTGACTCTGCTCACCTATATTTACGACTCCTCTGACTGACTAAAGCTCTGCAGACACAGGAATATAATATGGAGAAAATGTGTTCAAATATAATCTCGAAGATTGTGTATTTAACATTAGTATAAATTGCTACATTTAAATTGAAAATAGAGATGTTATTGTATTAACCTTGCACACATCTCACCAGCAGGATAGGGCTGAGTGCAGTTGAACATAACTACCTCTGTTCAGCGGCACTAGGTTTCTTCTAATCTCAGACACAGTGGTTTAATCCCTTTAACAACCTAAGTTGTCAGAGAAGTTAATTCTAAATAATATCACGTTTGCTGTGACCAAGGGGGAAGGAGAAATCCCTGGATCAAAACTGTAAACATAAGTCCAGTAAGTCTGACCCTTTAGAAAAAAAATCTATATGGGGGGGGGGGGGGGGGGAGGGTTAACTCTTTTAGCACTGCATAACACATTAGAAGTGCAGAGGAATTAAAACTGGCCTGAACTTGACTGCTTCATTTTGGACCATTACATTTTATCAAGTGATGGCTTTGTTCTTCCTGTACACATGAATCCCTTAGTAAAGTAATGACCCCTTTTGCTATTGTGCAGTAAATCAAATCCAACAAAATAGGGTTAACTGCTTTGGCACAAAAACACAGCAGCCACTTTATGCAATGCAGTTCTCTTTCACCATCAATGGGTTAATCTTGCAGCCCTATATATAAAGTGCTAGGCAGGCTGAATCTGCTAGCCAGTGTATACACCGCTTGAATGCCTTATTGTCCATTACATCAAATGGCGGATCTTTCTGTAATATGTTTCTTTGTTAATTCCCATTATATATAGCAATATATAATGAGTATGGGATTCCTTTAATACAAGCATAAAGGCCTTGGCGGACAATGTTCACAGACCTCTTGGAACATGGAAGAGTTAAACATTAACATGACAATAATACTTAAGGAAGGAATTTGGTGCAAAGAAGGAAACAAAACATTCTACAATATCTGAAATCAGAAATGAAAAGATTTAAAATTAAGCAAAAAATATTAGCAGAGAGACATTAATAGCAATATTTATTACAGTAGTCCTAATCATAGCAATGCTAAATAGAATAATGATTGCAGGTAATTAACTATCAGCGCTTTTACGGTATAGTGATAAGCGCACGTGCAGCCATATGCAAAGTTCAAACAATGAAGGGCTTTATTAGTGATTTTAAGACCTTTAAATTGAGTGTTCTGCAAAACAAGATATCAAGTGGTACGGGTACAAACGCTAACTAAAAAGCATACACATATGGAAAGAGGGCACTCACAGGACTTGCGGATAAAGCTACAAGACCAAAGACCATGTTGTTGGGCTGAAATATTGACCCAGTCATTATCTTGGTCTTTTATGGAATAAAGACTCCTGATGAATTGTCCTGTGAGTGCCCTTTTATATGTACACACCCACACACCACACTCGGCAGATAAACAGCACATGGATGCATGTACACTTTAGCCTATATTGATATTCAGTTATGTGTTATCATTTTCATTCATAACCCTGTTGCAGATGTAACAAGTCACATGGTTGTGCCATGTTAAACTCGATTTCCCCTCACTCCTGTTCACCAAACAGAGCACCTGTGTCACCTGAAGGAAGGTGCAGTATAACGAATCCTTCTCCCACTATCAGCCCTGTTGCCAGGTATAATTTAACTTTTTGGATGAACACATCAACCGTTTTCTGCCATCCAAGCCTGACTACCAATGTCGAATTTTTACAAGCTGGTGAATGATAAAGGTTTGGTCAAATGAGAAATGCTGGGAATGTTTAAAATGAAGTACTAGTAGAGGTTTCTAGATACTTAAAGGAATGTATCACTTACAACTTAATTTTGTAAACTTGCAGTTCTTATAGGTAACATTTTGCCAACCAATGACAGACCACAGAACTAGGGCTTTATTTAGTCAGCAGATGTTCAGTTACAAAAACAAAGAAACAAGCGTATATTAGATCAGGGGAGATCGAAGCATTCTCTTATAAGGTGCTCACTACAAATGGTAAGCATTACTTTATGCTTTATGAAATAAAAATGTACGATTCAGTGTCTGTGTGAATATTTTCCTTTTGTATATTAACAATGTCAGGCCAGCATTCCCACTTCACATACTTGTACGTGGCTGAGGAAATACTATAATTTTAAGGTAGTATCTTCCTTTGAATCTGCATTCACATCAATGCAAAATATTTAAAAAATATGTGTAACCTATAAAATACACCGCTTGTTCAGTTGGATATAATGCTTGATTTACCACAAAAAGGTCTATTTCAGCTTAAATAACAATGAAAAATAAGTAAAGGATGTGTATCATAAACCACATAGGGAGGTGAGGCCCCTGAGCCAGGTATAGTAATAAACAATAATAGTAACAAAAAAAATATATACAACCTGACCACAGGCGAATGGCAGAGTATTATCTATAAAATAAGAATAAAAAATAACATAGTGTATACTGTGTATTGAAATTTGGTGAATAATATGAGGATGGACTACCACTCACATTTACCAGAGCCGTACCAGGCTCTGTATAGCAGGCTCAAGGGTGCCAATACTGGCTAACGAAGCTCCAAGGCAAAAATATGCAGGATTCCGTGGTAAAAAAGAATTTATTTTATGAATAAAAATATCAATATAAAATAACAGACTCCCGGTTATCAGGGGGTGGAACCCAAACAACAAATGTTATAAAATAAAGGTATCCACTTACCCCAAACAAAGTAAACCGTCGGAGTAAGTATAGAGAACAAATAAAATACAATCAAATGATACAAGGTTCAGCAGACGCGTTTCGGCTCGGTGGCCTTCTTCCAGTGCTGATTTTCGGGTCCTCGTGGTTTGTTTAAATGCGCCCGGCATTGTAGATCACCTGTGCGTGTTTTTCTTCCGTATACGTCATTTCCGGTAATTACGGATGATGTCATTCCCGGTATCGTCAGTTGGAACGCACGGTGGAACGCATGTAGCATTCAGTAGTTTCCGGTCTCGGAAAAATTACATTAAAAAAGAATTGATTATATGTAAGAACAGAAATATATACAAAGACCTAAAAAAGCCTTTATAAAGTGGATAAAGATCCATAAAAATGGATCTTAAACTGTCATCTTTTAAACTCTCATATTAATTAACCACTTTAGTAAGCAGAAGCTTATAATAAAGTATACACATAAGTGGAGTGTAGGAGCCGGCCAAACATAGGCAAAAAGGAATAATGTAAAAAAGGGGGTATACAAAAAAAGGGAATGAATAATGGAAAAAATCTAAAATAAAAATATTTTACAAAAAATGAGAAAACTCAAAATCTAAATTTAAACCCATAGGGAATAAACAGTCCATATCAAAAATCCATTTGCTCTCTATCTTTGCCAGCTCCTTTACATTATTCTCACCCCTCCAATTTTTTACTTTTTTGAAAATAGCCATAAATGATAGTACAGATGGATCACTTCTATGTTTTTTGGCGAAGTGTGCTGAAACACTATGTTTCATATACCCCCTCTGGATGTTGCCCACGTGTTCCGCAATCCTGGTTTTTAAGGTCCTGGTGGTCATCCCTATGTACTGCAGACCACATGGGCACCAGAGGAGGTATATGACATTGGTAGAGTGACATGTCAGAACCTGGCGGATAGGAAAAGTATGATGATTAGAATGAGAAACAAAGGAGGTGATTTTTTGTTTGTTAAATAAAGTTTTCTTACATGTAACACATGTTTTACAGGGATAAAAACCCGGCTCAATGTTGAAAAAGTTTTTTCTATTATCTTTTTTCTCCTTAATGAAGCTTGTTGTTAAATGTTGTTTTAGATTTCTTGCTCCTCTATAAACAATAACTGGTTTTTCTCCTATAATTTTTCCAAGAGTTGGTTCTGATTTGAGAATGTACCAATATTTATTAATAATGTGTTTAATCTGTTTGGCATTTTCATTGTAATTTAGGACAATTGGAACATTTGAAAAACCTTCCTTCTTTTTTACATTATCTGTTTTTTTCTTTAGAATTTCCTTTCGTTCTTTTTCTTTAGTTTTACTTATAAAATTGTCTAAGGATTTTTCATCATAATTTTTAAAAAAAATTATGATGAAAAATCCTTAGACAATTTTATAAGTAAAACTAAAGAAAAAGAACGAAAGGAAATTCTAAAGAAAAAAACAGATAATGTAAAAAAGAAGGAAGGTTTTTCAAATGTTCCAATTGTCCTAAATTACAATGAAAATGCCAAACAGATTAAACACATTATTAATAAATATTGGTACATTCTCAAATCAGAACCAACTCTTGGAAAAATTATAGGAGAAAAAACAGTTATTGTTTATAGAGGAGCAAGAAATCTAAAACAACATTTAACAACAAGCTTCATTAAGGAGAAAAAAGATAATAGAAAAAACTTTTTCAACATTGAGCCGGGTTTTTATCCCTGTAAAACATGTGTTACATGTAAGAAAACTTTATTTAACAAACAAAAAATCACCTCCTTTGTTTCTCATTCTAATCATCATACTTTTCCTATCCGCCAGGTTCTGACATGTCACTCTACCAATGTCATATACCTCCTCTGGTGCCCATGTGGTCTGCAGTACATAGGGATGACCACCAGGACCTTAAAAACCAGGATTGCGGAACACGTGGGCAACATCCAGAGGGGGTATATGAAACATAGTGTTTCAGCACACTTCGCCAAAAAACATAGAAGTGATCCATCTGTACTATCATTTATGGCTATTTTCAAAAAAGTAAAAAATTGGAGGGGTGAGAATAATGTAAAGGAGCTGGCAAAGATAGAGAGCAAATGGATTTTTGATATGGACTGTTTATTCCCTATGGGTTTAAATTTAGATTTTGAGTTTTCTCATTTTTTGTAAAATATTTTTATTTTAGATTTTTTCCATTATTCATTCCCTTTTTTTGTATACCCCCTTTTTTACATTATTCCTTTTTGCCTATGTTTGGCCGGCTCCTACACTCCACTTATGTGTATACTTTATTATAAGCTTCTGCTTACTAAAGTGGTTAATTAATATGAGAGTTTAAAAGATGACAGTTTAAGATCCATTTTTATGGATCTTTATCCACTTTATAAAGGCTTTTTTAGGTCTTTGTATATATTTCTGTTCTTACATATAATCAATTCTTTTTTAATGTAATTTTTCCGAGACCGGAAACTACTGAATGCTACATGCGTTCCACCGTGCGTTCCAACTGACGATACCGGAAATGACATCATCCGTAATTACCGGAAATGACGTATACGGAAGAAAAACACGCACAGGTGATCTACAATGCCGGGCGCATTTAAACAAACCACGAGGACCCGAAAATCAGCACTGGAAGAAGGCCACCGAGCCGAAACGCGTCTGCTGAACCTTGTATCATTTGATTGTATTTTATTTGTTCTCTATACTTACTCCGACGGTTTACTTTGTTTGGGGTAAGTGGATACCTTTATTTTATAACATTTGTTGTTTGGGTTCCACCCCCTGATAACCGGGAGTCTGTTATTTTATATTGATATTTTTATTCATAAAATAAATTCTTTTTTACCACGGAATCCTGCATATTTTTGCCTTGGAGCTTCGTTAGCCAGTATTGGCACCCTTGAGCCTGCTATACAGAGCCTGGTACGGCTCTGGTAAATGTGAGTGGTAGTCCATCCTCATATTATTCACCAAATTTCAATACACAGTATACACTATGTTATTTTTTATTCTTATTTTATAGATAATACTCTGCCATTCGCCTGTGGTCAGGTTGTATATATATTTTTTGTTACTATTATTGTTTATTACTATACCTGGCTCAGGGGCCTCACCTCCCTATGTGGTTTATGATACACATCCTTTACTTATTTTTCATTCTGATTTAGTGTCTGGGAAACACTGCTGTATCATACCCTGTTCTTTAACTATCTCTGTTAAATACTTGGAAGCGCCTACTCATTATCTTGTATTCTTAAATAACAATGAGGTAACAGAAAATCCTTGAGTTACATGTAAAAAGAGTTGTTCAGAAATGTGTAAAACGTCACCTTTAATATCTAATATTCTCCACTATTGATGGTATTCTAGAGGAGCTGATAGTGGAATGATGAAGAGAAGCAGGGGCATATGTAATATGAATAACATGGATCTGGTAATAAATGAAAATATGTTGTGATTAGCCATAGTCTCTCCCTCTGCTTCTCTATGCAGTACATACTAATAATATAAGCCTCGGACTGTGGTTCGTTAATGGTTTAACCCCTTGAGGTAAACTGGTGCCTGGAAAACTCCGCGTATAATAACCACTTCATTCCTATGAAGTTGGTATGATACCCAGGATCACTCTGAGGTCCTGTCAAGAGTATATTCTTCTATACAATGCAAGTTTGTTTTTTGGTTTTTTTCAATTAGCAATTCAGTTAAATTATCACCACTTTAAATGAGAATTTGAATACACTAAATAAAGTAAGTTTCTATTTGAATGACTGGAGGATGGTATAAAGCCTAAATTAGGTTTCTGAAAGTTAACATATGTTTGGAACCTCCATAATGCAGTTTAAGGCAAAGCTTCTCAAATCAGTCCTTAATTAACTATCTTGGGCTCCTGTTCTATTGATATTCCCACTGAATAAAACTGGGTAGCCCCTAAATAACATATCATTGATAGGTACAAAGTAAAGCATGGTAAGAATGGATGCTGTTTTGGGTTTTTACCATCACTGCAAAGCAGGTTTATCTGCTGAAGCATGAATTCTTCGAAATTCAAAGTGGGTTTTACATTTTAGGATAAATATAGGCAACATAGTGCAGTAATTAACTCTGAATAGGTCCACTGTCTATTTTGTGATTGTTATCACCAGCTGTGAAAGACTTTTGGGTAAGGCCAAATAGAACGTGTCCATATTTTATTATTTCATGTTTCTTAGTAAGCTGGTTCTGTGATTTAAATTAACACATTGACAATAAGGTGTCTGCAGTGCACCACCATGAATTGCAGTAATGAGACAGACAACAGATTATATGATCATAATTATGGTGTGTTTGTGACAGTCTCTGGCATATCACAATCGTGAAATATACAATTTGTATTACCAGTGTCACACAATACTAACTGTAAAAAAAAAATGAATGGGGATACATATAATATTGAAAACCAAAAGTTCTATGGCCACTGTGAAGTTATTACCTAAAATGCCAGGTTTTTTTTTTGTCAATTGTACTGATATTGAACAAACACAGACATGATGGGAAAAAAAATATACACACATATATATCCAGTGTATATGTGTCTTGTAATGTGTCATTTAATTCAGTGTTGCAAATGAACATGATATTAAATAAAATTAATTCAGATACTGAACTGATACTAGCACATTTACCCTTCCATAAAAAATAATTGTTAATATATGCATCAGTGGCGGATCCAGAGCCTGATCTCGGGAAGGGCACTTGTAGATTATTTAAAGAAATAATCCAGACACAGTAACCACTACAGCTCAGTGTAGTGGTTATGGTGTCAATAGTGCCGGGACCCCCTCCGAGAGTAAGTAGTCAAACCGTTTAAGAACAGTTTGACAACTTACCTGAGGTCTGCTGGGAAATGGGGCTGTAGTAGGGCATAGTAGCAGTGGTGTGTGTGAGTGGTGCAATGTGTGAGGGGGTCAATGTGTGAGCAGCGTGAGTGAGGGTGGCAGTGTGTGTTAGGGGGCAGTGTATGTGTGTGTGTGTAGGGCAGTGTATGTGTATGGCAAGCAGTGTGTGTGTGTGTGGGGGAGGGAATGTGTGTGTGTGATTATTTTTTTTAAAAAAGCCCCCCTTACCCTTCTTATCACAAACACACACATTACCCCCCCCACACACACACACACACACATACATTGCCCCCATACATACATATCAATTACATTTTAAAAACAACACATATTATAAAAATCCCCCCTACCCTTCTTATATGTGTTGTTTTGTTAATTTAATTAAAACAAATATACATTATGTTCCCCCCTCCCTTCTTACCTTTACTGAGGGAGGAGAGTGGACATTTTTCGATCCCTGGTTGTCTCAGTGGTAAGAGTGAACTCTAGCCCGAAGTTCCAGGGCTAGATTTCACTCTCGCGAGATCCAGAGCATTGCCGTGGTAACCACGGCAACACTCCGTGCTCGCGAGAGAAGGACCCGGATGCGCTGCAGGCTGAGCTCTCTGGTCCTCTCTCCCTCCCTCCTCTTCCGGCTGCCAGCACGGTGCCTGAGGATCTCCCCTCCGGTCTGTGAATGTGCTGGCAGGGGAGAAGGAGACCCTCGGTCTGCTCGGTTTTCTCACGGGGGGGGGGGGGGGGCAGTTGACTCCCCCGGATCAGCCACTGATATGCATGCATGTATGCAGTCACTCTTGTGCAATATGCATTCAGATTCTCTGCTTCATGTATACAGATGCATACTCATCCACATATAAGCAGAGGCACACACATTTACACAATCAAATAGTTTTTTTTCCCAGCAGGGCCCCATAAGACCTTCTCATCCTCAAATGGTCTCTTATTGGGGCTTAAGGACAGAGACTTTCAGAAGGGCCCAAAGGACCAATGAGAGGCCAGTGCCTAATAAAATACAATTCTGTAGAGGTGCAGTTAGTGACAATGCTAACAGGCCAAGGAACCAGTAGAGTAAGATGATTTGGAGCAATAGCCTTCCTGATGAGGCTAGAGCCCTCATAGTTAAGAGGTCTCTTGGTTGGCTTAGTGAGCATTTTGGCAAGCCTTGACCCAGTGAGAAGGCCTCTGGCTGGTATGGGGTATTGAATTTCATGCTGAGGACAAAGCCCTTGTCATTTAAATTACTTGGAAAAACCAGGTCTCATTATGAAACTGAGGACTTGTGTTGTTCTCAGAATACCAGAAACCAATGAGATTTATTGCAGTGTATTAAAAATGGCACACATCACTGGTGACAAGCAGTCATTTGGTAAAATTTCTACCAGTTTGGAAATGTTACCAAATGGGTTTAGGCCCTTAATGGTAGTGCAAAAAGTAGTAACATTTTTGTTTCCTGAAGCTAAAATGTTGCCTTTATTAATATTTGTAATAAAGTTTTGTGTTTTTGCACTACCTCAGAGTATCTTGACTTGTTTTTTTTCTAGAATCCATTGAGGAGGCCTCTTGTAGAAATGGGTGCAAAGACTATTGGCAAGATAGAAGAGGCTCACTGGGTTTTATAGTGTGGCTCGCACACTTTGAAGTATAATGGTGTCCCAGTGAAAGGCCTAGGGCCCAGAGAGAAGGCTTCCTGGCAGGAACGTGGCCTGGCAGTGGTTAGACCCTGTCAGATTATAATCTACCTGCAGCCGTGTTTGTCTGAATAAAGTGGATATAGTTGACTTTGTGGGTGGATGTAGTGAGTGTTGGACTGTGCACTAGTATATAGCTAAGTGCAGTAAGTGATATAACTCTATAACAAGAGGCGATGTGGAACAGTCATTTGGAAGCAAATGATCCTAACAGCTACTGAACTCCCCAACCTACCTGTACTACTATTGCCTACGAGTGATTTGTGACAGCCTTGAAAATTCCCAGCATGATTTAATGTTTTTTTCTGCATTTTATAAATCTATTATTTTTACTAAAGTGTTGATGTGTGTCATTTCCACATAGAGCTGAATAAGGTTTGCATTTCAGAAAATTGTTAAAAAAATAGACCATGTTTGTCTTGGGCCTCTATTAAATAGAATAATAAGATGGCTGGCTAAACTTATCTGCAAAATCTCTTTTTGGCACAACTTAAATGTGGTGCAGTCAATATTTTATGCTAAACAATTGAAACCATAATTTAGTAATTCCGTTATGAAAGGTATTCTTTATAATCTAATGCATATTATGTGAACTCATAGCAGCTCAATGGAAAAACACAGTATGAGATTGATTTTGCCCTTTGATGATTCTAGATCAGGGATAGGCAGCCTTCGGCACTCCAGATGTTGTGGACTACATCCCCCATAATACTCTTACACCAATAATGCTAGCAAAGCATCATGGGAGGTGTAGTCCAAAATATCTGCAGTGCCGAAGGTTGCCTATGCCTGTTCCAGATCATACATTAAGCTGCAGGCCTGCCAATTTGTATCCTAAATATGTACCTGTCCTAACAAAGTTATGCATTTTTAATTAACATGCATGTATTTGTCAGTTCACCCCACATAACATTTATAGGTAAGGCATATATCAAGACTGGCATTGGTAGTCGTGCAGTAAAAATTCAAAAACTTGCAGTAATTAGTATTAACAAAATTTTTTCCAGTAAAACTAACAAAGGTAGAATGTTTTGTAAACAGATATGAGCACATTTATTCATGGCCCTGCACCCTTCAATAGAATATTACACCTGTCATTACTAAATTTATGGAAGCTACTTGATACTCAGTGGCTTGCATTGAGGTCTGTTTATAACTATATCCAAGCGGCTGAACTATCAAAGTCCTGTTTTCAGAAGGTGGATGCAAGATATTTCCCATGAGTCTTGGAGATCGGAAACATTTTTGGAAGATAACCTCGGTATACTTTCACACCAAATTGTATCATATATCCTTTCCTGACTCTAGCATCTTTATATCATGCTAAATTTAAGTTTATCTCGGCTAAGTGACACATTAAATCTGAATGGGGCACTGAGGGATCTTTACATAGTATGATTTAGAACTGCTACACAATAATATTTGAAGCCCTAATAAACAGAAACACGCTACATTGTATGCTAATAATGATTATTTCCATACATCATAAAAATCCCTTTCCTAGGATAAAGTAAATTATTTTAAAAAAGTGATGCAATATTTAGGATAACAGGCATCAAGCACCCCATTAGTATCAATTCTTCTAATGAAATGTTGTGCCCTTAAAGGAGATAGAAAAAGGAATCTGACACAGTGTTTATTTAATGGTCATAGTCCATATTTTAAATACATATTGGCCATTTCAAGTTGTTACGTTTCTATAAGAGAAGGGGAGAAGGAGTATCCAAACATTACATTTAGCTTTTGCCTCAGCAGTGCCCTTGGCACCTATGGGTCATGTAGCTCTACCATTTGTAAGGGTATTATAAAGGGTACTGTTTGGTTTGGTAAAGGGACCTCCCCAGAATAACACAGCTGTGGTCATATTTTTTCAGTGTTTTTTTTTTTCTTTTTTCTTAGAATATTCTCTAAATCTTATCTATGTATATATGTATATTGATATATACAGAGTGTACAAAAAACAAGTGTACATTGTCATCTTCACAGTCTGGTTTGAGCTTCAGGGATGTAAATCTCAATGCTGTCTGCACTCTCTGTGGCAGAGTTGTGCCTGTAAGAAGCAGCCCGTTTGGCTGCTAATAGCCTCTTCCGAGCCTCTTGCCTCTGACGATCAACAGAATCCAAGGACCGATCCTTGATGGGATGCACTTTCTGACGGAGAGGCTTCTTTGGTATGGGAGGAGGAACTTTTTTCTTCTCCTCCTGAGGAATGAATGGAACACTATTATAGACTGTATACAATATTTGTCACTAGACGCTACAAATGTGTACACTCAGACAGCTATCCCTAGCTGCATGCACAATACATTATAAAGATAATAAAACATATAGGATAAGGGCCTACCCACCTACTCGCAAAGGAAATTAAATGGAGCAGAAATCTAACCATGCCATTTTTCACTGCATGCTACTCAGATTGCATTAATAGATTAGGAGGTACCCTCTTGCTAAACTGCTTTAAAGGGACATTCCAGGCACCAATACAACTTTGTATTTGGTAGATTTTGGCCTAATTAATTTGCGGTTATGGTTTTTTTTTTTTTTTTATGTTCAAATCTTAATAGTTTGTGCAGAATTATTTTTTTTTAGAGTATATTAATAAGGCCAAAAATATTGAAGCCAAAATATTGATGAGCCAAATCATATACATTAAAATAGTACCAGTGCCCGGAGTGTCCATTTAACCAACAATGCAAAATCAAATTAGCTTTGAACGGACTGATTTGCCATATGTTTGTCTAAAATGTAGACAAGATTAATAAACTCAAGTGATTCTAAAAAAAAAAACCATGGTGAGCGTGTTTTGTCAGTTATGGGGTTAGCATGCATCTGACGCCTCTCCCTGATTGCCTACTTTTCAATTATTGTACAACCCATCATTATTACTTTGCTCCAGCAATGACTTTCCACTGTCCAATTTGCTATACCTTGCTTTTTTTTTTTTGCTTATGTAGGTAGATGTGCTCATTCATCATCTATGCCTTAAAATAAGCCTATGGTCCAGAAAATAACAATTGTTCAATAGGTTCTATGATTTGCAGCTAAAAAGTTAAGTTCAATATTACTCACCTTCAGCAGTCTCCAGCTCATCTAGTGATGCCAGCATTCAAGCTGACATCACCAGTGATCTCCTCCAATCCATTGCTTCTCATAGAGAAAACATTTACGATAGGTGGATTGTAAATATTGTAAATTTATAAAATTACATTGCAGTGTTTAAAACTGAAGGATCATTGCACCCAGACCCCCAGACCACTACAATGAGATGAAGTGGTCTGGGTGACTATAGTGTTCCTTAAACTACCCACTTCAAGTCCACTTTCACCTCACATAAGTTCTCCCCACATTCCTTATCCTTACCCTAATATGTTCCTACCTGAGAACTGCTGTAAACTATATCAAATATATGATCATTACATATAATAAGGTACTACATGTGCACCTAGCAGTTTGTGTTCCATTTAACCTTTTTTTGCAGTTACAGCTTACTTCATCATTTTGCTACTTGTTCTTCTGTTCTTAAATTTTGATTCATCAATATCTTTCATGTTTGTTACACACTGTACTGGATGTAAAAATTATAGAATTATATTTTTTCATCAACAGTTGATTTCTTGAATAAAAACACACCAAAAATTAGAGGTTCTGGTGACCTCTCATAATGACATGAGCAAAGCAGATGTGTCTATCTTTCTTATGGTTGTAGACATGATTATATAATTCATGTTTAACAGAGTTTGAAGCTATATATCATACTCAGTTGGAGCAGACTCTGCCATAAACAAATCTTGCTGCCTGAACATAAAAATAAGGACTGTAAATATTGCAAGAGCAATGTTATCCCATGGTGCAGCGCTACCCAAGCTTTGTATCTGTGCGTCTGTGCAACTACTTGTGTGTCAGTGTTTGTATCTGTGTGTCTGCATGTGTGTCAGTGTTTGTATCTGTGTGTCTATGCACCTGCATGTGTGTCAGTTTCTGTATCTGTGTGCCTGTGTATCGATGCGTGCCTTTGTATCTCCATGTGTATATCTGTGTGTGTCAGTGTATTTGTGTGTCTGCCAGTGATTGTATCTTTGTATCTGTATGAATTATTGTGTCAGTGTTTGTATCTGTGTACATGCATGTGTGCCAGTGTGTCTATATCTGTATATATCTATATCTGTATGTGGGTTTTTTTTTGTGCATGTACATCTGTATGTGTGTCAGTATTTGTATCTGCACTGCATATAATATATATATATACATACATACATACACACAGTATCTCACAAAAGTGAGTACACACCTTTTGAAAATATTTTCATGTGAGAACACTCAATTATGACAATCTGCTACAATGTAAAGTAGTAAGTGTACAGCCTGTATAACAGTGTAAATTGTCCACTCAAAATAACTCAACACACAGCCATTAATGTCTAAACTGTTGACAAAAAAGTGAGTACACCCCTAAATGGAAATGTCCAAATTTGGCCCAATTATCCATTGTCCCTCCCTGGTATCATGTGACTCAGTGTTACAAGGTCTCAGGTGGGAATGGGCAGCAGGTGTGTTAAATTTGGTGTTATCGCTCTCACACTCTCTCATACTGGTCACTGGAAGTTCAACATGGCACCTCATGGTAAAGAACTCTCTGAGGATCTGGAAAAAATAATTGTTGCTCTATGGCCTAGGCTATAAGAAGATTGCCAAGATCCTGAAACTGAGCTGCAGCATGGTGGGCAAGACCATACAGCGGTTTCACAGGACAGGCTCCACTGAAACAGGCCTCGCCATGGTCAACCAAAGAAGTTAAGTGCACATGCTCAGCGTCATATCCAGAGGTTGTCTTTGGGAAATAGACATATGAGTGCTGCCAGCATTGCTGCAGTGGTTGAAGGGGTGGGGAGTCAGCCTGTCAGTGCTCAGACCATACGCCGCACATTGCATCAAATTGGTCTGCATGGCTGTCGTCCCAGAAGGAAGCCTCTTCTAAAGAGGATGCACAAGAAAACCCGCAAACAGTGTCATTTCTTAAGTGTTGTCACGTGAAAAGATATAATAAAATATTGAAAAAATGTGAGTGGTGTACTCACTTTTGTGAGATACTGTGTTTTTGTGTGTATATATATATATATATATATATATATTTGTGGTCGTGGCCATATAGCCGTATATGAGATCATAACATATAATAACATATAATAACATAAATACCAATTAGTTGGAATTAGTCGGTTGTGGTGTGCCGAAACCGACAGAGCAGTAGGCCTGTAAAAAGTGGGCCCACCTTAGAGGGTGTTTGTAATAGAGGGAGTGGCGGGTGGGGTGACTCGCCAGACCATTGACGGTAATGTGAGAGTGGATTGGTAGCCCTTTTATAGGGAAACCAAGCCCCTCCCACAACTACAGGCCAAGCCTTTATATTTGTGGTCGTGGCCATATAGCCGTATATGAGATCATAACATATAATAACATATAATAACATAAATACCAATTAGTTGGAATTAGTCGGTTGTGGTGTGCCGAAACCGACAGAGCAGTAGGCCTGTAAAAAGTGGGCAAAAATAAATACCATAAGACATAATACGTTTGTGGCGAAACCAGCTTCGCCACTGTGAACTGGAGAGGCCTGGCTGCTAGCCTCCTGCCCTGCGACTACGGCCCATGGACATATTGCTCTATAAACACTATATTTGGGCATGTAATAATTTATATTGCTGCTACTGGCCCTTTAAAATCATCTATGAACAGATTGGGACTTTTGGGACTACTGTCCCTTTAAGACTGTGAAGCATATTCTAGTGTACTGCCTGTAATATTGTATATGTATTCATGTGTTAAGTTTAACCTGGGTGATATGTATGCAGCATTCACCTGATTGTTCGGTAGAATCACTCCATTCATTATATTGAGTGAAACTACCGAACAACCAGACCACCCAGGAATAAGTGTGCCTCCAATTACAGTTTGCAACAATGTTGCAAACGGGTAATTGGCAATCAGTGTAATGTATTCTTTGTCCTCTGGGTGGCCGCCATTCGGGAAACAAACACGTGGCGGCGGCCATCTTAAACTACCGAACAGCGGTGTTTTGCCGTCGAGTGTCTGGAACTAAAATCGGACACTTGACTAGGCAAACACCGCTGAGACCTCCATACTTCCAGAAATTCGTATGGAAACTACCGAATGACCCGCCGTTCGGTAGAAAGAACCCCACAAACAAGGGAATTCATTCAAACCCTCTCCAGGCTCTATAACACAGGCAATTCGTCTGTTTCATTCACTTGTTTGTGACCGACCGCAGGGCCAAAATGCATGGAACTGTTTTCGGATACTTTACCCATGCGGTCGGTCAATACTTTAAAGTCCCATAACTCCCGAACCGTTTATCCGAATGGGCTGATTCTTGCATATGTTGTCCCCCTGAATAAGGGCTATCAGGGGATACCTGTTTTGGAGGTGTAGCCTATGTATTTGGGGTACATCCAGGAATTGGGGAAAAAGGTGTACGGTATAATTGTGTTAAGTGTTAATCTAAGGGGAGGAAATGTGTGGGAGGTACATCCATGTGATTGGTTAATTTCATCCTCCCCCTGGGAGTGTCCTGTATGTACTTGTTTGTAATAAAAGCCAGACTGGGTGTCCCAGTCTTGAGTTCTTGCTTAACCCTCAAAGCGATGTGTCGTCTCGGTCTTTGGGGGAATGGGATTGTATGCTGACTGCCAAGAGTGTAAGCCGATGTCTGCTTTTCTTGTTCAGCTGTTCCAGTGTTCGTGTGGTTCCAGTCGGGAGAATGGTGTTTGCAGTAGCTGCCTGTGCATCTGGAAAGGAGATTATCGCCTAAACTGGGTTTTATCCTCTTGTAAGTGAAACGGTCCGTTACAATTGGTGGCAAGCGGCGGGATCGTTCCTACAACCAGAGGGACAGCTACAGACAACACCAATTCCTTGGAGTTACAAATTGAGGGCAACGTTAGCATTCGTGCAGCGCCCCTGGCAGCAGAGGTATCCAGCGACTTGGAGCAGACAAGTATGGAAGGCTCTGACGCTGAAGATGATTTTATGGCCAAGGTGAGGCAGCAAGTGGCCCAGTATGGGGGTTATATATCCATGGACACATTCCAGGGGATCTGGAACCAGGTCATGGCTGAGCAAAACTCAAAGATGGACGAAGAGTATGATGAGCAGGAAGAGTGGTACAGCAGCAGAGTAGAGGCTGCATCCGAGGAGGTTAGCCGCCCCCCCCCGAGGCGGCAGGAAGAACCCGAAGTAGGGGTCCTCATAGATTGGTCCTGTGAGGAACCACAACAGGCAGGTGGAGATGGGACCGAGGTCTCTCTACCGGCCCTACAGGGATGCTGGGCAGTCGGCCCAGATCCCCAGCGGCAGTGTGTAACCCAGGGAGCTGATGGTGTCGTCCATCCTCCCCAGCGGCAGAGCAAGTCCCAGGGAGCTAAAGGTGTCGTCCTTCCTCCCCAGCGGCAGATTGTATCTCAGGGAGCTGAAGGTGCCGTCCTTCCTCCCCAGCGGCAGTGTGTGTCCCAGGGAGATGAAGGTGTCGTCCTTCCTCCCCAGCGGCAAGCTGAGTTACAGGGGGCAGAGGTTGTTGTTCCTGCCCCCCAGCAGAAAAGTGATGTGCCAGGAAGGCAGTGTGAAGTAAAGGGAGAGGAGAGCAGCGTCCTCCCTCCCCAGCGGCAGTGTGTGTCTCCGGGAGCTGATGGTGTCGTCCATCCTCCCCAGCGGCAGGCTGAGTTACAGGGGGCAGAGGTTGTTGTTCCTGCCCCCCAGCAGCAAAGTGATATGCCAAGAAGGCAGTGTGAAGGGAAGGGAGAGGAGAGCAGTGTCCTCCCTCCCCAGCGGCAGTGTGTGCCCCAGGGAGCAGAAGGTGCAGTCCTTCCTCCCCAGCGGCAGTGTGTGTCTCCGGGAGCTGATGGTGTCGTCCATCCTCCCCAGCGGCAGGCTGAGTTACAGGGGGCAGAGGTTGTTGTTCCTGCCCCCCAGCAACAAAGTGATGTGCCAGGAAGGCAGTGTGAGGTGAAGGGAGAGGAGAGCAGCGTCCTCCCTCCCCAGCGGCAGTGTGTACCTCAGGGAGCAGAAGGTGCAATCCTTCCTCCCCAGCGGCAGTGTGTACCCCAGGGAGCAGAAGGTGCCATCCTTTCTCCCCAGCGGCAGTTTGCCATCCAGAGAGAGGAACTTGTTACACCCTCTCTCCCACGGCAACCTAACCCACCAAGGGGAGATGTTAAGCCCCACAACTGTGCAGATGGGACTGTAGTCTCTGCACTTACAGCACAAGGGATAGGGACGGTCGGTCCTGTTCCCCAGCCTCAGTGTGATGGATCCAAAGGGGAGACAGTCGGTCTCCCCCTCCGGCAGTCGAGCGGTGCACCTAAAGGGGAGACAGCCAGTCTCCAGCAACCAGGCGCCCACCAGACTACTCCCGTGGTAGTGCTGGCAACAGGACAGAGTACCGCTGGTCTCTGCCCCCTCAGCAACCCACCAAGGCAACCTACCCGTCTCCCACCCAGCAGTGGTGAAACACCAGAACTTGGACAAAATCCTTTCTCGCCCAGATGTAGTAACCGGTTAGTGTGGGTGGGCTGCTCTGTTATTTCTGTTTCGTGGGTGGGTTGCTGGACTAACCAGGGCACTGACCGGCAGAAAGTCAGGTACCCTGTTAGTCTAATTGGCAAAGGGGAGAAATGTGGCGAAACCAGCTTCGCCACTGTGAACTGGAGAGGCCTGGCTGCTAGCCTCCTGCCCTGCGACTACGGCCCATGGACATATTGCTCTATAAACACTATATTTGGGCATGTAATAATTTATATTGCTGCTACTGGCCCTTTAAAATCATCTATGAACAGATTGGGACTTTTGGGACTACTGTCCCTTTAAGACTGTGAAGCATATTCTAGTGTACTGCCTGTAATATTGTATATGTATTCATGTGTTAAGTTTAACCTGGGTGATATGTATGCAGCATTCACCTGATTGTTCGGTAGAATCACTCCATTCATTATATTGAGTGAAACTACCGAACAACCAGACCACCCAGGAATAAGTGTGCCTCCAATTACAGTTTGCAACAATGTTGCAAACGGGTAATTGGCAATCAGTGTAATGTATTCTTTGTCCTCTGGGTGGCCGCCATTCGGGAAACAAACATGTGGCGGCGGCCATCTTAAACTACCGAACAGCGGTGTTTTGCCGTCGAGTGTCTGGAACTAAAATCGGACACTTGACTAGGCAAACACCGCTGAGACCTCCATACTTCCAGAAATTCGTATGGAAACTACCGAATGACCCGCCGTTCGGTAGAAAGAACCCCACAAACAAGGGAATTCATTCAAACCCTCTCCAGGCTCTATAACACAGGCAATTCGTCTGTTTCATTCACTTGTTTGTGACCGACCGCAGGGCCAAAATGCATGGAACTGTTTTCGGATACTTTACCCATGCGGTCGGTCAATACTTTAAAGTCCCATAACTCCCGAACCGTTTATCCGAATGGGCTGATTCTTGCATATGTTGTCCCCCTGAATAAGGGCTATCAGGGGATACCTGTTTTGGAGGTGTAGCCTATGTATTTGGGGTACATCCAGGAATTGGGGAAAAAGGTGTACGGTATAATTGTGTTAAGTGTTAATCTAAGGGGAGGAAATGTGTGGGAGGTACATCCATGTGATTGGTTAATTTCATCCTCCCCCTGGGAGTGTCCTGTATGTACTTGTTTGTAATAAAAGCCAGACTGGGTGTCCCAGTCTTGAGTTCTTGCTTAACCCTCAAAGCGATGTGTCGTCTCGGTCTTTGGGGGAATGGGATTGTATGCTGACTGCCAAGAGTGTAAGCCGATGTCTGCTTTTCTTGTTCAGCTGTTCCAGTGTTCGTGTGGTTCCAGTCGGGAGAATGGTGTTTGCAGTAGCTGCCTGTGCATCTGGAAAGGAGATTATCGCCTAAACTGGGTTTTATCCTCTTGTAAGTGAAACGGTCCGTTACAACGTTGACCAAACTTTATTTAGATAAGTCACAAAAAGCTAGTCTTAATTCTTTAACAGGATTGGGTATATAAAGAGTATAAGCGGAAGATTTCCAGCGTCCCATTGTTTTGATGATGTGTGGAGGTATGTGGTTAGCAGAGGCTGTGGATGCTGCCCCGATTCGGAAAGAATGACCTGAAAATTGACTAGGGTTCAAGCCGAGTCTAGTCAACAGCAATCTTACATAGAGCATAAACCTTGCTGTAGTTAGAACGTTACCGTGCAGTTCTAGCAAAGGTTGTAATGGTTGTTTGTGGAGTGATTGCAGATAATTGTCAACATTTTGTACCGGGCACCATTTGTTATGAGTAGGGTACAAAGGGATCGTAACGGTATGACCCATGGTGCTGGTTTTTGAGTGTTTGAGTATGAGTAGGTAATGGTCGTTATGTTTCTCTAAGTCCATGGTTCTTAAGTAATCAGTGGTCGTAATAGTCCTGGTTGTGAATTCGTTGGGACGGAGGAATCCATAAAAAGCTAGATATATGGCTGTCTTTATGACCGTGTTTGTCCTGGGCTCAAACGGGGAGGAATCTAACAAGTTGATTAGTGCATGAAATATATGGTTATCTATAGGTAGTCGTTTTGCTGGGACATGTGTGTCTAATTTTTTAATGCCTCTAAGAACTGTCTTGATTTGATATGATGACAAGAAACTAGTGGCTTTGGGTTGTTGAATAAGCATGTGGTGTTGAATTCCCGTGAGGTATAATTTAATAGTGTTGAATGATAGTTTTAGGTTGATGTGGCAAAAAGAAGTGAAACCCAAAATTGCTTCTATCGTAAACATGTCGTGAATGTGAAAATCAGTGATAAATTTCCTGAATATGTGAAATGCTCTGTCGTAAGTGTTTCTTGTATTTACAGAAAGTGCAAGGTGAGAAATGTGACGCGCGTGATTTAACAAGGCTTTTAATCCATTATCATGTCTGTGAAAAGTGGGGCTGGTGTTGCCAGTCTGGAAGCGGTGGGCAGTGTCGTGAAGAATTCCTGAAAACGAAATCGAGACAAGTGATCAGCACTGATGTTTGTGCACCCTGGAACGTGAATACATGTTAGAAAGAATTGACAAGTGGCTGCTACCCATGTGAGTCGTCTCAAGAGCCTCATAATTACCAGTGATGATGACCGGCCTTTATTGACAATATGGCAAGTAGCCATGTTGTCAGAATAGCACCAAACCGTGTGACCGGACCACTGGTGGCCCCAGGTAACGGCTGCTGCCACGATGGGGTACAACTCAAATAAAGCAGAGGTCTCTGTGAATTTTGTGAGAGCTGTCACCTCAGTTGGCCACGGACCCCCAAGCCATTGGTCTCCCCATATGGCTGCGAAACCTGTGTTTGCTGCAGCGTCTGTCCATAGTGTAGGTGAAGTGTCTGAGTGAGGTGGTATAAACATGGCACGCCCGTTCCAAGAAGTGAGGAAAATTCTCCACATGTGCAAATCTGATGTTGCGTGGTTGTCCAATGAAATGTAAGATGTGTCTGAGGTAAATTGTGGAAATAGTGACAGCAAATGTGAAATAAATGATCTCCCTTGGGGAATGATTCTCATTGCAAAATTAAGCGATCCCAGCAATGATTGTAAATCTTTTTTTGTGCAACGACCTTGCTGTAGGTAATGGTCAATGCTTGCCAGGATACGCTCAATTTTCTCATGAGGGAGGCTAGCCTGCATGTGTACTGTGTCTAGTTGTATCCCCAGAAATTGCATCTGAGTGTCAGGCCCCGGGGTCTTATGTGGGGAGACTGGGATAGAAAGTGACTCAAATAATGCCAACATGTGTCTTAAACTTGTGGGTGGAAGTGTGTTGTTCTCAATTGTGAGGAAATCGTCTAAATAGTGAATCACTGAGGGACATTTGCATATATTGAGTAACAACCAACATAAGGCCTCTGCAAATGTGTCGAAAATACGCGGGCTGCTTTTAGAGCCAAAAGTGAGGCGAGTGAAAAAATAGTATAACCCTTCCCATTTAATGCCGTGAAGGTGCCAAAGTGTAGGGTGCATAGGAAGTAATTTGAAGGCGTTCACTACATCCGTTTTACTCAACCATGCCCCTGTGCCTGCTTTAATGATAGCCCCAATGGCATGGTCGATAGTGGCGTAATGCAGTGAAAACTCTTCCGATGGTATGAGGGAATTTAAGCTGGGGACTGTAGAGGAATGTGGTGCGGATAAATCAATGATTAGCCTGGGTTTAAGTGAGTTTTTCCCCGTGACAATCCCAATGGGATTGGTTCTCCAAGAAGTAAAAGGTGGTGAGTGGAAAGGACCCAGCAAAAACCCTTGGTCCACCTCAATTGTGATAAGTTTATGTACCAGCTGTGGGTCATCTCGTGTGGAAAGTAAGTTGTCACATTCCAGTGTGCCTGTAGGTAAATGTATCAACCCCTGTGTGAAAACCCTCCGATAGACCTGTTATGAGGTAGTCACTAAAATGTCGTGATGGGTGTAGATGTAGTAAATCAGTGAATAAGCTGAGGTTCACGCATGTGAGATAGGGTTTAGGAAAAGCTTTATTTGGGCACATTGTCTTGGAATGAGCCCTAAAACAATGTGAACAGACATGCATTAGTCTACATGAACTAAACCCACAATTGCCAGCATTAAAATTGTTGCATACTTGGGATTTCCCTAAGAAGACAATATCTCTTCCTAGTTTGTCTTTTAAACCTTTATTTGACCTTGAGGGGATAGTAGTTGCTTGGTTTTTTTCTGCCTCAGCTGTATTAGGGCAGAAATTAGTGCTGTGGGTTGCTGATGAGCATACTGCACAAGTTGGGGGCTTGAGGCCTGCAAAGTGCCTACAGAATAGCTCCGTGTCCAATTTATTCCACTTAATGCTTAAATTGAACTGAGCCAGAGCTGCGGCCACCTTTGCAGAGAAGGAACGGTGGTAATCGTAGAACGCTGTACCACCGTATTTGTGCCCCAAATCCACCAACTTGTGCATGTACGCATCCAGCTCGGCTCTTTTCCCTGGGTATACAGTGCAATATACGTCCCTATAGATGCCAAAACCTAACACAAATTCTGGTATATTCAATTTTTTATTCAGGCGAGGGTCCCTAGCTTTAAGGACTACAGAAATGTCCCCACAAGCAAAGGTCCTGTTCTCAAGGACATCCTGGGAGGCAATAAGCAATGAAGCTAGGTTAACGTCCTTGCCTTCCAGAATGTCCTTTTTAAGGTGAGCTGGGACCATGTGTGAGGGATCAATAGATTCTATGTCCCCCGTGGCTGGTGGGGTATTACCGGGTAAGGTATCAGCAAGAGGCTGAGTGGCGACCGTTGTATTTGTAGTGGAGTGAGTAGCACTACCGGCCTCCAATATGTCCAGCCTGTCAGTGATTTTCCCCATGGATGTCATAAGGGACGTCATCATTGTATGAAATGCTGGTACTTGAGACCCGCTAGGGCCTTCCCCTGCCTCGGAGTTGTCAGTGGTAGTGTTCAGAAGCCTATACAACTCCGCCTTTCTAGCTGTAGCTGGGAAAGGGATGCAGCGTCTTCTTAGTTCAGCTGTAAGACGTGGTATGGTCCACGATCTAAGGGATGCCGGGCTATTCACGTCTGTACTTGGACCAGGGGTGGTAGGCCTAGCGGGTGTGCTAGGTGGTGACAGTTCTTCAGGAATAACTGGCGTTAGTGACATAACTGAAATTATAAATATATATAGTCAGTCGTATGAATTGTTTTGTGGTTGGGTACTGGTGGGCTAACAAAATACCAAGCGGTGAAACAATTAAGCTTTTTTGAAACGTGACAGATGAGGCCCTGCTAGTTGCCAAGCGGCTTGAGAGGCACTATCTATGCGTGGGCCCTAGGGGACGTTTGAGGCCACCGAACGTTGTGGCGGGGTGTTGGCCTCTCGGTGTCATTTAAAGCATAAGAAAGATTGGGAGTGACAGGTGAGGCCCTCTCTTTGCATTGATGCGAGGCGGCTAGCTATGATTTGGCCCGAGGGACGTATTACCTCCGAGTGTGAGGTTAGGGATGTTGGCCTCGCGGGACCACTAGCCTAAGGATTAAGACCAGAAAATATTTATCTAATTGGGCCACCTAATCTAGGACCAGTACCCCTCAAATAATATTTTAGGAAATAGTGGGATCTGGCGTAGTACCTGAAGAGTGAGTCAGGCTTGACCTCTCAATTGCAGAGAAACTGTGATATTGTCGGTTGGTTAACCTGTGGGTATAAGATGATATATAAATATCTGAAACTGGGGTAGTGGTTAGGCCAGATCGTGGACCTTAGAACCAGAACCTACCCGATAACTTGCGGAGGAGATATAACCGAGAGAAACCGGCTTCTTGCTTGTAAAAGCTACCGTTCCGCTGACTAAGCCTAGGAGAGTAAATAATATTTTTAACCTAATATTATATGTTATATGGCCATTACATAAAACATAACCAGTGACAATATTACCAACCTATAAATAAGGTATAAATGGTACCGACTCCGATGCCCAATTCTTAATATAACTTCTGATAAAGAACCTGTGGGAAGACGTCAGAAATCACAATTCAGGTGTAGCATAATTTTATGTATACATAATAAGAGAAAGAGAGGGAGAAGAGAGAAAAAAAAAATAATTTGTGTGTAGTATCGTTATTGACCGGTAGGGGGCGAAATTCCACCTAAGAAGTGGGTGCCGGATCGTGTTAAAATTCCTAATTAAAGTGTGAATTTTAAAATAGTGATACAGTACATATTTAAACCGTTTAGTTGAAAGCAGAAAATTTTAAGTGTGTAGCCGAATGCAGCGATATCGTTTGCAGTTTAAAAGGACATGGATTATTTTACTGAGCGGCGGAGTGATTTTACAAATAAGTGCCGAAATGCGAAAGGGCTCCGCCGTGTAAGCTGTGAGTAAGAAGCAGTTTGCTTTACGGCGGGCCCCACTTACGGTTTTTCGGCGGCAGCGAGTACCGGAAAACTGTGCGGACAGCGGTGGCGGGAAAAGAGACCCTGGGGAGCCCGGACAACGCAGGAGAGCACCGGACCAGGAGACCAGGAGACCGCGAGGAACAGGTAAGACGAAAATCCAAGATGGCGGTCAGAACCGGAAGTAAAGTTTCTGACTCGCCAGACCATTGACGGTAATGTGAGAGTGGATTGGTAGCCCTTTTATAGGGAAACCAAGCCCCTCCCACAACTACAGGCCAAGCCTTTATATATATTGTATATGCAGATGAGAAGCAGGGGGAACATGGAGCAGCAGGGGAGCCTGGGGCAGAGGAAGATATACATTTGTGGAAATGGGATGCCAAGTGAAAAAAGTGGGGAACCAATGCCATTGAAGACAAGCAGACTAAGGGCATGGATTACTGGAACCATGTCCTGTGGTCTGATAAGACCACGATAAATTTACTTGGTTCAGATGGTGTCAAGCATGTGTGGCAGCAACCAGGTGAGGAGTACAAAGACAAGTGTGTCTTGCCTACAGTCAAGCATTGTGATGGGAGTGTCATGGTCTGGGCCTGCATGAGTGCCGCTGGCACTGGGGAGCTACAGTTCATTAAGGGAAACATGAATGCCAACATGTACTGTGACATACTGAAGCAGAGCATGATCCCCTCCCTTCGGAGACTGGGCCGCAGGGCAGAATTCCAACATGAAAATGACCCCAAATACACCTCCAAGATGACCACTGCCTTGCTAAAGAAGCTGAAGGTAAAGGTCATGGACTGGCCAAGCATGTCTCCAGACCTAAATCCTATTGAGCTTCTGTGGGGCATCCTCAAACGGAAGGTGGGAGAGCGCAAGGTCTTTAACATCCACCAGCTCCATGATGTCTTCATGGAGGAGTGGAAGAGGACTCCAGTGGCAACCTGTGAAGCTCTGGTGAACTCCATGCCCATGCGGGTTAAGGCAGTGCTGGAAAATAATGGTGGCCACTCAAAATATTGACACTTTGGGCCCAATGTGGACATTTGCACTTAGGGGTGTACTCACTTTTGTTGACAACGGTTTAGACATTAATGGCAGTGTTTTGAGTTGTTTTGAGGGGACATCAAATTTACACTGTTATACAGGCAGAGTGTAATTTCTTCAGTGTTGTCACGTGAAAAGATATAATAAAATATTTACAAAAATGCGAGGGGTGTGTATATATATATATATATATATATATATATATATATATATATATATATATATATATTTTATATGCAGATGAGCAGCAGGGGAGCCTGGGGCAGAGGAAGATATACCTTTATGGAAATGGGATGCCAAGTGAAAAAAGGTGGGAAACCAATGCCATTGAGCATAACTGTAATGTTATTGTGTAATGCATTTTCATTCTCATACCTTGCATTCCAATGGTTTCCACCCATTTTCCTTCAATTGCTGCAGCTCTGCAAACTTCATACCCACATCTTCAAAGGAAAGCTGGAGAAGATCCCAGAATCCAGCTAGGTCCTGAGAGGTGGGCAGTGGAAATGAAGTAGGGTCCTGAAATGAGGAGAAAATGCAAAAAAAAAAAAAAAAAAAACACGATCTAAAAAATTATATTTTTTAAAATATATTTTATGTTCTCAGAAATAATAATTAACAAGCAGTATTTATAATTAATACTTTCTTATAATATGGAGCAAAGCAATGCAATGGAGTTAAGTAGCCCTCTAACATTAAGCTTTCAGTAAATTGTTAAAAATACTGTATACTTTTAGGAATAGCATACATCCTAACCCCGGTGTCCTTGGAATTGAGATGCCAGTGAGAGAAAGGTAAAGGGGGTGGATAAGTCATGTGATTGTGTCATTTTCTTGACTCACAAAGGAGCAGGCCCACTGGAAAGGAGGTGAGTCGGTACGTGTTAATGGCATGCTGGACCACTGAGGGCAGGACATGCAGGGAGCACTATTTCCTCGAAATGGAAGACTTTGTGATGAAAGAATCTTTATAACACGTAGGATTAACACTGTAAACTCAGGCTTAGTATTTTGTGCCAATATTTTTTTCTTAATCTCAAAATGTTTAACAAGAGCTCTGTCTGTTCATTGTCCAGAAGTTTTTCTCCTGGTAAGATTTTCAGTTGTTCTTCCATGGGAAGCACTGTTTTCATTAAAAGTGTTACAGAATGGGGGACCTTCACAGTTTAAATAGAGGAGAGCACATTTGAAAATAATAGTAAGGTAACGTCAGTCATATGACTGTCTGGTGATTAAGATAAAATATTAACTGGCTAATATAAACGATAGGGGTAACAGACTTTATGGGCACTCATTTTTTTTATTTTTTTTCATTTTTAAGTGCTCATAAGGTCTGTTACCCCTTGTATATTGTAACCTAAATATTAGCCACTTAGTATGTTATATTAATTACTCTATCCAGAATTTCCTTTAGGGCAAATTGCAAAGAAACACGCTCACTCAATGCATTTCATCCCTAATCTTTGCAGACATTATCAAGAGTGTCTTAATATCCTCCATCTTTATTTCTTCTTGATTTGTTTTGGATTGAGGGCCGTTGTATCCTGTGGAGTGGTATTCCTGAGGAGTTGAGTCAGTGGCAGCACAAGTGGAACATTTTGCTGTGTGCTTTGTTGTATCCAGAATATTTTCACAGTAGTTTTGAGGGGGAGGAGGGATGTATTTATGCAAACTATGAAAATGCATGCAGCATGATGAAAACGGTAATTTTACATAAGGTTACGATAAGGAGGAGGGACACATTAAAACGTCCCCTGAAAAAACAATAACTGTCTGCAACAGGAAAAACCAAAGGTAGGTCCCCAGTTGTCGACAGGTAGATCCCCAGCTGTTAAAACGGATACTTTAGGGTTTATAGCCACTTGCGCTCATTGAAGTTGCTATGGTGTTTGGAGGCCCCTAACCCTCTGTTCAGTGTTAAGCTGTTTTCAAACAGTGTGAGACTTCCTAAAGGTCGCTTGATGATAAACCAATGTATAAAGATCATCCATGGCCAAAATAAACCAGTTAAATGTTAACATATTCACATTAATCTCGAGAAACTTAACTAACACATTACTTTTCTCCAAGATAATCATTGGATTGATGACTCAACAAACACTCTCTGAGCCCCATGGATCCAAGAATTGTTTTCAGCCTAATCTTCTTCTGAATAATGTGGTGGTATAGCTATTTTGCTCCTCTGTAACATTAAATACATTATTCATGTAATTACTGCACTCAGCAAAGGACACAGCATACTGGGCATAATCTTCAGTCAAATATACTACCTTGTATCTCGTCACATCTCTGCTGCCCTAAGCTCCTATTTGGGGAGGAGACTTTTACTTTTATTAAACTAATTCTTCCTTATCCCACATCCGCCTCAGCTCAGCAAACAGCATAAAGATATCTTAAAACATTCTAAATCTCCTACACGTCTGGACAATTAACCACCTGAAACACAATACTCACCAGGATATGGCTCCCACTCTCATTGACTCCAGCCTATTCGATTCCCATATTGAAAACCTAATTCTTTCAGATCATGCTTGATCGAACCTCGGTCGTTCTAAATATGATAACATTCCTGCTCTAGCACCCACTGGAGGTTTGTAATATCTATCTACAACAGTGACTTTCAATGCTACATGGAAGAACAATGGATGGATTAAATCATTGATAATATTGCACAAAAGCAAAAACCAAACAATAGACTATTAAAAGACAAATCAAAAGCAGATAGACAAGTGAAACACTGCCTCACTGTATTAACTTCACATATGCAAAAAATCTGGTGCAGAGCTTACCTATAACCCTTAGTGCAACACAAAAAAAACAATATAGTGACAAAACTTTGCATTTGTGGGAATGTGTACGGTTTAATAAACCTATGCACTATCCCAATTCTTGCTTTTGTTAGTGTGCTATACGTTGTTTTTGGACATTCGAGATGTACTTACTTAATTTGTAAGCTTTTCCACATACTTGGAATTACATTTTAAAGAAAGGTGCCTCATTCTGCTTGTATTCACATACCATGTTCTGCTGGCATAATCGGAAAAACTGTTGTACTTTCTGAGACATGAGGAGCTGGGAACTTCCTACAGCACTGCGAATCTTCTCCAAGACTGAAAGCACAGACAACAAACATATGATAACTTTCAGATATGTTTTTGACAATAGTTTTAATACACAACCTCTTTTGTCTAATTAAATACATTTAAGGCTTTGCTCTACCCTTTACATTTTTTCTATATGCGAATGATGGTGCCAGAGTTGTATATGTATATTTGTATGTAAATCAGTGCAGAACATTGTGGAAGATGCAGTTCACAAAACTCTGGAATACCAAGATGAGCCATTTCTGACTATTGCTGACCTGGAATAAACATATGTAATTAAAGAAATAATCCATGCACAATAACCACTACAGTTCTGTGTAGTAGTTATGGTGCCAGGAGTGCCGGAACCCCCTCCCAGAGTAAGTAGTCAAACCGTTTAAGAACAGATTGACATAGGTGATTAAGATAAAAATAGGGCAGTGGTGTGTGAGTCGTGCAATGTGTGAGGCGTGCAGTGTGTGTGTGTGTGTGTGAAAGGTTCAGTGGGTGTTTGTGGGGGTGGTGTAGTGTGTAAATATGTAGGGTGTGTGGGGCAATGTGTGTATGGGGGGCTGTGTGTGAATGTGTATGGTGTGTCTATGGGGGTCAGTGTGTGTGTGGGGGGGCAGTGTGTGTATAAGGGTCAGTGTATGTGTGTGTATGTGGGGGCAGTAAGTGTATGGGGGCTGTGTGTGTGGGGGGGCAGTGTATGCATGTAGGGGCATTGTGTGTATGGGGGCTGTGTGTGTGGGGGGGCAGTGTGTGAATGTGTGGTGAGAAGGGTAGGGGAGGCTTTTTTATAAAAAAAAAAAAAATTTAAATATAAATAACTACATTCATGTCCCCCCTCCCTTCTTACCTTTACTGAGGGAGGATGGGGGACATTTATTGATCCCTGGTGGTCCCAGTGGTGAGAGTGAACTCTGGGCTAGAGTTCACTCTCGCAAGATCTGGAGCGCTCCATGCTCGCAAGAGTAGGACCCGGACGAGCTACAGGCTGAGCTCCCGGGTTCTCTCTCCCTCCCTCCCCTGCCGGCTGCCCGCACGGTGCCTGCGGACTGGGGAGGGAGATCTATGATCTCCCCTCCGGTCCTTGAAGGCACATTGTAGGGCTGGCAGGGGAGAGCCTCCCACCCTTGCGCTCTCCCACCCGGCTCTAAAAGGGTTAACTTACCTAATTACAGTTCCAAAGGATATTGGTGCTCCGTCTAATCCGACATCATCTGACAGGTGGAAGGGGGGCTAATGCACATGCATGGCAAGCAAATAAGGCCCTCCCCATAGGAAAGCATTGACGCTGAATGTCCAGCTTCAGTTAGTCTACCAAAAGTCCATTAACCACTAGGAAGTGTATCTAGTGGCTGTCTGATTGACAGCTACTAGAAGCAGTTGTAGTCCTGCAATGTAATTATTGCAGTTTCTCAAAACTGCAATAATTTACATTGGAGGAATAAGTAGGACTGGGATACTGCACCAAGACCACTTAAATGAGATTAAGTGATCTGGGTGACTATAATGTGGGATGAGATAAAACATGGGATGAGATAAAATAAAATCTACTGACATATAGATATTTTCCATAACTCAGTCAGACTGCACCTATATGTCATTTGGTAAAGGTTAGTAGGAATAAGAGCAGAGTTAATTAAAGGAACATGCTAACATTATAAATACAAATATTAGAAAGGCTTCATGCCTATTTGAATGTAGGCCACTTGTAATACTAAAAGAAAGTTTTACTCACCTTTTAACCCACACCACTCTACCTCTCCTGCCCCGGCTGAGATAATCAATAACTCTCCCATAAACATTTTCCTCAGTGGCAAGAATACAAATGCATACTCTACATGCTTTTACAATTGAGTATTTGCAACACTAATCAAGCAAACACTTATGCATCAAGATTCATTTGAAACTGGCACTCACTTTCTTCTGGAAGGTCATACTCTTCAGCTTCTCTCTCCATCTGTTGGCACCACAGTTCCATTCTCTCTACCTCTGCCTGCAGCATTTTAATGAACCATTCCCCATCCCTGTGACAGGGAGATGCTCTTCCAGAATCTGGAAGACTGCGGGTGCCCCTGTCCATCCAGGACTCCTGACGGGCCTCTTCTGCTGGGTCATACTGCATTTGATAGTCCTCTCTGTATGCCCATTGGCCCTGGGTGTGCACTGTTTTGTAGACAGAGTACTGTTGACTGGAATCTGAGGGCTCAGATGAGTGACGTTGAAATGAATGCCCAAACTGCAGGCCCTTGTCTTCCGTCGGAACAGTCAGACCTGGGAACCCTTCTAGTTCAAGGTCAGCCTGAACCCCTGCAGTCACACTATTGGAACGTTTAAATCTAGCCCTCCTGATAAGAATAGAAGAAAAAATTATGGTTAACCTATTTTATTAAGATTTATAAAATATGTTCATAAGAGACATGTATAAAAGCACACTAATTCATATAGACACACAACAATACAATACAATTAATGGGTTGTTAAATGTTCATAAATAAAATAATATCCATGAATCATATCTTCTTAACAAGGTAGCTAGAAAGTACGAAACAAATATGATTGTTTTACATATAATTTCAAAAATACTAGTATTTGTTATTTATTCATAAAATAGAGCGTTAAAGGCATGTTTTAAGTAGTGGGGGAAAAAAGAATATATATATATATATATATATATATATATACCACACACACACACACACACACTAATTCTTGCCTGTGAAAATTGTTTGGAAGGTACCAAAAATTGGACATTCAGTGCAAGTAATACATCCATAAAAAAATCCCTAATTTTGCAATATATAAAAGAGAGCCTAAAAATAAGTAGTGTAGACAGACTGACAGGGGGTGGGAATAGATGTCTATGCACACCGTTTTTAGGCTAAAATTTGTACTTTGGAGACAATGTATCCTCATCTATTTAATTACAGCATAACTAACATTCCATTTCTGCTTTGGTACCTGGCAAAATAAAAAGCAAAACCGTTACTTTGTTCTAAAAGTGTGCTACAGATGATATATCATATTCCTTTAAAGGAAAACTAGAGGGTCAAGAACACAAACATGTATTCCTGACCCTATAGTGTTAAAAGTTCCCCTCCTAAAATAGTAAAATCCTACCTTTTGTTTTCCAATCTGCTGGTGCTGGCTCTGTCCCTGAAGGAAAGCATTTTATTGGCTGATATGGTCCATTCTGATGATCTCAGCTAAGGAGGTGGGCCAGTGGGTGGAGCCAAGCACTGTCCTGGCCAATCCGCAACTTCTCATAGAGATGCAATGTACAAATGCATCTCTATAGGGAAATCTCAGTGTCTCCATGCAGAGGTGGAAACACTGTCCAAGGAAGCACCTCTAGTAGTGAGGAGTGGCCACTGTAAGGGGGTCCGGTCCATAGGCTGTAATGTAAACACTGCCTTTCGGCTAAAAAGACAGCAAAAAGCTTACAGGGACTGACTATACTCATCAGAATAAATACATTAAGCTGTAGTTGTTCTGGTGACTATACACTGTCCCTTTAACCCCTTAAGGACCACACTTTTGGAATAAAAGGGAATCATGACATGTCACACATGCCATGTGTCCTTAAGGGGTTAATTGTTTACATAGCATCAGTTTGTAAGGGGAAACATAAAAATATGAAATACATGTTAAATCAAGGTGGTGGAGCTGACTGCTCTGGTGGAAAGTCACAGGAATCTTTGAGCTCCATTCACAGACAACATGTACAAGTACATTTGTGCTTGCTTTTGTACTGCTACAATTAAACAAAACAATAACAGCCAACTCACACAGTTAAAATAGGCCATCACAATGAAACATTGACGACTACTACTACTACAAGATTACCATTCCAAATACTGATATAAAGGGCTGTTTCAGGTCAGAAGACCTTTGTCCAAAAGGCAGGTTCCCAGATATTGTAGAATTACAACTCCCGTCATGCTTTGCATGCCTTTAGAATGCGTTTACGATAAATCATCATGGAAGCTGTATTTTTAAAACATCTGGGGATCTGTATTTTGGGCACCCCTGGTCTAAAGGGACAATGAAGCCTGAGTCAGTTAACTAATCCTCTCACCCTTTTCACCCTCATGAAACAAGATGCCCTCTACCAAGAAGGAGAGACACTAAACTTGCCTCAGAGATGCATTGATTCAATGAATCTCTCTGAGGAGATGTTGATTGGCCAGGGCTGTGTTTAGCTTTTGCTGGCTCTGCCCCTGATCTGCCTCCTTGACAGTCTCAGACAATCCAATGCTTTCCTATGTGAAAGCATTGTGATTGGCTATGATCAACCCTACTGATTATGTCAGCCAAGCAGGCAGATCAGGAGCAGAGAACTGCTATCTGTTCTGTTGCCATGGAAATATATATGCCAAAGGTGTGCTTGGAGAATCTCACATCAAACACCCCACAGAGACATCAGTTTTCATTTTAATTTCTGTTTATATATCATATGCTGTTTAATTTACATATTTTATGTCTGCCTTAGAGTAATTATTTTGATCTGCATATTAGTATATAGAATGTGTAATGATTGCAGTTATATTGCTCAGCATGCACGTTTTATACTCTGTTTTCATAAAGCACTTTTTGTTGCTGTAATTACATCTTACTACAGAACTGTAGTAAGAAATAACATATGACCATGTGATTATATTACTTTATGTAATTGCATCACACTTCCTGATATTTCTTTGAACTGTGTGATATTATATTGCTCTGCATGTTACTAAAGCTTTCTCCTTGTAATATAAAAACATTTCGTTCTCGAAACTGAACATAATAAGGAATATATAATAATGTTTAAAGGGGTATACTGAAACTTTGAAATCAGACTTATGAGATGTCATTATTCAATTATTTGTATAATTCATGTAACCATAGATTTTTGGTTCACACGTTTAAAAATATAAGCCCTGGAGTTCAAAATAGCTGGAACTATTTACATTTATTCATCAGCATGTGTACATGAACTCCACTGTCAGTCTTCATAATAGGTCTAATTTTGCAGCATAGTTCATAAATGCCAATAGACATATCCAATAGATTCAGTTGTTTTTAAAATATCAGAACGTATAAGAAATGTGATATAAGTGACTTTGACTGTGGAATGGGTAGATGTTTTCAAAACCCATATTTCACAGTGGATGATTGCACACTGTACATTAAAAGTGTGACTGACACTGTGCGGTGTGCAGTCTTTGATCTCAGCACCTGTCCCAGCCTGTCCATGACTCATACTACTTTAAGAAGTGGTGCCAATCTGACGCAGCAAACAGGTCAGCAGCAGAGAACAGGAGGGCGTGCACCGCCGTGCTATCTACATAAAAAAAGAGGGTGACGGGGGGGTGGGACCATGATGTGAGGAGCTCAGAGAGAAAGAGCCAGACACTTCCAAGCACAGGTTGCTTTAAAGGGACACTATAGTCACCTGAACAGCTTTATCTTAATGAAGCAGTTTTGGTGTATAGAACATGCCCCTGCAGCCTCACTGCTCAATCCTCTGCCATTTAGGAGTTAAATCCCTTTGTTTATGAACCCTAGTCACACCTCCCTGCATGTGACTTGCACAGCCTTCCAGAAACACTTCCTGTAAAGAGAGCCCTATTTAGGCTTTCTTAATTGCAAGTTCTGTTTAATTAAGATTGTCTTATCCCCCTGCTATGTTAATAGCTTGCTAGACCCTGCAAGAGCCTCCTGTATGTGATTAAAGTTCAATTTAGAGATTGAGATACAATTATTTAAGGTAAATTACATCTGTTTGAAAGTGAAACCAGTTTTTTTTTCATGCAGGCTCTGTCAATCATAGCCAGGGGAGGTGTGGCTAGGGCTGCATAAACAGAAACAAAGTGATTTAACTCCTAAATGACAGTGAATTAAGCAGTGAAATTGCAGGGGAATGATCTATACACTAAAACTGCTTTATTTAGCTAAAGTAATTTAGGTGACTATAGTGTTCCTTTAAGCACCATGGCAATTTCAGTGATTTGAAGTGGTCATGGAGCTTGAAGTCTGTAAATGCAGAGTTTCAGCAAGAAATGCTGTACATACAGAAATAATTATAACTCCACCTCCAACAGCGTCATCAGCAATCCCGGAATGAGTTTGGGGCTGGATAATAAATCTGAGCCTATTGATCATCTGTCGTCAGAATCTGTACCATGCTGGCGATAGATAACTTCTGGTGGCATGCCCCCACTCATCCGTTCTGACAAAGTCCTCACCTCGCAGGTCCAGACAGGCCCATCAGGAAATTTCCCAGTGGACTGCAGTACCTGAGGCCGGGCTGGCATCCCTAATTCCATTTAAATTATTTTTTCATTGAGCATGTGTGTATCAGTGATCTTATCTGTAGTGAGCGTGTGTTTGTGTGTGTTTGCCTATAGTAAGCTTCTGTGTGTATACCAGTGAGTTTGTCTGTAGTAAGCTTGTGTGTGTCAGAGAGTTTGTTTGTACTAAGTTTAGGTTGTGTACCAGTAAGCTTGTCTGTGTGTATCAGTGATCTTGTGTGTCAATGAGATTGCCTGTCTGAGAGCCTATGTGTGTGTCTCAATGAGCGCGTGTTTTTGTGTCAGTGAGCTTGTGTATGTCAATGAGATTGTGTGCCTGAGTGTATGTATCAGAAAGCTTGTGTCAGTGAGATTGTCTGTGCCTGCATGTGAGAATGCTTACTGGTTCATTTCATTATTTTTTTTCCCCACAGGATCACCAGAAGGAAAGGGAGGAACATACATACACATGGACACACACCGATTCCCCTTCACACACACTCAGCCTCCCCACAAACAGCTCTAACCCTCCTCCAAACACACAAAGCTTAGGCACTCTCACATACACAACATCCAGTCAACACAGCACTCACAGAAATGATGGGGCTCCAAGCTAGGGCCTTAATCTGGCTCTTAATATAACTTTGACTGTTCTTTCTTTATGAATCTATGCTTATTAATGGCAGATTTTTGATGGAGGTTTTTTTGTTTTTTTGGCAACACAACATCAAAAGCTAACCATTCTGAACTTTTTATAGATGTTGCAATATAAGCACCTCCTATCATCTTCTACTTGAACTCCGATGGAGTGAAACTCTCTCCGGCTCTTTCCCTCAGTGTCCGAGTCTGAGATAGTCTCCACCTACAGTAAACAAAAGGTACAGGGTTATTTAGTACCGATTTTATTTAAACATGTTTTTAAAAGCATTCCACTGTACTTCTATTTATAAAAATGAAACATTGTCAAGTAGTCGTAAACATAAAACATTATTTGTCAAACCTGTATATTCATCGTTTGATGAATAAATAAATTAAGACTATAATGTCAGGAATAAAAACATGTATTCCTCACACTATACTATTAAACCCTGTATTTAGATAACCGGATGTACTGTCAGTAAAAATATGATTTTACTCACATTTTTTCCCATGCTGCTCTGGTCTCGCCGACACTGGCTTTGTCACGCTCCACCTACGTGACTGAGATCATCAAACTAATGAATAGGAAAGTATTGGAAGGCTATGGCGCATGTAAAGCAAAAGGCAGCGCTACACCAATCAGCATCTTCTTATATTGGGAATGTTCAGCGTCTCCATGCAGAAACATTAAAAATTGATTCCTTTAACGCTAAATGGAAGGATAGGGCTCCCACCTGTCCCGCTTTTTGCAGGACCGTGCCTATTTTGGGGTTCTGTCCTGCCTTTCCATTTTCCCCTGGAGTATCACATCCAGGGAATTGTTTACTGAGCACCACAGCATGAGCACATCATTAGACAGCTCTCATTGCCCACCTATCCTGATTCCATACCTCCCAATGCTAGAAAGTAACACAGGGGACTCCAGGTACTATCACCACTTCAATGAGATGAAGATGTTACAATGTGTAAAGTGTCCCTTTAATTACTGCATTCACATCCTCTATGAATTTTTTTTTTTCTTCAATTCTTTATTTTTGACTGAACAGGGTGGTACAGGTCAACATTCTAAAGACAATTGTACAAATACAATATTCACATGTATCTCTTTGAACAATGTGTCATGCGTACAAAGGGACATACTGTTGTAGCAACCAATATCATGTAATCCCTACAAGGCCATTTTATAGCACCCCAATCAGGTATTTTAATTATACATAAGAAGGATAAAAAGAACAAAAGGTTAGAAAGGTTGTTCTCTGCCTTTCCACTCCATAGCCATTGACTTACAGAGTGGAAGTACCATTGCATTGACTCATCCAAACATTGACGTTTATGTCTCCCCTTCATAGCTTATACAATAGGAGCTACTGTCTACGATTTGTACTGCGTCCAAAACACTGGAAGAAGTCTCAAAGGAGGCCCCAGAGCAGCCAAAAAGCAGAGACTATGAAATATTTTTAAATAGTAAATGTTCTAATACACTGCTTGATCAATAGCTGCATAGATTTAAAAGCAAATACTCTTGGCACATATAGTAACACATATTTTATATTAAATTAAAGAGGCTGATCCAAAAAAATGGTTCTGAAATAAGAAGGCAGGATTACCTAAAATAAGCCTCCTTGTACTATTACAGGGTAGATGTAACAACAAAGATAAGTGTTATCCAGATTCATGCATTAGCCTAGTACTGTGGTGTAGAAAGAATAATTAAATGCACTAAATTAATATTCAAAAAGGTCTCTCTCGTCATAGGTGTGTGGTAAAGTACCCAGCCTAAGTGCAACCTAGTGAAAAAAAACACAAGTAATATGACATGCACAGGGCAAATGGGTGTACAATTTAAAATAAATTTGCTAAAAGCCACGAAAGCTGAAAGTTACACTTATTAAAACACAGACCTGCAGACAACCAAACAAAATCAGCACACAGTCTGTTCATAAATATGGAGAATAAGCTTTGTTATTGCTATTTAACGTATTTGTAAAAATGTTAGTATTTAATGTGTCTACTCTGTATGTTATTAGTATTCTAATTTTATAATATAACTGGTCTTTTATTCCTTATTGTTGCCTTATTTTGAGGTCATTTTGGACACAAAAGTTGTGCTTCTTTGTATCAGTCTAACTTTTATGTCTGTTTATATTTTGGGGGTGGAGGGCACATTTTTTACTATGTATTTTCAGTTCTATATTTACATATATTTAGGACCATATATATGGCAAATTTATTGGTATATAAGGTACTAATTCGTTGCTGGATTTATTCAGCATCAAGTTGGTATCTGTTGTAAGAATATTTTATGTAGTGTAATCTTTTGTGTAATTTAATTCAATATAACAGTTCAATTATATGTAATATAATAATGCATAATCATATGTATCCACATGGTGGCACTGTAAAGCAGATGTTTTTAAGGGATGCCAAGCAGGCATTAGGTAAACTTCATACATGTAACATGTTATTAAAGGATTTGGTTGAAATATTCAGTTTAGTCAAGAGTGACTATCTGAAATAGTGATAATTTTAAAAAGCAAACAAACTCAAGACTGTGCACCAACTAATATAATACTCATGGATTGGAATACGAGTGATGAAAGCTGTAGCTGTAATTAGGGTCTGTGATACTGAACAAGAAAGGAACACATGGTTAAATAAAGAGACGTTTTGTGGGGGGAAGGAGTACTTTAGGAAGGATGTAGAGCAAAACTTAAATATAGAGGGAACAGAGAACCATTTATTTTTGTATATCAATGTAACGCTGCATCAGACCTTGATCAGATTAATGGATGGTTCTTATTCAGGCTTCTGTGGAGCATAAATATCACACAAACAACAAAATAGCCTGTTTTTACAGTCTGCTTGAAATGTTCCTGCAGCTAGTCTGCCCAGGGCATTTCATTCTCCGATCCTTACATTACAAAGGGTTATTACATTAATTAATTTAGCAGAGATTATTTTGAAATGTCCATTCTTATCCCAGTATGCTACAATTCCAAACGGCCTATTTAAACAAGGATTTCAAGAGCATGAATTATACTTTAGAGGAATCCAGAAAGGGTACATAATGTCCTGTAGTCATTCACTCTGTGATGTATAAACATAAAAAGTGCGAAAATTTTTATTTTTTTATTTTTTTTACTGTGGATAGGAGAGATGTTTGTCATAAAGACAGGGAGCTATTCTAAGCATTCTCATAAGTAGATTATGCAGCACTCAAATATTAATGAGCTTAATTTATAATTATTTATTTAGTAAGAGAGTCTATATATACATATATATATTAATTATTATAGTATAGGTGAGGTCGCATTCTTTATAAGTGCAGTGAATTGCATTTTTCTCATTCTGTTGTGACTTTAGCATTCTTCTTCACTTTGACTTACAATGTAATTTTCCATAAAATCATGTTATTTGTGTTATTTGTTATTGGTCAAAAGCTCAATTAAGTTTTGGTCAACTGCCACACTTGATTGTGAATTAGCAATGTGTGTTTTGCCAAAAGAAGGGATGATTGATGGAAAGCAACTATATTTTATTTTGAACAAAGTGATTCTGACAAACCATTTTTTCCCTGACATGCAAGTCTAATGAGGGATAGAGCATTCGGGAGGATATGGTTATGAGATGTATATGGGAATGGAAAATATGAATATAGATATACATCAAAGAGTATGATGGATAAAGCTAAGTAGATAGGACATATAGATATGGGAAGAGGGTATGCCAGTGGTGGACATATGGAATTGTGTATGGTACCTATTTATTCATCCCAAGCCCCCTGTCCCCTACATTAAACTACTTATGAGTTGGGACACTGCTATGAAGCTTTTAATTTACACCCTCTCACAATCTCAAGAAGGTGGGACAGATGATGCCTGCAGTTGGCAGGTCACACAGCACAAGCCTTTTAATGTTTTATCAGGATTACACAGGAAGAAGGTTGTGGACCTTCTATGATTCTAGCATTATTACAGTTCTAAGAGAAATAGAAATGCTATTTCTACCACCTGTTGGAACAGATTGTATTTTGTATTGTAGATTGTATTTTGCAAAAATGAAAACATTTTAATATTTCTCAATTAGGGAAAAACTGATATTGATCATGTAAGCTTTTCGCAAAATACCATACAATTTTAGAAAATGTCTAATACAAAATATATAATACAACTTTAGAAAATGTCTCTACATATTGAGTCACAGTCTGATTCACGGGGTAGAGCAGTATGTGTTTTTCAGTAAGTAAAGGGATTCACTTTGCAGAGTCAATTAATATATAGAGCATTCTGTGTCACTCGGTATATAGAGGATTCACTGTGCAGAACATTATGTGTGGCATTTCATATAAAGAGGGATTCACTGTGCAGAGCATTCTGTGTCAATCAGTATATAGAGGATTCACTGTGCAGAGCATTCTGTGTCAGTCAAGTTATATAGCACTAAGGATGCAGAGCATTCTGTGTCAATGTGTCAATCAATATGCAGATGATTCACTATGCAGAGCATTCTGTGTTCATTCATATACATATAGAGGATTCACTATGCAGAGCATTCTGTGAGTGTTTTACTCAGAATGTTCTGCACAGTGAATCTCTTCATATACTGAGTTTGTATGTTTGGGTAAAAGTGTTTTCTTGCTGGTTGAAGAAAAAAAAAAGTCAAGTGACGCCTGTCACATTAAAAAGGAGAGCGGCATCCCATTACTTTTACTGCACACCTTTAACTAATCTTGGTTCACTGTATTATTTATATTAACACATTAATTAAAATTCAGTAGTTGTATTACACTTGAACAAATACAGAAAATACTTTGAATGTTTTTTTTAAGTCTTTGTTATACTCAATGTCACAGGTGTTCGGTGTTTTCGCTTTAGATTTTTAAATAAGATGTAATTTGTCAGTCAGACATAATTAGGTAACTAATTATGTATGTGCTCAAAGATGTGCATGGTGTGATATTCATATATGAATAAGGGTACTTATAATCTTTTCATTCCTGCCTTCTTTAGAGACTTCACTCTGTATATCTTTCCAAAAAATGAAAAGATCTTTTGCATCATAATCCAATTCAACGTGCAGTCTTTATAATCAAAGTCATGAATGTTGACATCTGTATGCACACACACCCATATATTCAGAATGAAACCCTAGTTTAGTTATTCCATAGCAATTGCCACTAAGAATGTTCCATGTTGACCTGTAGATTGGACATGTTGCTATTTTAGGAGAAGAGAAGAATATGAAACTACAGACTACAGTACGTCCATATGTATAAGGCTGTGGCCGTCCTAAGTGACCAAGTGTTCTCATACGTACACCAGAAACTCACAAACCAGTTATGCTTAACATGGTGTCCACACCAGTCAACATTTTGGAAGAGTGTAAGTACCAACAACATGACATATGCGGAGTCAGTAGTGCATCATGAGAATTGTAGCCATGTCAAAATCTGGATAACAAACCCTTTGTATGGGAAAGCTTGGCACTCTTTAAAGCAAGGTGTGTATATGACTGTCAATTTTGCTGATTAAATAATTCTCTGCATCCAGATATGTGGCTTTGTACTAAGTAAGATGAACTTATATAGATATTCTGTACAATGACTCTGTGAGTAACCAGTTTCCTGTTGCATTCTAAAAAGTAAACCGTTAATCCACCATACTATTTAAAGAAAGTTTGGCAACCAATAATTGTCATATACAATGTAAAACATAAATGGTATATGGATAGGAGGGTATGTATGTTTTGCGTTTGTATGTGTTAATGAGAGTATCTTACCTGTACGCCAATGGATGGGCGCCATTTTCTTTGCCGGGTGCTTCCTTTTAATTCTTCTCGTAGTGGTAGAGCTTTGCTGATCACAGTGGAAGGTTTTGGAGAAACCCTGTGTTGGACAGTTGCCAGGTCCAAAGACAGTGCCCTGGACTTGGTGCCTTCCAGGCTCTCATTGGAGTTGCAGTGGCCTTTGCCATCTTTGGACCAAGGCAACCGCGTAGGCTCATTGTGCAGAAATGTTTCATGGGTAGATTCTGTGCTACTTTGGGCTGTTACCGAGATGAGTGGCTTCGAGAGGAGTCTAGGTGGGATGGGTGGCGGGGCTTTACGATAACTGAAAGCTGTGGTAAAACAAAAACATTTTAATTAAAAAAACTAAAACAGTAACTTCCCTACTACACTCATTACTATAAAAATAAAACATTTTATTTTTGTTTGTTGTCTACAGGGGAAGGAATATCCCACGGTCACTATCCATTATGAGGAGCTGCTACGGCTTGTCAAAGCTGTAGTGTTAAACAGAGAACACATTAAATATGGCTAGTTTTCAGATTCTATGCTAGTTACCAATCTCTGAACCCTTACACTAGATGATCATATTCATTTCCATAGTGTTTGTTACAATAAAGGCAACTTTAAAGGGACCTACTCTTTATTTGCAATTTAATTTAATATTGCTAAGCCCGTTATGTAATCAGCACAATGCAAATATATATTTTAAAACTGAATAACATATTTTAAGCTAAGCTCCCAACTTGGTTATGATTCATTGCAGTAATTATGGAGCCTGCTGCCAAGATTGATTGTTGCACTGAATCAGGTAACTTTGCAAAGATACGACCAGCAGTATCTGCTGCAGTTAAGGGGACAATGAATACAATCAAGGAAGAGTCGCTTTAAATGACATTTTTTTAGAGAGAAAAAATATATACAGGAACCAGCGCCGCCCCAGCATTGATTAAAAAGAGGCACATTAAACTTTAATTACAATTTTTGCTTTTATAATGTATTGATATAGAACAGATATATAATTTATTACACTAACCTTTGTCTAACAGCTGGGTTTGTGAACCAACAATATCACCATTTACAGCTTACAATCAGTGTCAGCGGTCAGCAAGATTATAAAAGTTGGTAGCAAGAAAAAAAACTGAGCACAAGTGACCTAATTAACATTCATGATGCACAGAACTTGGATCATTACATTTTATTTAGATCTTGTGAGGAAACATTTATCCTTGTCAATAGACAGACCTAAGTAGACGATTAAAGGACCACTATCAGCTCAATGAAGTGGTCTGGGTGCCAGGTCCACCTAGGATTAACCCTTTCTGCTGTAAACATAGCAGTTTCAGAGAAACTGCTATGTTTACATTAGTGTTAATCCAGCCTCTAGCAGCTGTCTCACTGACAGCCGCTAGAGGCACTTCCGCGCTTCTCACTGTGATTTTCACAGTGAGAAGACGCTGCCGTTCATAGAAAAGCATTGAGAAATGCTTTCCTATGGACTGATTGAATTTGCGCGCGGCTCTTGCCGTGCTTGCGCATTGGGCGCATGACGTCGGAAGAAGGAGGAGAGTCCATAGCACCAAGGGAGCCCGGCGCTGGAGAAAGTTAAGTGTTTAACCCCTATTGAGCCCGGTGGGAGTGGGGACCTATTAGCACTATAGTGGTCCTTTAAGTGACAAGAAAAATAAAATAACCCCTCCAAAGGTGGATCTCCTTGCTCCTTGTCATAGTGCTACTTCCTCAGCAAACATTTATCATGCTTCCAATGACGTATGGCAACATCATTGAGGCATGCCCATCTTAGGTAAGTGTCCCCAAGCCAGTGGCGGATCCAGAGCCTGATCTCGGGAGGGGCACTTGTAGATTTTTTAAAGAAATAATCCAGACACAATAACCACTACAGCTCAGTGTAGTGGTTATGGTGTCAATAGTGCCGGGACCCCCTCCCAGAGTAATTAGTCAAACCGTTTAAGAACAGTTTGACAACTTACCTGAGGTCTGCTGGGAAATGGGGCTGTAGTAGGGCATAGGAGCAGTGGTGTGTGTGTGGTGCAATGTGTAAGGGGTGCATTGTGTGTGTAAGGGGGACAGTGTGTGAGCGGTGTGTGTGTGTGAGAAGGTTGCAGTGTGTGAGTGAGGCCGGCAGTATATGTCAGGGGTGCAGTGTGTGTGTGTTAGGGGGCAGTGTATGTGTGGGTCAGTATTTGTGTGTGACATTTGCTGTGTGTGTGTGAGGATTGCAGTGTATGTGTGAGTGTGGGGGGCAATGTGTGTGGGGGAAGGGGGGGGACAATGTGTGTGTGTGTGATTATAAAAAAGCCCCCTACCCTTCTTATCACACACATTGCTCACCCCCACACACACACACACATACACTGTCCCCATACATACATAATAATTAAATTTAAAAGAAACAACACATATTATAAAAAAAAAGCCCCCCAACCCTTCTTATATGTTTTTTTTTTTCAATTTAATTAAAACAAATATTTTTTATGTCCCCTCTCCCTTCTTACCTTTACCGGGAGGAGGGGGATCATTTCTCAATCCCTGGTGGTCCGGTGGGGATTCCCTGGTGGTCCCAGTGGTGGTGAGGTGAACTCTAGCCCGTAGCTTCAAGGCTAGAGTTCACTCTCGCAAGATTTGGAGCGTTGCCGTGTTAACTGCGGCAACGCTCCGTGCGCACGAGAGTAGGACCTGGAGGACCTGCAGGCTGAGCTCCCGGGTCCTCTCTCCCTCCCCTGCCGGTTGCCAGGATAGTGCCTGGAGACCGGAGGGAGATCTCTGATCTCCCTCCCCAGGCTGCAGGCACATTGCAGGGCTGGCACTTGGACAGGCACTCAGGGGAGAATCTCGGGGGGGGGAGTTGCACCCCCCCCCCCTGGATCCACCACTGCCCCAAGCATGACCAATCATTGCATAGTGGGGGCAGCCGCGAAGGGTGGGTGTTACAGGAGGGTAACATCCACAATCCTGTGACGTTGGCAGGCAGGCATCCCTCCAATGGCCATTGGAGCAACTAAATGACCTCCATTTGTCTAAATATACATAGGGATTGAGGAGAAAGCGCAAGTAACATTTTCTTTTCTTTGGTTTTTACTATATATTGGGGCTGATGTGTGTTGTAGTCCTTGCTGCTTAAGCGCAGGACTTCTCTTTTTGTATTTGTATTTACTTTGTATCACACAGCCTGGTTACAATGCTGCTACCCATCCCATGTGTTCCCTATTAAGGGTTAATAAGTAAAGGGGTGTATATATAAAAAATACCCCTTTCTGTCTCATTAGAGATATCTTTGCCAGAAGCTCAAGGAAGCAGGCTGAAGGGTCAGTGTTAGGACCCGCTTAGGGGGGTCTGCCTTGACGTTGGCAGGCGGGCATCCCTCCAATGGCCATTGGAGCAACTAAATGACCTCCATTTGTCTAAATATACATAGGGATTGAGGAGAAAGCGCAAGTAACATTTTCTTTTCTTTAATCCTGTGAAAATGGCAATGCTGGAGTAATTGGCAGCAGGTCGCCACTAAAATAAGAGATCCAAAAGCAAAGAAATATATCACGTATCACTATAATAAATCATTTATAAATTAAATAATTAGTGCCATTGTAGTTACTTGTTATGACAAGTTCACTTTCAAGTCCTTCAATTAATGCTATGTAATGGGTCACTCACTGTGTGAAGTCTACAGAAACAAACTGCATGCTTCACATTGAAACAACCTGCATTAGATAAAAACTGCATGTATAATAAAGTAAAAAAAAATACCTGCACATGATTTTTTTAATCATTTTATTTTTTTATCTCTATTTGCTCCTGGATAAAAAAAAATAGTAGTTCTATTAGAGTTAGTAAAAGGCTTTAGTTGTGTCTAAAATCTATACTATGCATCACTGCAAAATATTATCTTGTTTTTCCTATTTGCTTCAAATATGGTTTGTTTTTTAAATCCAAAAATAGGTCTACTGTCCCTTTATTAATGTATTATATGATGGCTACTGAGCAACCGTGCTGTTTATCATGAGATCTTACTTGATCACTTGAAGAATCAAAGATGCATAATGTGGTACTCACAGGGAGAGCAGGAATCAATAAAGGTGTAAATCCACATTGAATACAGGCTGTATAGTACTATTGATAGTCATAACAAATTTTGACATCACCAATCATTATTATTATTATTATTATAGAAGATTACATGTTAAAAAATACAGCTAGAATAACGATTCTTAATCTTTCCTTTCAGGAACCTAACTATGGATATGGGATTAGTTTTGGCATCACATTCTTTAGTTATATATTATATTGTAGCCTCTCTTTAGACTTTTGTGGAAATGCTACTGAAATCCTATGATGCTATCAGAAGAAACTCTGCAGTATAGGCAAACAAGTTGGTGACTTGTTTTTTTTCTGTGTTGCAAAAATGAACAAGTTGACTTTTTTAAGACACAGTACGTATAACTCTCTATGTGGATGGTCCAACTTACACCAAACAAAATAGCAGTTTGACAAAGGAAGGCCTTCTCCATCAGTATTACCTCAGCATTTACTGAAATCCAATGTGGTCAACTCTGTTTTCCGTGACTCCTTTGACACCATAGCAGTTTACAAACATTGAAGTCTTCTTGGATATATTACAGTTGACCAATCCAGGCTTGAAGATCATGAAGAATATGGGCTTCAAGCCCAAGCTCAAACCCATAAAGAACTGAACTAACAATATCCCTGCACAATTCCTGTCTTCTGCCTCAATCCCACAGTATGTTGTTAGCAGGCAACCCAATAAACCTCTAGCTGCTTTTAATAAGCCAAAGAATTGTGCTATGATACCACAGCCAACAAACTGCATGCCAGTGGTCAAGGGAACAGTTACCATCTTCCCCTCTTTCCAGTTATTTTCTAAACACAGGGATTATGCATTGTATTCTCTTCCATTATTTGTAAGTTATCCATTTTAACTATCCTTTTAATTATATGTAAGTTCTAGCTCTGTCTTTATTATTCCTGTTTGACTATTTGTAGATATACGTGAAGAAGAAGTACAGCAGAAGTCCTTTTCTCTGTCATCGTAGTTATTGGTACAACACTGGGGTTATTGTTCGGCATTAGAGTTGGTGATTGGGGTTACATTTCATTACTTAAGGTTAGGTTTTGGATTAGAAGTTGGAGTGTGTTATGCATTACAGAGTTTACTTATCCAACAATTAAATTTTTTTACCAATCCAAAATGGCTGAAGATAAAGGACTGCATAAATATAGCTTGGATAATTCATGTACAGCTGTGATATGCACAGAATATAGCTATAGTATAGGTGTTAATTGTGAGCTGGTCCATTACGAGTCCCAGGGGTTATATTGGACACAAGTAAAGGCCTAGGGGTGCAGCCTGGATTGAATTGCAGTTGCAGGAGAATTAGCTCCAAAGTAGGATGGCAAAAGGCCTCCACCTATAGCTATTTCTCCCGGCTCTGTACTAAAAGTTGGCAATGCAATACATGAAGGAGTACAATGCATGAAGGAGACTCGCACATTCTACATACATTCCTTCTATCTCTTGCCAATCTTAGAACTTGTGATAGGTCAGATCAAAAGATCCCTGCTTGAACGTCTCCAGTCAGGTAGAAGATATCTGCTGAAGGCATTAACCGCATTACTCCTGGAATGCACAGTACATCACTGAAAGGGATTGGATTAAAATTATTTAAATCCTGTCTTTCAGGCTGTTTTTTGTGGGACTGTGACTGGAGTTGGATACTTGTTTCTGCAGCCAAAGAAGACACATTGCTTCCTACCTTTGCCACTAAGGAATCCAACCCCTTACTCAGATAAACAAAAAAGGGATGGTGGTAGAAAAAGAGTTAAACACATAGGGAGCTGTAGTAGAGAGACAACAAGTGCATAGAGCATAGAATAAAAGAGAAAAAGCTTAGAGCAGGGATGACAAATAACTAGCTCCTAGTTATTACAAGACTAAAACTTTCATGAGACTTTGACAACTTTAATGCTGGAGTCATAGTGTTTCAGTCGGGGCTATCGGCTATCTTTTGGTCACCACTGACCCACTACACAGATAACTCAAATAATCTACAAAGCTCACATTTTATCTATTTACAAAATAGACGTGCAGCACCACAGCATTCACATGCTGGTCACACAACATTTACACTCTGAATAGAACATTTAATGTACGACTGTATCAACTCTGAGGGAAGTGGAATACAAATTGCATTTTTAAAGGGACATTCCAACCTTCTAAAGAACTTTAGCTTAATGTGTGAAGAGTGTGTCCTCACTTTTTCATTTGACAAAAAGTGCAGATTTCAATAGAAACTGACACTATTGGAAATTAAAGGGTTTTTCCAACCAGACCGTTTTTTCCTGGTTTGGTTAGCTCACTGGAACTAAACTCAAGAGGTAGCAATTGCCCAGAGTATCTTCCTTGCTGTTTGAGGAAGTTTGCGATTGGACAGGCACAGAAAATATAGGCGGCGTTAGAAGTGGAGGGCATCCATAGGCAGTAGACAAGCGAACTACAGCTTTTGCAAGCTGTTTTTAGATATATTACCAATAAAAAAATTGAATAATTAAAAGCATGTTTTCATATGTGATATATTTACAAAACAGAGATGTTTATTTTATATTTGGGAAGTGGGGTATCACTTTAATAGTTGTAATAAGTTGTGTGAACATGTCTTTACGGGGTAGATTTTGGTGGTGAAGATGATGCAGCAGTTTGCTCTTGGACCCAGGCAACACAGTATTGTGTAAGCTATTCTCTGCATTAGGTGTTTTTGTTAACGCACATACCGCAAGAGATCAATTTTAACCTTTTTCATGAAGTCTCCATATGGATGTATTTCAATCCCTTCCCCACAGTAGTTATTTTATTATCTTTTCTGCAGCTTCTATTTGACAGCTTTAAGTACATATCCTTACATGATGAAACAATATGCTTATATGTATTTCCATCACAAGATGACATGGGTTTTGGCTTGCACATTTACAGGTGGTATGGTTGCTGAACGACCTTAAGCCAGGACCGATTTATCGTGCCATGCTGTTTACGCTATCCATCAGATGGAAGTTTTGTGAGAAACTTAAATCAAAACTGATTTTGCACAAATTGGCTAAGATGATGGCATAAGCATACATCAACCCCACTCCCTCCACCATTCTACACTCATTTGTGCATGCTACAGCAGAAGAGGTTTCTGCTCTGCTCCGGTCCTACCGCCCCACCACCTGTTCCCTCGATCCTATTCCCTTGTATCTCATCCGCACTTTCTCTCCCTCTCTTGCTCTTCCTCTCACAAAAATTTTCAATCTCTCCCTTTCCTCTGGCACATTTCCCTCACCCTTCAAACATGCAGCTGTAACCCCGATTCTGAAAAAGCCCAGCCTTGATCCCAACTCCCCATCCAACTACCACCCTATATCGCTACTGCCATTTGCCTCTAAGATCCTCGAGAGAGTTGTGTACACCAGACTGACTGACTTTCTCGAATCCAACTCTCTGCTTGACCCCCTTCAGTCTGGATTCCCCGCTGGTCATTCTGTCGTAACGGCTGTGACCAAGGTATCCAACGATTTAATTGCTGCTAAATCTCGCAGCCATTACTCTATCCCAATTCTCCTTGATCTTTCTTCTGCCTTTGACACTGTTGACCACTCTCTGTTGGTGTCCCCCAATGTTCTGTCCTTCATCCCCTACTGCTCTCTATCTATACTGCCTCCCTTGGTAAACTCATCAGCTCCTTTGGCTTCCGTTATCATTTCTATGCGGATGACACGCAAATCTAGCTGTCCTCTCCTGATCTCTCTCCGCCCATCTTGATTCGTGTCTCTGACTGCCTCTTTCGATTTCCAACTGCATGGCTGCTCACTTCCTTAAACTCAACCTGTCCAAAACAGAACTTCTGGTCTTTCTTACCTCAAGTGTTACTACTCCCGTGTCTGTCTCCCTCCAAGTCAACGGCACTACCATCACCTCTACCTCGAAGGCACGCTGCCTGGGTGTTCTTTTTTACTCCAAACTCTCCTTCACCCCTCATGTCCAATCTATCGCCAAATCCTGTCGCTTCCATCTCAAAAACATAGCGCGCATCCGCCACCTATTTAACCCCGAATGCGGCCTATTTAACCACCTATTTAACCCCGGATGCTCTTGTTCTCTCTTGCCTTGACTACTGCAATACCCTTCTCAGTGGTCTTATGTGTTCCCAGATTGCACCGCTGTAATCTATAATGAATGCGGCGGCTAGGCTAATTTTCCTGTCCGCTCGCACCTCCCACGCCTCCCCGCTCTGTCAGTCCCTGCATTTTCTTCCAGTTAGATATAGGGCTCAATTTATAAATTCTGGTAAAGAACAAAAAAGGAGGGGGGTGCTATATATATAAAACCACAGTGATATACTTATATCTGTACATAGGTAATTCTGTCAAAGATCTGCCGGATCGATCTAAAAACAAATAATGTACATAGCATAATACTGTATAACAAAATGGTAAATAAATATGGTCTGGTATTGGGTCACTCACGATCTCCAAAGCCTATTGTAGCAGGCTTAGACTGTAACAGCTCTTCATAAGGTCATGCAGACTATGGTTTTCAGTATGTTCCACTTTTCAGATTTTTCCCCGATCACATCAAAAGCTCCAATAGCCAAATGGATACGATTAAAGGGATTTATTAAATAAAATAACAATTTCACAAAGTGGTAAAAAATAGTATAAAAATACAGGGCACAACGCGTTTCGACTCTAGGTCTTCTTCCAAGGTGCATATGGTCCGGACAGTTTCAAACTCTTTAAATAAGTCCGGTGTTGCCGGTTTTCCCGGGCAAATTTTCAATTCACTTCCGTATTGTGACGTCACTTCCGGGTTCCTCTGACGTGACTTGCGTCGGTGACGTCATCACGGATAAGTTCGTATTCAGTCCTTGACCCGGATACTGCTTTACTTTGGCGCCATCTTTGAAGGTGGCAACTTATTTTATAAAGTCCACTCATTGGTAGGGGAAATTAGAGCCATTAAAAATGGTTAATCCACATCTTACTGTGCAAAATTACAAATCAAATTATAATCAACAAAATATACATATAATTCAGAGGTGGTATCTATTTATTCTACAACATAAGTAGAAGACACAGGTGTGGAAACGGTTTTGTCCAAAAGGTCCTAAAAAACATATATATATATAGGGGAGGCCAAATCGAGTCCAAATCGAGTCCACGTTGAGTCGTAGCGAAATGAGATGGATTTTTGACCTGGAGACATTGACTCCGGGCGGACTCAACGTGGACTTCGAGATGGCAGCCCTTATTTAGAAGATTAGCCCTCCCAGCCTCTATACATATGTTTGTCCTTTTGGACCATTCTTTCCCTTTGTACCTTTTTTAAAAATCTTTTTTACTATTCTAAAAAAAAATTTTATTATCCTAAATCTTACTAAAATTATTTTTAAAAATTTTTGTCTATATATATATATATATATATATATGTTTTTTAGGACCTTTTGGACAAAACCGTTTCCACACCTGTGTCTTCTACTTATGTTGTAGAATAAATAGATACCACCTCTGAATTATATGTATATTTTGTTGATTATAATTTGATTTGTAATTTTGCACAGTAAGATGTGGATTAACCATTTTTAATGGCTCTAATTTCCCCTACCAATGAGTGGACTTTATAAAATAAGTTGCCACCTTCAAAGATGGCGCCAAAGTAAAGCAGTATCCGGGTCAAGGACTGAATACAAACTTATCCGTGATGACGTCACCGACGCAAGTCACGTCGGAGGAACCCGGAAGTGACGTCACAATACGGAAGTGAATTGAAAATTTGCCCGGGAAAACCGGCAACACCGGACTTATTTAAAGAGTTTGAAACTGTCCGGACCATATGCACCTTGGAAGAAGACCTAGAGTCGAAACGCGTTGTGCCCTGTATTTTTATACTATTTTTTACCACTTTGTGAAATTATTTTATTTAATAAATCCCTTTAATCGTATCCATTTGGCTATTGGAGCTTTTGATGTGATCGGGGAAAAATCTGAAAAGTGGAACATACTGAAAACCATAGTCTGCATGACCTTATGAAGAGCTGTTACAGTCTAAGCCTGCTACAATAGGCTTTGGAGATCGTGAGTGACCCAATACCAGACCATATTTATTTACCATTTTGTTATACAGTATTATGCTATGTACATTATTTGTTTTTAGATCGATCCGGCAGATCTTTGACAGAATTACCTATGTACAGATATAAGTATATCACTGTGGTTTTATATATATAGCACCCCCCTCCTTTTTTGTTCTTTATCACTGTTTGTATTTGTATAGAGCCTTTGGGTGATTTGTTTGGCACTTGGGGGTTGTTGCTGTTCTCATTGTTTTCTAAATAGCGCCAATCCACCCATATATTTCTCTAATCAGAAATAATATTTGTACCTTATAAATTCTGGTGCTTGCTTACAAGTCCCTACACAATGCTGCTCCAACCTACCTATCCTCCCTAATACACAAGTATGTCCCGTCGAGGCCCTACGCTCTGCCAAACACCTACGTATATCCTCTGTCCATACTCCCACCTCTAATGCTCGCCTCCAAGATTTCTCCAGGGCTGCACCTCTTCTGTGGAACTCCCACCCCTTCTCCGTAAGACTTTCACCCAGTCTCCACTCATTCAAAAAAATCATTGGAAACTCACTTCTTCAAGAAAGCATATCAATTAAACTGTTTGCAGGTTTTTATCCCCCACCCCCCATGACTCCTCTCTTGCAACTGTCAAAAATTACCTACTAAGCCCTCAATGAATACTTTTCAAACAACCTACTTCGTACCCCTACTTTTACCTGTTGTGTCACTATACCCCACTCCCACTAGAATGTAAGCTCATTGAGCAGGTCCCTCCACCTCTCTGTTCCTGTACGTCCAGTTGTCTGGTTACAATTACATGTCTGTTAGTCCACCAATTGTACAGCGCTACGAAATCTGATGGCGCTATATAAATAAGAAAAAAATAATAATGACGTTCACCATCATTCTTCCCGATTTCAAAGCTTGGTGAAGGGAACAGAAAGGCACAAGAAGTGGTGTTAGGAAACAAAAATAAGTAATAAACAAGCTATTTAAAAAGAAAATGTAAAAATATATATATTTTTTGTATTACCCCACCTTCACTACCAAGTGGTAGAATCAGAGTAATTTAGGTGTCCTGGGAAGTTGTGTCTAAATGTATTTTTCATTTCAGCATGCATAGAATGCACATTATTAAGTGGAAACAAAAATGAAAATGTTAGTGGAATATAAAATTTTAAAATGTAAAAAGTCAATTTCCAAATAAAGAAGTTATAAACAAGGAAACAGTGTTGTATATAAAGATATAAGCTTTGTATAATTATAATAAATGGTGTTACATTGTTATGATGTTGCCCATACCATATCACCCTCATTGCAGTAATGTTGCTTCACTGGATACGAACATACTAATACATGCACATACATATATAAACTAATACACATATAAAGACACATATAAGCACGTTCATGCATACAAACATATACACAGATATGCCTAACAAATTCATTGCCACACACAGACGCACATTCTCAGGGACACACAAATACATAATGTCAGAGACATTTACCCAATCACACATATACCAAAATACACTGTCAAGACGCATACACACATGCTGACAGACGCACACTGTCTCACATACACACTGTTAGTAACACACACAACAGACATATATACATGCTGACAGACACAAACACTGTCACACATACATACAACATTGTCAGACACAAACACATATATGCTGACAGACACACACTGTCACATACACACTGTTAGAGACACTCACACATTTACCATGGTGGTGTAGTGGTGCTAATGTGTTGTAATTCCTGACATGCTGCTTCCCTGCTCTATTATAATGTGATGTGTACCTTGACATAGTAATGGAACAGGGAATAGTGTGTTAGTGTCTGCTGTCAATAGATGCAGCTCCCTATCATCGTCAGCCACCCTCCCATTACCTGCTTCTTGGAGGGAGGATGGCTGCTTCTTTGTTTTCACAGCAGCTCTGCCAGTCCTCCCTCCTCCCAGCGTTATGAGCTCAAGATCCCCCCTCCGCTGTGCCAGTCCTCGACCCACCCATAATTTTTAGCCAGAGCCCCCCCTCCCCTTCCCAACCGGACCTTCCTACAAAGATAAGAAAAATGTGAGACTGTTCCTTCCACAGCATGATTATGTCAATGAAAAATTGGAGTAATAGACGACAGGCAGCTCTCTCCTCCAGACAGCAGCAGTCTCAGGTTAGTGTATAATCAGAGGTTAGAGGCTACTGCTTCCCTTGTCCGCTCTCCCTTCAATTTGGGACTGTAGAAGCTTGGAGGAGAAGAAGAGCAGTCTGAAGGTCACATCATGCTTTCTGTTAGTATAATTTGCAAACAAAATTAGTTTGCCATTATAAATATTGTGTATACAAGATTGCAGGGTATAAATGCATATTCTGTAATATGTATAAATGAGTGCAGCGTTGAAGGGGTAAAGCAATCACACCAGGATAACAAAAATGTTTGGATCAGAAAGTGATCAGTATAAAAGGTAATTCGGCGCAACCTTCTAAAACACAAACTGAAACTGTGAATTTGGTCTACACCTTAGGTAGGTGAAGACTGCAATTTCACTGCCTCTTTCATTCAGTGTGGCCTGGCTGGTGGGGAAGATCTTAGACATCTCTGGGCCAGTCCTTAAGTAACTTTAACTTGTGAGATCGTTTCATCTTTCCTGTAGGCTTTAGACCTTGGCCATTGTGGGCATTTGGGGATTGGGCCAATTGCCATCTGGGAATGGTTGCTATAGTAAACAATTTTTTTTGTCCCAGAGACCTGATACATACCTGTTCTGGCCAATGGGGAACCCAATAAAATAATGTGAAATCACATATTTCATTCTAACCTAGGGGTTAATAACCTCTGAACTAAAGACAGACTATGTACTACTAGAGCAATATGTTATTTCATTATAAAGCAGTCTACATTTATTGACAACCTCATAATACTTGAAAGCAGTAACATTTCATGAAAGATTAATCCCTGCACTTGTAAATGTGTAGAGGACAATGTTGACAGCTAGGGTTAACATTCGTGGTGTACGTATGCATAAAATCATGTTGTGGTTTGAAGTTAATTTGTGTTTATACAGTAATGTGTTTCCTTATTGCTCTAGGTGACAAAGAAAACACATAATTAATATTAATGAAGACTTGGTTAACACAGAAAGTTACACTGGACTTTTCCCAATAAAGTCTAGTTAGGGAATCAGGCTAGTGTTCCTTTGAAAAAAAAAAAAAATGAACCATCTATAATGCACAATTTCATTACAAAGTGATCATCTAAGAGATTCAAAATAATGGATGTCATCATCTGCACACCAATATTGTCAATGATAAAAAGGTTGCAAAAGCCCTGTCCTTTTCTTGCTGGTCAGAGTGGATTGTTAAACAAAGCAAGAATTCACCGGAATACTTTTATATGGTTGGTAAAATTGAACATCTAGTAGGGATGTCCAGCTTCCTCCTGTTGCACTTCACGTTCGGTAAGGTGTGTACAATTGTCTCATTATTCAAATATTGTTGGAGAAATGCCCACAGCCCCAGTGATATGAATAGTGATGGGTATCCCAAGATTAAAAAGAAGACTAGTGAATGTACAATGTTTTTTCAGGAGTTTGCAAACAGTTAAGAGAGCTTATTTGAGTGTGTTTGCTCCAATGGTAGGGTTAGGTATGAGTGTTAGTGCAGTACAGTGGAACCTCGGTTTACAAACGCCTCGGTTAACATAATTTTTGGTTTACAAATGAAAATCCATTGAAAATAATGCCTTGGTTTACAAATTTGTTTCACAATACAAAGCAAGTTTCCCCAGGATGCATTGCACTTGGGAAGTTTATAGTGCCGCCCCTGTGCTTGCTGGAGTCTGTGGGTAGCACGTGGCGTCGGGTGTGGAGGTGTTGGAGTGGCTTTTGCATTGAGTTATGGAGCCATTCTGGAAATTGTTTGCAGTTGTTTTGGGACTTTTTGGTGCATTTCTCAAGCTGTGGAAAGGTAGGGAGCTGAGCTTCATCGTTTGCATGCCTTTTATTGTGTGTTCTGCATTGTGGGTTGGTTTCCATGCCAGCTCATTTTTACTTTTTCCTGACCTCCAGAACGGATTAATTGGTTTTCAATGCATTCCAATAGGAAACCGCGTTTCGGTTTACAAATGTTTCGCAATAAAAATCGTCCTGGAGAACGCATTAAATTCGTAAACCGAGGTCCCACTGTATAAGTAGAACTATGATAGAGCAAAAGAGAACTGTGGTGGTGAGGAGCAGAAAGACCAGTAGAGGTATAACAGTAAATAAATGAAAGCTATGCAACATGGGTTTGCATTCAAGGGTCAGAAGTTAGATATGAACAGGCCAGTTGATTCCTGTTACGGAGTGCATGAGCAGTTTTGTTTTATATTTATTTAAGCAAAATAATAGAGTGAGTGATGTAAAAGGCCAAGGGGGTATTTTAATGGTATTGGGCAATCAACACAGAAGAAGCAAATTAGAGTGAGAAGAGCAGGGCCAGACAGGGGATGAAATAAATCTGTAAGCCCATTTTCTGCCCAACATTGAGCAGTTCTGGCAGATTTTAGCTGTGGCGATAAGCAAGGGGTCCATTGGGTATTTTCCTAACCTATTTCATATTATCTAATTGTGCTACCTCACAACTCACCCTAGTGCATATAACCTATCAGTTATACACCTGCACATTATTAGAGTTATTCACTAAACTGGAAATTGTCAGGAAATTAACATATTATGCCAAGGTAGCATTCAGTACTGTGTACAGTACTCCAAGTGAGGTCTCACCAGAACACTGGTGAGACCTCACTTGGAGTACTGTACACAGTACTGGAGACCATATCTTCAGAAGGATATTGATACCTTAGAGAGAGTTCAAAGAAGGGCTACTAAACTGGTTCATGGATTGCAGGATAAAACTTACCAGGAAAGGTTAAAGGATCTGAACATGTATAGCTTAGAGGAAAGACGAGATGGGGGGATATGATAGAAACATTTAAATACATAAAGGGAATCAACACAGTAAAGGAGGAGACTATATTTAAAAGAAGAAAAACTACCACAACAAGAGGACATAGTCTTAAATTAGAGGGGCAAAGGTTTAAAAATAATACCAGGAAGTATTACTTTACTGAGAGGGTAGTGGATGCATGGAATAGCCTTCCAGCTGAAGTGGTAGAGGTTAACACAGTAAAGGAGTTTAAGCATGCGTGGGATAGGCATAAGGCTATCCTAACTATAAGATAAGGCCAGGGACTAATGAAAGTATTTAGAAAACTGGGCAGACTAGATGGGCCAAATGGTTCTTATCTGCCGTCACATTCTATATTTCTATGTTTCACCAACCCACCTATTTTTCCAGATGGGCTATTTTGGAAATAACGTGATCTGTGCAAACTTTGGCACTTATATACAATAACATACAACAGCAGCTACCACCCAAGTGTATCTCCCTGACTCAACACAATAAAAGTACAAATAACAGGTCGTTTTCTGTTATTTAAATTTGTAAATTCCCTGATTAATTCCCAGTTTTTTGAAAAACAACCTAATACCAGGCATTGAAATGCCCTTATCCCTTCATGTTACACAAGTAATTGTTTGGACATTTCGTTAGCCTATGATGGTAATGACCTTGTGCAATGGAAAAAAAAACAAGTCCTTTTGTAATGAGAACCAACAGCCCTTTCATTACAGTATTAACGTCTTTAACAGGCAAATGACCTAATTAGGGTCTCAAAACTTGCATTGTATCAAACTCAAATGTTCCCATCTGTCTCACGCATTAATAACAGTATTTGCTGAGAACAGTAATACTTCACTGACAGCATAGCTATAGTATGTCAGAATTCCTTGAGGCTTTACTGCAGGAACTAAGACTATCCCATTCATTAGATGTGAATACTGGTAATGCAGTAGTTATAAATTACAGAAGCGAAGTAGCCCTGCTGCAGATTTTATATATCCCCAATAAAGTATAATTGTGCTCTAATGATGTCTTATTAAAGGGAAACCATAGTCTCTCACACCACTTCATCTGCAGTGACCCTGTCCTTAAGCCCTGCACTGTAAAACATTGCCGATTTTTAAGGTTAAGTCTTCTGCTGTACTGACATGTGACACAGAAGCCCATTGGAAACCATTGAATACAATGCTTTCCAATGGGTATGCATGAATGAGTGTGCGGCAGATCCCCAATGTAAAACATGTTTGTTTATTTAGCTTTATTGCAAACGAGGGGGGTGGGGGGGTCTTTATAGGTCTAGTGATAGGGACACTATAACATTAGGAATACAGGTTTGTATTCCTAACACCATAATGTAATTTTAAATGAAATGACTAAATCTCAATCAAGAGCTAACGAGTTGCAAAGAGAACATACTTTAAGAACATTAATATTTCCTTAAGTGCATATGTACATACACTTATCAGCCAAAACATTAATACCACCTGCCTAACATCATGTAGGCCCCCTTGGGCTGCCAAAACGCCTCTGAAGTATCAAGGCATGGACTCCACAAGACCTCTTAACGTGTCCTGTTGTACCTGGCTCCAAGACATTAGCAGCAGATCCTTTAAGTCCTGCAAGTTGCTAAGTTGGGTCTCCGTGAATAGGATTTGTTGTTTCAGCACATCCCACAGATGTTCATTTGGATTGAGATCTGGGGAATTTGAAGGCCAAGGCAACACCTTGAACTCTTTCACATGTTCCTCAAACCATTCCTAAATATTTTTTGCAGTGTGGCTGGATGCATTATCCTGCTGAAAGAGGCCACCACCATCAGGGAACACCATTGCCATGAATGGGTGTACGTAGTCTGCAACAATCTCAAGGTAGGTGGTACATGTCAAAGTAATATCCACATGAATGCCAGGACCCAATGTTTCCCAGCAGAATATTGCCCAGACCTTAACACGGCCTTCTTCCCATAGTGCACCCTGTTCCTGTCTATTTCCCAGGTAAATGACATACATGCACCCAGCCATAAACCTGATCTAAAAAAACAAACACACATGATTCATCAGGCAGACCACCTTCTTCCATTGGCCCAGTTATGTCACTTATGTCCGCATTGAAGGCACTTTCGGCGGTGGAAAAGGGTCATCATGGACAATCTGACCTGTCTGTGGTTACACAGAAAACTGTAATGCATTGTGTGTTTTGACACTTTTCAATCACTTTTAATGTCAAAATAGGGATAAATCTGTTTATTGATGAGACATAAGTTATAGATACAATCAACTATGCTTTTATGGTTACCAAGTGGAGACCAGGGGATACGCATATGTGAGAAATGGATTGACATCTTCTCAGGAAATCACTTCTATATAACATCTATATAAAATGGCCTGATCTTGCCAAAATATTATGAAGTCAGCATTACAACTTAATTACAAGACATGGCTGTGTGTAAATATAGGCCTTTTGTAAAAGCAACACTGGTTGATCTGTCTAAAGGCCATAAATTACACACATAAAGGTACAAAGTATACAAAACTAAAAATTGTGTGTATATATATATATAGTAAATGTAAACTGGGTTTCAACATTTGGACACATCAGGGTTATTCACTAAACTGAATTTCAAATTTAAGGCCAGAGTAGCTAAACTGAAAGCATAGCTGACGTTTTTCCAGATTTTTTTTTCTAGTTTGTCTATTTTCACCTTAAAATTCACTTTCAGTTCACTTTGAATTCTCACTTAAGTGAATACTCTGTACGACCTTATTTGTAACCAATCCTTAAAAATCAATGACCTGTAAAATAGTTTTTTTTTTTAAATGTTTATTTTCGCATTTATTGACTTTAGACTTTTTTAATGACTTTCCAAAATTAATAATGCAGTCATTTATTAAAGGACCACTATAGGCACCCAGACCACTTCAGCTTAATGAAGTGGTCTGGGTGCCAGGTCCATCTAGGATTAACCCTTTCTGCTGTAAACATAGCAGTTTCAGAGATACTGCTATGTTTACAAATGCGTTAATCCAGCTTCTAGTGGCTGTCTCATTGACAGCCGCTAGAGGTGCTTCCGCGCTTCTCACTGTGAGAAGACGCCAGCATCCATAGGAAAGCATAGAGAATGCTTTCCTATAAGACTAGCTGAATGCGTGCGCGGCTCATGACGCACATGTACATTCAGCCGATGACGGCCAAAGGAGGAGGAGAGTCCCCAGCTCCGAGGGAACCCAGCGCTGGAAAAAAGGTAAGGGATTAACCCCTTCCCCTAGAGCCTAGGTGAGGGGGACACAAGGACCCTATAGAGCTAGGAAAACGAGTATGTTTAGTGGTCCTTTAACTACTTCCATTAAGAATTAACTACCTCTCAAATGAAACAAGGTGAAACTTTGTCAATTACATTTCTTCATTCCCTTATCCAACCTTAAATAACCTACATGCTAAATGTATTCCTATGCAAAGCGTGAGGACGTCCAGCATTGTTTCACGAAACCAAACTCAGTAAAAGGCCAGGAAGCACCTTTAGTGCTTATACATGCTTTCCTATGGGAGAAATAATAATGCAAGTGCAGCCATTGCTGCGCATGTGTATTAGGTATTCCCCGCCAGCTGATGTCGGTGTGGGAGGTGCAGAGATGGAGCCTGAACCAGCGCCGTACTCGGGTAAGTGATGGAGGAGGGCACTATAGGGATCTATAGTGCCAGGAAAACTACTTTGTACTTTAGTGTCTCTTTAAAGCATAATACATTTCTATATTTCTATATAAGTTTTTCTGTTTTTGTTTTTTTACATGAATCCTCATGTAGCCTTCAGTTGTGCGTCTCGCGGGATAGTATCAAATGAGGTAAAGTATAACAGAGTTATGCACTAAAATGGGAATTTCAGAGAATTGACAGGGTAATTTAATATAGGCCAAGCTGTATTCCCACTCTTGCAATGTTGGCCTACAAATTGCCAGTCCCTTTTCAATTCTCCAAAATTGAGTTAGTGTAACATTATGTCTGTCTTAAATGGACATTCTAGGCAGCATAAGCACTGAAATCCCCTAACCCCACCCCCCACATAAGAGCCATACAATTTTGGTTTTTCACTTCTCTGAGAGCCTAGGTGCGTCAGCTTAGGCTTCCTCCTCTGGTTTCACAAGCGGTTTTACTTATAATAGATATGTTTCCATTTATGCAATAGACATAACAATTTTGTTCATGTTTGGATGGAATTTATTTGCTGACAGCATCAGCTGACACTCTCGTTCAATGGATTTTGTCCAAATATATCAATTTTGAACCTATTTATTGCAGAAGGGAAATTTTTGCTTCAGTTATATCAGCGAAAAACGGCTGGACAGGATGTGCCAGGAGACCCATGTAAGTGTCACACTGTTCAAATAAAAGAACTTGCTTTTGCTCTAAACAGAATGTCTGCATCAAATGGTCACTTCCTTGTTTTTTCTCTTTTATTGCATCAGTGTTTTCTCTTTTCTGTGTGGTGAATCTATGCATATACCACTCTTTTTGTAAAACAGTACTTACATTTACCACAATTCTACTGTGGTGGAATCTCGGTAAAAATAAATTTAGTAGGCCGAGATTACCACGTGGCATGTGTACGTGCATATGCTGACGTATCGGTCGGTTGGTTGCACGTGGCAAGATACGATCAGTAGTGTACGGAGCATGTGCGAGAATACAGGATGTAGTATTCCCCTCCTCCATTGTGCTGGACAAGCCATGCGGTCAAACAGGAAGTTAATTCTTATTTGTTTTGATTGGTCAAGAGAATGTACGGGTGGAGCTTAATATGGGAGGAGTTATGTGCCTATATAAGGAGCCTACACTATTGTCCGGGGCTCAGAACTTGTTGTATTTTGGTGACATTAGTCCCTCTGAGTCCCGATTGGTGAACCGAATAAAGAATCTCTTCCTTCCTGAAGAAACCTGTGTCCATCTCTCTGTGCTTGGCTTCCGTCAGTTTCTCCGGTATCACTACCAGCCTCCACCTTCATAGAGTTGCAGTTTAATGTCGTCTTTTCTGAAGTATGTTTTCCAGCACATTTTCACTTTTAATTGTCAGCCTACATCATTGTTTTCTTACCTTTTTTATTGGCTGCACTTCATGTACATTGTGTTATTGGCCCCTGTACTGTCAAAATGGTTAGATGGCTTATGTAACCATTTTGTAAGATGGGCCAATTCAATTTAATAAAGCCAAAAACACACGGGATACTGGTAATTGCAATAGCTTTATTGCCTCATACATCTCAGAGCTATGCTTTATAATTGTACTGTGGGCCTCAAATGCTGAGTGGACACAAACAAAAGAATGAATTATCCAGCTCAGAAAGTGCATGCATTGATTTATCAAGATACTGTAGTGTCCTTTGAGACTGTGAGCAAATTAGGGAGAGATCCAGAGCATTGAAATGAGGCACATTATCCAAGGCACATGTTTCACAGTTTGCAATGATGCCTTCCTTTATTTTATAAGAAGTAAGCTCTATAGACAGATTAACTGACCTGTTTTCAGGAGTTAAGAGAGGTGAGCAAAACAGTAATTTATATGTGAGGTGAAAAATGAATGCTGTTTTATGAAATAAAATCAGTATTTATAGCAGAGTTAGGGCTTTATGACAACATATTACGCTACAAGACCTGGAAGATTTTTTCAAATGTGCTCTAATTTTATGACTAGACAAATGATACAGATGTAATAACCATACAATGCATCTCCTGATGATGCATGGTCACATTTATTGCAATAGACTAATTATAGTGTGAAAATAATCAAAACATATTTTAATATGACTAAGTAGAAACTTAGCACAACCACATACCAGCCAACTTGGGATAAGTGGGTGGGTGTACCTTAGGGGGGGGGTGCCAGTGAAATGGCTTGCATATTAAAAATCAAGTGTACCAGTGATGTGGTTGTGTCACTAGTTACACCCATAGGATAGTTTGCCACCCCCACTAAGGGCAGAACATGTGCAAACAATTATTAATGCATTCTGCTCGGCAGCTTTATGTTCTCAGTGCAGTGTGCACAGAACATGCCCGTCATTAGACACTGTCCTTTAGGTAGATTAGTATCCACAGATGCAGGATCCCAGAGAGCAAACAAGAGACAGCGAGACAGGACTCTGGATTTGGGACAGTCTCGTCAAGATTATTGAAAGTACAGCCAATGAGAAATTAAAATCTTTACTCTACGTGTCTTCTATTGGTGGCCAAAAATTAGAATGAGAAAAACACCACAACTAATTTTGTAATATTGTTGCTACCTATGGCATCCATGCTTTTCCAAATTTAGGATACTGGAATGTAGATATAATTAGCTCAAATGTATATATTATGGAGTCTAATTCTGAAATTAGCCCAAGATTATATATTGTGGAATATTGTTCCAGGAGCTAGGTTGCTAGGTTCCTGGAATTTCTGAAGGAAATATACAAGTAAAGGCCATTAATCGAATGATATCACTGCTTATGACATAACTTTTATCATAATGTAACATCAGTGTCATGCGATGATGAAATCAAAACAGAACTTTTTAGAGTCTCAGGTGTCCTCACTGCTCTAATCCTAGAGTGTCCATATACAGAAACCGCTTTAACAATTCCCTACTGACCCTTTTTAAGACATTCGCAAAGTAACGACTCAAATTTCACCTAGTTAACTCATCTGTATGTTAAACTAACATTTGAGAGAGACAGGCCAATAATAGTACAAATTGCTTTTGTAAGCAAAACATAATTAAGCTTTGCATCATCAAAATTCTTAGGAGAGTAAAAATAGAAATATCTCTCTGAATGAAGATACAAAGGGGAAAACATATCTAGAATACACTAGACAAAAGATATCACAGCATTAAAGATTTCTGAAGGACACTGTTAATTACAGTATCTGAATAATCAACTTCAGTTTCCAAGGAGCTCAGCCAGTATTTGAATAGACTTGGCCTGGTCGGGGATACAGACTAGAAGATTGATGCACAGCTGCATGCTAATCTACAGGGTTTTTTAAAAAAATATATTGGCAAAGGTCACAGTATTCAGATGTTCCCAGCTCATTTCCGCTCCACAATACATATTGATTCTGACCATCTTCAGCCAATTTATGGTTCTAATCAGTGGGTTATTGTGAAGATGCCTTTTAATCAGAATAACAGTTGAGTCACTTGGTAATTTGGGAATAACTATAGCAGCCAGGTGTCACTTGTGATTATATTCATCCAAAGATGGTAGAGTGAAAGTTCTTCTCCTAGTTACCTTTGTTTCTTATTTCTAAAATCAGAGATGCATATCTTTGTCACACTTTTTTTTTTTTTTACTAATTAGAGTAGTAAGTCGCATATTGAATAGCTGGACCGTCACAACTGAGATTTAGTAATACAACATCAGGGCTAGATTGAATCCTGTTAAAGCAAAAAAAAAGCTAATTTTTGTCCTCTCAAACTGCCAATCCATAAGTATGAACTTTTCCGCCATTGATGTTGCTTCCCCTACGCAGATTTGCATATGTGGGTGTCGGGCTCACAAATGCACAGTAAATGGATACTGAGTAGTCAGATTTGTGTGACGCACTAGTTAGCATGCATCTATTATTCTTCTTAAATTAATAAGTGTTCATGTGAGTGGCTTAGGGAGTCATCAGCAGAAGTTTAAAATGATAAATGTATTGATTAGGCAGATTTTACAAACGTTGTGACTGTTTGGGCAGTGATGGCAATTGTTTGAGGACCCAGTTATCAAATAAAAATCAAGTTTTTATTTACTCTTCCTTCACTTAAAGGGATCCTATAGTGCCAGGAAAACAAAGTCGTTTTCCTGGCACTATGGGGTTAATAGGTCCCCCCCCCCCACCCATGGGACTGAAGGGGTTAGAATTTGCTCACATTGCCTAGAGGGATACTGGCTATACCTCACTGATGATACCTTACAAGGTTGAAACGATCGTTTGGGGTTGCCTTAGCTCATGCAGAGGGAACTTGCTGGCATTTCAGATCTGGACTTCCCATAAGATATGCTTCAGATATGTTCTCTCTGTAATGGCACAAGTTGAGCTAAAACCAACTTGAGATCTGAGGGGGCACCCACGGAAGTGCAGGCTAATTGAGCTGTTGTCCGTTCTCACCTCTCTTGCTACTTGTTTTTCTCCCCTTCAGCCACTTACCTGAATCCAGCGCGATGTCCCTCAGCGCTGGGTCAGGCCTGCCCCCGTTCCTCCCCCACTGCCGGCAGCTGGCGAGGGAGCCCTAATGCACATGAGCGGCAATGGCCGCGCACACATTGGACCTCCCATAGGAAAGCATTATTCAAAGCTTTCATATGCAGAAAATCTGACGCTGGAGGTCCGTGAGGCAGACAGCCACTGTGGGCAGACTTAGAGCTGCAATGTAAACCTTGCAGTTCTCTGGAACTGCAAGGTTTAACATTGCAGCACTCAGTGCAAAAGGGTCACAGCACCCATACTACTTCAATTAGCTGAAGTGTTCTGGGTGCCTACAGTGTCCCTTTAAGCCAGCTCCTTACATTTAAAAAAAAAAATAATCTTTATATGACAGTTAACATGCAAGACACGTTTTTGTTTTATTTTATTTACTGCTCTCTTCATTTGAGCGTTCTATTCTCCCTGTTTGTGCTTTCTTCGCGTTCATCTCAGGTTTGCCATATAAAGTTCCTCATTATTCCAGCTACCATCGCCTTCCATGTAATGTCACTTTCTTTCAGTTCACTCCACCATCTTTCAGTCTGCTCCACCATCTTAATTCCCTTCCTTTTCCCCCACTGCCTTAATCGTAATTTTCCTACTTTCATACCAGCTCTTCTTTAACCCCTTACGGACCAAACTTCTGGAATAAAAGGGAATCATGACATGTCACACATGTCGTGTCCTTAAGGGGTTAAACTTTCCTATCATTTTAATCTTCCAGCTACCACTAATTTGGTCAATACAATTACATTTCTTCCACCACAAAAAATATCTTGTTCTAAATAAATATCTCTTTATATCTACCATGTAAGTTTTTTTTATTTTCCAACATCACTCTTCCCACATTAAATAGCAATCCCCTGAGCAGACACTACATGACATATGTTTGCAGACATGTCAGTACCACTTGTGCCATGTGTTCAAAATCATTGGCTTGGGACTCAAAAATATGCCCAATTAGAAAACTAAAAAAGTGTACAAGGAGTATTTAAAACACCAATAAACTAAAACTAGTACAGCAATAACACCCCGAATTGGAATATATTCCTATCCTCTGCAACTTTCTATGATATGAGTTAATATATCTGTGGTTGTCAAGTGTTTTTATCTGGTGGTAATGTATGTACAAAGCTCCTGGTTTTTGTTTTATAAGTGGACTGACAACCCTATCCATTACTTTCTGAGAGAATTAATTATGCGTAACAATGAAAAGCAAGAAAAATGAATGAATGTAGTAAAAACTGATGGTTGCAAACCAAGAAAAATAAACTCTGAAAAAGGCAATACCCTGATGTTTTTACTTTGTCAATACTTAATCTTTTTTATTTCATGTTAATCAGAAATATAGTTTGAGCATATTTAGCATATGAGATGTTAAAAAACTGTAGCACCTAATAAAACTTTAACAGCAAATATAATTTAACAATAACAAGTATTTGTGTAGAGATAATTTCCATTCTTTCCAAATGCAAGGGAACTTTATGCATATTTTAAAACTGAATTTCTTATCATTTTAAAATGAAGCAAACACTACGAAGCGGATTACCCTGCATATTTTTGGAGTGTGCTATGCTCAAGTTGAATTGTCAAAGATTGGTCACCTATTCTCTAAAGCTCACTGTAACCCTAGCTTTAATAATTCATTCAGTGCTCTTGTGAGCTTTTGAGAAATCAGGTAACCGATCTTTGAGCAACTAACTTGAGCATGATGGGGCCAATTGCCAACTTAATGCAAATTATAGTTTTTATAAATGTAAATCAATTTGATGAATGTCCAGGCTGAAAGACATCCCTGATATAGTTAGAAATTTAGTTTGTAGTAAAATGTTAGTTATAAATGAAAAGACACATTTCTCTTCAACACCTTGTTTATTGTTGTAAAACATGAAAAAGGCCAGTTCTATATTATCCATGGTTATCCCCCATCACTGGTTTAGGGTGCACACGGGGGCGGCCACGCGGTTGCCCTCTCCTGCGCAAGGGGCCTATTAGTCGGCTGCCTGCCCAAGTGGGGTTTTCGCTGGTGCCCCTGGCCATAGTGTTTGGCATAGAAGACCCAGTTCTTGGATCTTGCAGAAAGAATTGAGCAAAAGAGCATGGAAGGGTGGCAGAGACTGAAGAAATGCGCGTTCCTCTTGGTCGTGTCAATCCTCCACGTGCCCTCCTTCCAGTAGTAGCAGAACCACTGCAAGGTGTTCCCCTTCCTTCAGGAGCCTGACCCTCTTGGGCAATTGCCCTTTCCTGTCTTCTTTTCCTAAGTTCATCTCTAATATCACCAAGCACTCCCAAAAGCTGACGATGTAGCTCCCTGTCTCTTGCCCTCTCTTCTCGTTGACGGGTCATCTCTTCTTCTTTTAGGGCCAGCTCTTGGCGATACAATTGGTCCCTCAACTTTTCTAACTGCAATAAACGATGAAGACTAGCCCTCCAGCGAGCTCTCCTGTCATCTTTAGCACGAGGACGACCAAGTCTTCTTGGCATTGTGGCACTTGATGCCTGGTCGCCCTCGGGGTATTCAGAGGAGAGAAGAGATTCATTGCAACTGTGCTCACTGCGTTGAGAAGAAGCTAACTGATGGTCATCTTCCCCTTCATCATCTTTACAATGGTTCTGCAGCAGTGGCCACACCATGCCACCAGGCAAAGAACCAATCTCTGTTTGCTGGCTTCCCCCATCTCTTTCAGACTGGGTTGACTCTGCAGACTCGGCAACCCTTTCAGAGGGAGGTATATCTGAGTCACTCTCACCCCCCCAACCTGTATGTGCAGATAAATAGCAGAGGGGGTCTTCTGTGGATGAAGCTAGGGGTCCTGGGGAAACTCGTCTGAAAGAGTGCTTGATTTGACGCCCAACAGTGAGGGAAACTCTAACTTCCTCTTTCGCTGGGGACCAATGCTCTAGATAGGGATTTATAATCATTCCTTGACACCTCCTACTTTCAATCTCCTGGTCTTCCGTATCTCCTTCCACTGATGTAGTGCTGTAGGTGACCAATGTGCCACTTCTCTGGGGTGGTGATAGTGCTGACCTCATGGGGGACCTCTGGTTTGGCAGTGATGATGCTGCAAGGAAAAAGAAATTAGGTTTAAAAACGTTGTGCTTTATAGTACATATTTAGATACATTTCTAGCAATATTTTCCACACTATCTGTTCTCAGCCCTAAGACCCCCTGCTGACACCCTGTCCTCCTGCATAAATGAATATGGCTAAATCCCTCTCTATACACTTTGTGAAATGTGTTGTGTATTATGTGTTTGAAGTAAGAATGTGATTATCACTTGCATGATTGTAGAAAATAAAAGATGAAAATCTGCGTGTTCTTAAACAAAAACAAAAAAGACATTTCACATTTACAAACATAAAATGAATAGTTCTGGGTTGTGTATTGGATTCAGATAAGATGGATCACCAGTGGACTGCATAACCATGAATTTGCATTCATAATAATTCAACCCAAAAGTGCCAGCATCTAAAGTAAGGTTTAGAAGCCCTTTCTTGAATTATGATTACCAACTCCTGGTACTTAACTGGTAATTGGCAGGATTTAAACAACTGGGTTTTCACTGTCCATAAGAAAGAATCACATATTCTCCAGTAGAATTCCAGCCCACATTTAAAACCTACACTGGTTAAATATGCGCTGGCAAAATGGGATAAAGTAAACATATCATGGGAAAAATGTGTTCCTATTCTGAGGCTTTGTCATGTACATGTCAGAGTCAAACTCTGGCTAGACAAGGGAACAGAGTACGGCTAGGGAAGCACTGTTCCCCATGAAGGTGCCTGAACTGCTCTGCCTTTAGCCCCTGCTGTTGCCTACAAAAAAACAGGGAGGGATCAAAGGGCATATTGGCCTCGGCTATGGACCTTGGGGTGCAGGACCTTCAGCAGAAGCTAAAGAAGAGGGCTGCCTGGAGGTGCAGTGCCGGATGTGGTGAGCTTCTGTTCTGGAGCTGAGAGAAAATAACATACATTCTACTAGAAGACCTTTGAGCATGTGCACTAGTATATACTACTAAAATAATGCTGAAATAGAGAGATATTCAGAAGTAAATCTGTCTACATCCCCAAACTGGCAAGGTAACACTATTCTGATATTATAAGTGGGTTAAGCAAACCATCTAGCTAAAGAATTCCCATGTAAAGTATATGGCTGCATGTCCTGGTAAACCATTTTGGGGTAATGAATCTTACTTATCTTTTTCCTACTAGCTATCACATTCCTAACTGAGTATATAACTACCCTTCCCAAAAATTATATATACTGAAAACTTGGGATAGGCTGGACGATTGGGACCTAGCATTCCACTAACAACCTAATCCTATTCCTTCCTCTGCTTAAGCTATTGATATGTCTCTGAGCACATTGTATTATATTGAATTCTGTTGAGCTTACCTGGATCAGCTTTGATGCCTTCCAGCTCACCCACCATCCTGCACAACATGCACGAAAGTAGGTTCCCCTTGCCTCTTACAGGGATTGGGGATAATGAGCAGGGTGGCCCCTCCTGGCAGCCCTGATGGGGAAGCTCCTCTTTAAATCTTGCCGAAGGTCCAGACACCCAATATCTTGTGTTGAGACTCTTGGTACATCATGCATAGCCGAGCCTGCTGGATCTGTGTTCATTGTAGGGGCATTCTTGCATTTGTTTATTTAGGGAATGAGGGATTTTAGCATTCTTTGGGATATGAATAAGGACAGAGGGGATTGGGGTAGGCTTCACTGTAGGACTCTGTTTTTCTATCACTTAAAAATACAAGGGAAAACTGAATAGGCAGGTATCTTGGATAGCACACATGGGTATTAAGTAGCAACCTGTCCCTGCTTTTTTGTAGCTGCAAATAAACCCCAGCAATACACATGCATGGGGTAGCCAATGCTTTTAAGAGGGTAACGTTAGGTGACAATGAATGTGTAACCATGTTTGTGTTTGTTTTTTTTCATGGAGTGTGTTACTAATCAAACTTCAAAAATAATATTTGCTTGCATCCATATAAGTACATTGAACAAAAGATTATGAGCAATAACATGTCTGTTGCTGATCAGAGAATATAAATAATTGTAGCATGGAACTTTTTTTAGCTCTTGTGACTGACCTTCAGCTAACAGGAGTCATTGTTTTTTTTTTGTTTTTTTTATTGCAAGACCTAACTATATGCAAGAACGTCCTAGCCTACTACTACATAGCCCTAAAAGATGGAGCAATCACCATGTGTACAAACTGGACGTTCCTGCTGATTGCTCCTTTTTTTTTTTTTTTTTAAACTGTGTACTATTATTATTTCTTTGCACAATATCCTCATTATTTCCAAATTTGCACTCTTATGTATAATACTTAATTTCAAAGAACTACTCAAAGAGAAGTAAAATATCAAAACATACAACCACAACATTATTCCAGCCATCAATTAGGAATGTGACTAGAGTAGTAGAACATTTCAACAACAATTAAGGGCATGAAAAAGATAACTAGAATGTATGCAACAGACAGGCAAATGTACAGCAGAGAGCTAAATGAAACCAGAACTCACAAAATTGGTATAAACGGCTAACTCAAATATGTCACAGAACAAAAAATGAGGTTGCTGAACAATATACCCCTCTGCCATAATGTTGAAACAAACTGGGCAATGATTTCTTCACCTTTCTCTTTACTCTTTTACGTTTGGGAAACAGTTCCCTCTATAAAAATGCACAAATAGATCTTTCATTCAATAGAATCACATTTTCCTGAGCATATAAGATTTAAAACCTTGAATATAATATTACAATCTACTCACATCACATATAAGATATATGACTGTTTCATGAATATACGGCAGACTATAGCCAAAGGTGTGAAATACCTATTCTGCCAACCAATGAAAATTCAGGATTTATCAGAAAATGAGTGTTGAGTCTTATCAGGATCTCTTAGAGCATCAATGAATTTGTAATATATATGAAATAGAATCTTAGCTACTCTGCCTCCCACTGTACTAGCAGCCATGTTAAAATTCATTGAAGTCCAGGATCCATGACGATAGGACGACATTGCAAATGTGCATACTGTCGCATCAGTTAATATCAAAGTTAAAGGTAATAATAACACATAGGAAATACTTTCAAATAAACCCCTTAGGATAACTTTAGGCAACAGTAGATTTGCCAACTTATGTGACTCTGGATCGGAATCTTCCATTAACTGACATACAGTAACTTGTTCTTGTCATGCTGTTGTGCGTTCTCATCACCTTGCATACACTACACAGCAGGGTGGCTAGCCTATGCTCTCCCCTCACCTTTCCTCTGGTATGCCAGCATTTTTACCATTTTCTGCTATTTGACAGTTTGGGAGCTGTGATGTCATACACAGAGTTCTCTTTTTGTTTGGTATTCTACCTGAGTGAGATAGAAAGTAAGAAGTTCCAGACAGGACAGGAGCACTTCAAGAGAGCTGTTACCAGAAAAATCCCTGACTCTACAAATAAAAAGGAAAAGTGCAAGAGACAGTACTAAGCAGACTGTAAATGAAAGTACAGCTACCCAAACTGTAAGATCAACAGGCGATCGTAAAAATACCGACATATGACAGTAGAGGCGAGAAGATAGTATAGTAGGACAAGCTTGCATTACTTTGTAGTGCTCGGAGGGTGATGACTGATGTCGTTTTCACCCTGAGCGTTACAAGAAGGCAAGAAAGAGTGGCTATGGCTTGGATGAAGGAAGATTCTGACCTAGGGTTAGACAAGATGGTAGGTCTGCAAGGAGCATTGGAAAGGTAACTCAGCCACTTACAAGAAAAAAATCATTATACATTATTAAAAATATATTACATTTCAAGAAAGTGACAAACTTTCAAATAACAAATTGTAAAAAACAATTATCAGGGACTAGTGTTGTTTAATGTAATTTTACAACCTAATAGTAACAAAACAATATTTGTTATAATCTGTTACTTATAGTACCTTACATTGGGGAATTATTGCCTTGAATCTGTCTACACTTAATTCTGAGAACAATTTAACAAAACCAAATATGCATGGTAAAACCATTGCCAAATATAAAATTAATTCTTGTAGTTATTGAAATAATGGTTTTGCTAAATCAAATTTTTATTTTGTAATTAATATTGTCTAATGCTTGCAAATCACAGAACAAACTACTAGTACGTTATTGGTTTGTTTTTTAATGGCCCCCGTGCAACATTCAAGATGTCACATCCTACCCTTCATTAGAACATCACAATTCCTTCAAGCACCAGCAACTCAGCTGTGCAGGCATTCTACTTGTCTCAAATTTGTATTAAATGAAATGCAGCAACACAGTGGAGGGTGGTTAGAGAGCATAGTTTCAGAAAAGCACATTTAAGGAAATGATCTTATATAAAGTTATTTTTAATATATATTTATTGCAAAATGTATTCTGAGTAATGACATAGATTGAGTAATGAAAAATTCCATGATCTATTAAAACTTAGCATACAGCATAATAACATAATTACTCCACGAATTTGAGTGAAAATCACTTGCTCAATGTGTAGATTTTCTTGTTTTACTCATGGCTCAAAATGTCAAGTTCTATGTTAAAAGCCAGGCCTAAAAATTAGTTGTAACTGCAAGCCTGAAGGGTTCATGGCACACTCACCAGGGGTACATTTTCACTTGTATATGACTAGAAGGTCAGGGAAATATTTGAACCCTGTTTTATGTTGTTAACTTACATTACATTCCTGCATACACACTGCCAAAATAACAAACAGTATAATTTAATGCACTCTACTAGAAATGTTTTTTGGGGGTTTTTCTTTTACTGGAACTACCCCTATAGTCACACACAGGATCACCTACTTTTCAGTTCCCACTTTTGTTGCAATTTATGAGCGTATTTGTCTCAGGTTGAAGGAACTTAAAAATATTAACGACTGAATGCAGTTTTAGTAGATTGCCTTCATGCTTGATGTGTTCCTGAAGAACTACGTCTAGTATAGTAAACCCAGAATAATCAGTCAAGGCACTTCTCAAATTTAAGGTATGGTTGGCACTTCTCAAATTTACCCATTAGTGTTGTCTGAATCAGAACACACACAGAGATGTCTGAAGGCTTTTGTGACTCATGGTCATAATGTGAATAAAATGATGTCCTTCACTCCCTCATTGTCCACAGGCAAAGAATGGACCAGGCATTAGAGAAATGCAGAATTAAGCACACAAAAAGCAGACAAACATGAAACCGCTTTTGAAAGCCACACGTGTTTTATATTTTGAGCTTGATCCACAATCAAAAATTTGGGGAGTACAAAAGGATCACGTTTATGAAAAGTTAATTAACTTTTTTTAAACAATTTCTACCAGTATAAGCTAATAAATCTATTACCTGTACTATGGAAGATAGACCATACCATGATGAACTTACTAATAATAATGTTAATAAACCAATATGAATTGAATGTACACATGCTATGGCTGTACAGTAATGTTAGTGTGACATTGCATGATACATAAATATGGCCCCTGATCTCAGTTTCATTGCTGTAATTATGACATTACATTGACATTGATTTAAATTAGTGAAATATAAATAATGTGCCTCTGGTTTTACAATTAGTTTACAACCCCATAACACCTCACTTCTCTTTGTAGCCAGAAATAGAGATACATTTCCACATCTATTTTTGTGTCTCTTGAATGTGGGGTAAACTATTTTAGTGGCAAACCATTTAATTAGTTGACCATCCAATGATCTGTTCATTTCTAGCGGCATTGTTCATGTTTAACGAGCTTGTTATTTCAATTAACTCTAAAAAGGTTGTGGTGATAAGTGGCAGCTGCCAAAAGACAACTCAATTTATAAGCACTCAAAAACCACATGATATGTTAGAAATAATGGAGAGCATTTGGTAGCATCTTTGTGGTTATATGGTCCCCCCCAGAGTTCCACTGGTGTAGAAAATGGTATGGAATTTTTCCATAACAAGTAAACAATTCTAATAAACTTACTATTGTTTTGAATGTCCCCTGTTGTCAACCGTTGCCCTCGAGTCCTCATCTTTAGCCCTGAAAATAGGCCATCTATAAAATAGAAAAACCCTTAATAACCGCCACACTTTAAATAAAAACTCAGGTGCAAAAAAGTTAATTAGCAGCAGCTAAATGGCTTTTGAAGAAACTATCACTGGTCCAAAATACATGCTTGTACATCATAGGACTCGTCCTCTCACACATTATGACTGGCTGGTAGAAATAACCAGCTAATCACAATGATACACACAAATAAAATTTTCATGAATTGACTTCCCCTTTTGTTTCAATGGTGAATGAAATGAGTATTGTGATTGGCTAAGCAATAGAACCAGCCAATAACAATATGTGATAGGAGGGCAGGTCAAATGGCGAAGAATATAAATGTCAATCTGTTTCAGAACAGCACCATTTTGCAAAACCATTAAAACATTTGGGCTCTTTTTTTTTTTTAATCGGAGTGCAGCGGGCATTAAGGATCTTTTGATGTTTTGGATAACTAATTTGCAGTGCTACAGATGACGAGAGAAGACTGTTAACAGGGGTCAACCAGGATAATGGTAAATTGTTAATGGGGCAATAGGATTTTTAATGGACACTTTAGTGTTTTGTATATAACTGTGTGGGGACTGACCATTTGGTCAGCTTTACTAGGGGATTGGGCGGTCTTTTGTATATTTATATTTTAAAAAGCGTTCTCTTATTTAGCAAGCATGGGATTGGACACTTTCTGTTTAGCACTTATGTAACTCCCTCATTTCAGCCTACGATGGTAATCACTATGCAGTTATCATATACGGATGAAGAAAGGAAGGGATTTTATTACTAAGGCCTTAATTGTCTAATACATGCAGTCGGATTTATGAGGAAATAATTGCTGGCTTCCCTCTGGCTTTATTATTGGGTCCTCACAACACTTTTTATGTTTAATTGTTTTAGGTGGTTAACAAAGATCAGGAAGATTTGACTGAAGACAACACAGACAAATAATGGAAGATACTTGACACAAGTGGACTTTCGTAGGATTTCAATAGTAAGCCAGGTTTCTGACCGGTTTTTAATTAGGGTCATTAAACAGTGCAAGTGATTTATATATAATATGTCTCATCACATGTTAAAAATTAGAGAGACATTGCATTTTTTTTTGAATATCAGTAAAAATTTGCATATGAACGCTTTGAAAATCAAGGCCAATCATAAAATGTATGCACATATATAAACAATTAACATATATCATAAGATTTGAACTATAGTGGTAAAAAAAATAAAAGACAAGGGAAGAAAAAAGGCAACCAAACACTGTGATATAATATGAAGCAAGCATAAAAACAAACCTAAGGATTTGTCATAATAAAATAGTGTTTAGAGTGTGCATGGAACGCCAGTCAGGGATACTTACAAGTATTGGGCTTGAGGATACTGCTGGCAAGGGTTGGTCCTGAAGGGGCAGACATGGAGAAGACAGAGATGCAGTCATCGTCTTGGGAGCAGCCAGCTTGGATGGCACGGAGGTAGCTGTGACTGCGCATTCGGAAACAGCCAGGGAGATCCAAGGCCTCTACAGCATGAGACTCCACCTCACTGAACACAGACTCACATGTGGCCCCTGACTGGTGGTTAAGCTCCCCTTTTATCTGGAAGGTTAAGAAGTGTGGAGTTAGTGTAATATATATTTGTAAAAAATCAGCCGACTTAAAGGATCTAAAAGGAGGTTGCCAAAGAGTAGTTATGGCATTATAATGACCCGCACTCTGGATATCCTTGGAGTATTTTTAAACATGTGGATTATCTTAGTTAGTTCACTTTGTTATAATTTATTCCTTGTTAATATGGCACAACTAGAATAAATATGATTGTAGGATCATTTTCATCCTGGTCGCCAACACACAGGGAATATTTTAGTTGCTCACGCGTGTAAAACTTGATAAATACATTTGTGAATTAAATAGGACTTAAAATGTGGCTATCACGTAATTCCTGGATAATCTGGTGAAAATAATATATATATCCATATGTTAATTATAAAATGACGCGCAACACCACATTGGGATAACTTGCTAAATGTGAACTTTTGCCACCATCACTTTGCTGTTTTAAACAGCTCAACTTTGTCATGGACTGTTGGAATGAGAGAGTGTCACAATCTTGAAAAATAATGCCTTATTATCATTTATGTACAGTAATGCTAAAAAATAAATTGCTCTAAAAAACACTGCCAATGTAATTAATGCTATGCATATGTACATAGGACAAATTTCCATTATTTCAAAAAATAATAATTTTTTGTGCCTAGCAATAATGTGTTCATTATGTTGAAATGATTTGAGTGTCAGTGCCACTTTAAAGACATTTGTAAAGGTAACCAAGGCCAAATGTTACCACTTTTCAGAGTACGGTATTATTATGATCATCTAGGAGGCAAATTATGATAAGTTGATGGAAAGCTAGTCTACCCTTGTATAAATGTTAGCGTTGTAGAGACATTGTGGTATTGTTACGATGTTTTTTTTTTGTTTTTTTTCACAAGAGCAATTTAAATTAAAGCATTATTGTTTCAGATAGTTGTAATGGATGTTAAAAGTAATCATTGCAGTAGAGAGATAAGAATTCTAACATGATACAGGCAAACACCATCTGTTCGTTAGATATACATCCACAGGATACCTTTACAGTACACATCAAACACTATATAAATTTTCTTTCTCACAATATTAACCAATATGGGGTCTACTCATAACACTCTCTAATATATTTTCTGACTATTCACCTTGGTTATCATTAATACATTTTTTGTGTAAGGTAAAAAAGCACTATAAACGGGAATTGTGGACAGCCGATTGCTTTCTCGTAACTGTCTTCAAAGGGCATCACATACATATCACAATGAACATGGATATATTCAGTTTCTGAAAAGTACTGAAAAAAACTGTATGATTAATGTACAATCCATTATAAGGTTTATTGAATAACATGTTAGTCTTTCTTGCCTTACTATTCATAGTCATCATGTTGTACTGTTTGGCATTCCATTTAGAAGATGTGTATCAAACAGAACCCACCCATATATATATATATATGTTGCTTCATAAACACACATTCATAGGGGCTAATGCAAATAGTGGGAAAGTACAATTTTTTAGCATCTGAAAGAGTATAAATGAGAAGATAAAGGGATATTCCAGGCACCAATATATGGCATGATACATTTATAATTTCTCATGTCTCTCATTCCCCTCCTCCTGCTATGCCGCATCTCAGAATAGCTGGAAAGCAGACGCTGTAGAGCATTGGTAAGATCTGGGTGAATTTATACGTATTCAATAAAAACAATAAATGAAGTAACCTGCACCTAGTTTCTATTATCATATTCTTGTATTGATAGCATCATTACTGGGTTTGAAGGTGCAAGGTATATAATTGAAGTAAAAAGCTGACACTTGAAATACAAATACATTTCTAATCCCCCTTATGTGCAATGGTTTATGGGATATATGCAAATCCCAAATAAAAAAATAGGAACTTCAGACTTTAATACAATTTATATTGTATATAAATAATTTATATTGTTTATATGTTAATTTGCATTATCTATATTATTCATTATAAAGATGGTGTGTGCTCAACAAAAGCCTGGAGAATCCCTTTAATTGTGAACATGGGGAGAATATATAGAGATGCTAAGAAGAAAAACGGTAAAGTGAAATTAGATGTGGTGGTAGGGGAAATTTAAAACAGCAGCAGTGATGGTTTTTTTTTTTATATTAAAGATGCAATGATAGGTGTTAATAGCACTGAATCAGATATTTGTATTATCTATATTTAGTATAATCTTACTTTGATTTCAACATGATTGGCTACAGTGGTATTGCATTGTGTTCCCCATGAGTACCAAACATTTAATGGTATGAAACACATTTTTCATGTTAGATTGCCTTTGAAAGATGATTTATAGGAATAGTTTCGGGAAAGAGTCCACGAACAACCATTATGGAAAGCATCAATAGCAAGAATGATTACAGTGGTTGTTAGAAGCAGTTCAAGAAGCGTCTAGGAGAACAATTACAGGAGTTATTAGGAACATTTACAGGCACAGTTTGGGGTGAAGACACAGAGGATCAAAACAATAATTGGATATAGTAACACAAGGTGTTACTTTAAGTGCTTTTGCAAGTGTTTTAATAATTAGGAATTTAACAATAAACTAGATACGTCTGTAACTACTAAAGTGAATCTCTCTATTGGATTAGTTTAGTTATCCATGTTTTAAATGTAGGAACACTATTACCTCTACTCCAAAGAGATGGACACTGAATTACAAAAGTGTATAAGTATTTAGGTATAATTCAGTAAAGCCCCCTTGGAACAATAATAGTATTGCAACCCATTTAATTGCTGCATAGATGTTCTTCAATTAAATTGCTAAATTATCCTTAAGTGTAGTATAGGTTACCTGTCACTATTTTTTCATATCACTTTTATAATGACAATTTCCATCTGCATTAACACCACTTCTGGATTTCATAGGAAAAATATGGAAGTGCTAGTCTTTTAAGCTTTAAAGGCAAGGTTTGGAAGATGCTGTAGGTGTGGGGTAGACAGCCAGACTACTTGCAGTGCAGGGAGTGCAAACAAAATTTGGGTGGACATGCATCTCATCAGCATTCCATTTATCTTCAGGTATTACACCCACTATAAAACAAGCCATTCCAATACTTACCTGACCCGTGATGGAGAGACCATAGCCAAGTCCCTTTGGATGGATTTTGGGTGGAGTGCAGCAGCTGCGACAGTTACAGAGACATGAGTCAGAATATCGCTTACATGGAAACCTAATGAAAAGTGATAAGAAAAGGGAGCTAACATGGGGAGGCATGAACATATTGTGAACATCTACTATATCATTGAATAGGTGCCTGGAATCTGAAAACCGCAGCTCAATGCAAAGCAAATTACATACTTTACACTAAGTAAATAACAGCCTTCTAAAAAGCATTACAGATACGTAACACCAAATGCTAAACCATCAAATAGTTTCAAAGCAGAGACACAAATTTGATTCAACATAAACCCTTGACAATGCTTTGACAGTCTTAAGCATCAAAGTATGTGTAGTTCTACAACAAGCATGTCAAACTCAAAGGCTAATACGGCCCAAATAAACAAGATTTAAGATTATGTTGGACGCAAAAAAACAAAAGCTTCAGTTTTCTTAGAAACGTAGGTTTATTTAGAAAAGTAAAGTATAAATTAAGTTGCTCAACTGACACTGGACGTCCTCAGCAACATAGGGCTTCAAAGTAAACAAAAGAGTGGATTTATTTTAAGGAGACGTGCATTTGCATATAACCAACGTTTCAGTCCAACTACCTTGTCATATTAAGAATGTTTGGCAATGGGACTGAAGTGGTGAATGTATGCTGTTGCACAGCTGTAAAAAAAACAACAACAGCATTATCTTGTTGATTTTAAAGTCCTATAAGTGTGTCTTCACTTTGGCTGAGATAATCAAACATGATGATCTCAGCCAATCCAATGCTTTCTCATAGGAAAGCATTGGGAGGCTATTGTGCATGTGTGGCAAAACGCTACGTGACCAATGAGCATCTCCATTGGGAGTGTTCGGCGCCTCCATGCAGATCCAATCTAATACACTGCCCCTCCCCCATTCTAATACACTGCCCCCATCTAATACGCTGCCCCCAAATCCTCCCCCATTCTAATACACTGCCCCCATCTAATACGCTGCCCCCAAATCCTCCCCCATTCTAATACACTGCCCCCATCTAATATGCTGCCCCCCAAATCCAATACATTGCCCCTCCCTCCAATTTAATGCACTGCAGCTTAATGTAATATACTGCCTCCCCTCACTCCACTATAATGGAATACTCCCTGCCCCAATTTAATACACTGCCCCCTTCCCTCTCCAATTTAATACACTGACCCTCTCCTCCTACCTTAAGATGAGCCACTCATCCTCCAGTTCCAGCCCTGCTCTTCTCTGATCAAGCAGGCCAGACGCTCCTCTGGCACTGCAAGCAGAAGGTATGGGGGAGTGGCTGGTCTGCACTGCAGACAGCAAGCCACTCTGCACACTGTAGTGCCGCCGCCGGATATGACTTCACATGCTGTAAGCACATATCCGGTGGCTGGTGTGGACTAATGCTTAGTGCTCTTGCAGCCGTCGGAGCATGTGATTGCCCGTGGTAGAGCAGACAGGAAACAGACAGAAAATATATTTCCTGTCCTGTGGCTGGTCATAGTCACAGCACAATGTGGCCACAGGGCAGGCCAACAAAGATAGTCATTGTGGGCCGCAAGTTTGACATGCTTGTTCTACAACATCTAAGGAATATCTCTGGTTAATAGAAACCAATACCGTCTTTTTGAACTCAAATAGTACTTCAGTTGCGACCAATAATTCCACACCAGCGTACACGTATCGTCTGTCATACATAAATGAATATTTCGTTCTCATACACCAATCTCCCAGTACAGAGCACTATTAGTGGTCTCTATTGTGTGAGATGTGAAATCCCTCTGCCGATGCAATATTTATGTCAGCAGACTAAATCGCTCTGAATTATGATTAAGGTTACTGTTTAGGTTAGTATCAGTATAGGGTTAGGGTTAGGATTAGTTTAATTGTATTGCTACCGTAAAGGGTCAATGCTGGTTTTGGGTTAAAGCTGCTTTAGATTGATGGACAGTGTAGGGATAAGGTTAGGTTCGATTGTATGGTAAGAGTTAGTGTAAGCATAGGGTTAGCAACAGGTTAAGTGTAGGATTTGGGATAGAACTAATGTAAGATTAGCTTAAGCTATGAAAAATTTATTTAGATCCTAGAATATGAGGAATTAAACATTCTGGAGATGTGAAGCTATTATGAGTTTTATTTATTAGAAGGAGTCCCCCTCCCCTCCCATTGTTTAACATTTTATCCATAGCTATTGCTGTATTAGGCATACAGTATAGACTTAAAGGACCACTATAGGCACCCAGACCACTTCAGCTCAATGAAGTGGTCTGGGTGCCAGGTCCATCTAGGATTAACCCTGCCTGCTGTAAACATAGCAGTTTCAGAGAAACTGCTATGTGTACATTAGGGTTAATCCAGCCTCTAGTGGCTGTCTCATTGACAGCCGCTAGAGGCGCTTCCGCGCTTCTCACTGTGATTTTCACGGTGGAAGACGCCAGCGTCCATAGGAAAGCATTGAGAATGCTTTCTTATGGATGGACTGACTAAATGCGCATGCACATTCAGCCGATGACGTCTGAAGGAGGAAGAGAGTCCCCAGCGCCGAGGGAGAAAGGCGAGTGTTTAATGCCCTTCCTCCCCCTTCAGCCCGGCAGGAGTGGGACCCTGAGGGTGGGGACACCCTCAGGGCACTATAGTGCCAGGAAAATGAGTTTATGAAGATATATGCTCTGTTGATGAAAGGATCAATACTATTTTCCATTACATAAAATGATATTACATCTGTTATTTAGTTGGTGAGATTATTCAGTTGGCTAAAACACCAGCTGTGGCACCTATTAAACTAAAGAAAAATAGGTTTTACTTCTGGTGGGGTCAATATAGCTTTCTTATGTCAATAACATGTCACCTTTTTGGTACAATAATAGTATGGGTGCACTTAAAGACAAAGTCTTAAATTACGGTGAAATCAATATATAACACAAATTCTGGGTTTTGTTTTGTCAGAAGATGGACAAATACCTCTCTTCTTAAAGTGGCACTGTCACGCCTAACTTACCTTTCTCTTCTCTTCCTCGCTCAGAATCTGTTCTTCTTTTCTTTATTTTTTTTAATCTAGTTTTCTTTAAAACACAAGATAAAGTAGGGACTACTTTATCTTATGTATTTTTCCTAAGCTTGACTTTCTTTGACCCAAGGATGAGCTGTGTCAAGTAGAAGAGTGAGTATTTTCTCTGACACAGGAAAAGGAGCCGACTTAAATTCCTCCTTGGGTCAAAGAAAGTCAGGCGTAGTAAAAATACATAAGACAAAGTAGACCTTGTCTTGTGTTTTAAAGACAACTAGATAAAAAATAAGAAAATAATAACTGATTCTAAGAGCGGAAGAGGTGAGGAAACAATAAGAGAATAGTAAGTTTGACTGACAGTCCTGCTTTAAAGGGTTAAAGGACCACTATAGTGCCAGGAAAACATACTCTTTTTCCTGGCACTATAGTGCCCTGAGGGTTCTCCCACCCTCAGGGACCCCCTCCCGCCGGGCTCTGGGGAGAGGATAGGGGTTAAAACTTACCTTTCTCCAGCGCCGGGCGGGGAGCTCTTCTCCACCGATCCTCCTCCTCTCCTCCCATTCGTCTGAATGCGCACGCGCGGCAAGAGCTGCGCGCATTCAGCCGGTCTCATAGGAAAGCATTATCAATGCTTTCCTATGGACGCTTGCGTGCTCTCACTGTGATTTTCACAGTGAGAATCACGCAAGCGCCTCTAGCGGCTGTCAATGAGGCAGCCACTAGACTGCTTTGAGGGCTGGATTAACCCATTTATAAACATAGCAGTTTCTCTGAAACTGCTATGTTTATTAAAACATTGGGTTAACCCTAGCTGGACCTGGCACCCAGACCACTTCATTAAGCTGAAGTGGTCTGGGTGCCAGAGTGGTCCTTTAAGCAGTTCTGTTTTATACAGATTTGTATACCAAGTGAGTGATATTCATCTTGCCTTGGTTAGGATGCTGCCTTTTATGGAGGTATATGCACTGTAAGCCTGCTTGAGAGCCATATATATTCTTCTTATTACCTATTATTAGATGCCACACTAATTTAACAAAATAATTGTGGCTCCTAGCTGCATCATTTATGTCCCTGCTTTAGCTCAGAAGTTAACCAAGTAACCTAATGGCACTATTTGAGAGAACATGTTTTATTACTACTATTAATATTATTACTACAGCATTGGTGGTATTTTTTATCACTATGTCTATGTATGTGCATCAGCTATTTATCTGAAATGTAGTGCTTGAGTCATTGGTTGATTAATTTTGGGAGCTAGGCTGAGTCCCAGCTCCAAACCCCATGCCGTGGATATATATATCTGAGAGTAGCTTAATGTAGGAGATATACCGTATATACTCGAGTATAAGCCGAGTTTTTCAGCCCATTTTTGGGGCTGAAAAACCCCAACTCGGCTTATACTCGAGTCAGAGTCTGTATTATGGCAATTTGCATTGCCATAATAAAGACTGGGGGGAGAGGGGGGCTGGCAGAGCTGTACTTACCTCTCCTGCAGCTCCTGTCAGCTCTCTCCTCCTCCGCGCCGTCCGGTCAGCACCTCGGTCAGCTCCCAGTGTAAATCTCGCGAGAGCCGCGGCTCTCGCGAGACTTACAGTGTGAGCTGATAGAAGGAGCTGCACGGACGGCGCGGAGGAGGAGAGAGCTGACAGGAGCTGCAGAACAGGTAAGTACAGCTCTGCCAGCTCCCCTCTCCCCCCCACTGAACTGCCACTGGACCACCAGGGAAGGAGAGCCCCCCTCCCTGCCATGTATCAAGCAGGGAGGGGGGACTAAAAATATAAATAAAATAAGAAATAATAATCAAAAAAGAATAATAATAAAATAAAAATTAATAACAACAAAAAAAAGGGGTATAAGGACCACTATGGGAGGGGGGGGGTGGGTTAAGGACCACTATGGGAGGGAGGGGGGTATAAGGACCACTATGGGAGGGGGGGGGGTAGGTTAAGGACCACTATGGGAGGGAGGGGGGTATAAGGACCACTATGGGAGGGGGGGGGGGTATAAGGACCACTATGGGAGGGGGGGGGGTATAAGGACCACTATGGGAGGGAGGTGGGTATAAGGACCGCTATGGGAGGGAGGGGGGGGGTATAAGGACCACTATGGGAGGGGGGGGTATAAGGACCACTATGGGAGGGAGGGGGGTATAAGGACCACTATGGGAGGGGGGGGTGGGTTAAGGACCACTATGGGAGGGAGGTGGGTATAAGGACCGCTATGGGAGGGAGGGGGGGGGGTATAAGGACCACTATGGGAGGGGGTGGTGGGTTAAGGACCACTATGGGAGGGAGGTGGGTATAAGGACCGCTATGGGAGGGAGGGGGTATAAGGACCACTATGGGAGGGAGGGGGGGGGGATAAGGACCACTATGGGAGGGAGGGGGGGTATAAGGACCACTATGGGAGGGAGGGGGTGGGATAAGGACCACTATGGGAGGGAGGGGGTGGGATAAGGACCACTATGGGAGGGAGGTGGGTATAAGGACCACTATGGGAGGGGGTGGTATAAGGACCACTATGGGAGGGAGGGGGGTATAAGGACCACTATGGGAGGGAGGGGGGGGATAAGGACCACTATGGGAGGGAGGGGGGGGATAAGGACCACTATGGGAGGGGGTGGGATAAGGACCACTATGGGAGGGAGGGGGGTATAAGGACCACTATGGGAGGGAGGGGGGGGTATATGGACCACTATGGGAGGGATGGGGGGGGGGATAAGGAACACTATGGGAGGGAGAAGGGGGATAAGGACCACTATGAGAGGGAGGGGGTGGGATAAGGACCACTAGGGGAGGGGAGGGTAAGGACCACTAGGGGAGTGGTGAGTCAGGACCACTGGGGGGGGGGTGAAGGAACACGGGGGTGGGGAGGTAAGGACCACTGAGGGAGGAGGAGGGGAAGTCAGGACATATGGGGGGGGAGGGGGCGGCAAAATGTTTTTTGCCTACGGCGGCAAATATCCTTGCACCGGCCCTGCACACACTGCATTCACACACTGCATACACACACACACTGCATTCATGCACACACACACTGCATTCATGCACACACACACTGCACTCATACACACACGCTGCACTCATACACACACACATACGCACACACTGCATTCATTATACACACACTGTAAATAAATATTCAATTAATATATTTTTTTAGGATCTAATTTTATTTAGAAATTTACCAGTAGCTGCTGCATTTCCCACCCTAGTCTTATACTCGAGTCAATAAGTTTTCCCAGTTTTTTGGGATAAAATTAGGGGCCTCGGCTTATATTCGGGTCGGCTTATACTCGAGTATATACGGTACTTTACTCAATCTGAAACATGGGGCATGGGCTCACATTCCAGGTTTACATTCTACTCTGTATATTAATTTAAAATCCTATCCCTTACCCTCTGAGTGTGTTTTGGGATTAGGAACTAGAAAAGCATGTGTTTATGTGGATTAATGTTTAACTGGCATCTACAAAATGACATATCAATAGTAGCACAAATATCTTCAATGGACACTACCAATCGGGTAGCAGAGAACTGTCCAGGATTTGGCAGGATCACGGTTCAAGGTACCTGCGTGATGCTGCTTCACATGGGGATCTTTAAACTGGTTCCACACTACATTTTTGGTTTATTTTGTTTATACAAGAATTGTAGTTATTTTATATCTTTATCAGGGATAATCTTTTAGATTACTGAATGTGCCATTTACCGAGTAAAACACATGAAAAGGAAGAGACCTGTTGCCAAGAGAACACAGGAAGATGTCTCAGCGAGGGTTCACATTTTATATTGACTATAGCCCACAGATGACATGAGTTGCTAGGAAACATTCCTTTTTGGTACAATAATTCTAGTGATTCTCAGCACATAGGTCCTTGAGGTATAAAGACAGTTGCTATGAAGGCACCTACTTTAGCTATTATGTTATTTTGCCTAGCTGTTGAACTCTATTATATGTAAAAATATATTTGGTTTCAGCTTACTAAATATTTAAGTGTAGTGGTAGAAAAACTCTGTATGATTTGTGATTTCATTACCTCAGGAGATAAAGATATATGCTCTGTTGATGAAAGGATCAATACTATTTTCCATTACATAAAATTATATTACATCTGTTATTTAGTTGGTGAGCTTATTAAGTTGGTTAAAACACCAGCTGTGGCACCTATTAAACTAAAGAAAAATAGGTTTTTACTTCTGGTAGGGTCAATATAGCTTTCCTATGTCAATAACATGTTACCTTTTTGGTACAATAAATCTAGTGATTCTCAGCACATAGATCCTTGAGGTATAAAGACAATTGCTATGAAGGCACCTACTTTAGCTATTGTGTTTTTTTGCCCAGCTGTTGAGTGGAGTTAGGTGTTAATACATTCTATAAAATAGGAAATATGTGAAAACATCAGATATTCTTAATGGAACCTCAGGTGGACTATGAGTTGCTGTTTTTCAGTGCTCTTTACTAATAGAGCCATTATTATTATTATTATGTTCTGATATGTAAGATGCATGTGATCTCTTTACAATGCTAGATTGTAAAGATATCACGTGCATCTTACATATTAGAAAATATAAGATTTAACTGGCTTTAATCCAGAATTTAACCCCTTAAGGACCGGACTTTTTTTGCGATGTTGTACATTTGCGACCAGGCATCTTTTTACACTTTTGTGGTGTTTGTGTTTAGCTGTAATTTTCCGCTCTCTCATTTACTGTTCCCATACAAATTATATATTGTTTTTTTCAGGACAAAAGGGGCTTTCTTTACATACCATTATTTATATAATCTCATGTAATTTAATTTTTTTTAAATGTAAAAATATGATGAAAAATTGAAAAAAATACATGTTTTTTGACTTTTATGTGAAAAATCTTTTACTCATCTACAAAAGCGAATGAAAAAAACTGCTAAATAGATTCAAAATTTTGTCCTGAGTTTAAAAATACCCAGTGTTTACATGCTTTTTGCTATTTTTTTGCATGTTATAGGGCTATAAGTACAAGTAGGATATTGCGGTTTCAAAACATACATTTTTCAAATGTATCAATAGTGACATTGTAACACTATTATCTGTCATAAATCTCTGAATAACATCCCACATGTACATATTTTTTTTAAAGTAGACAACCCAGGGTATTCAATATGGGGTATGTCCAGACTTTTTTAGTAGCCAGTTAGTCGCAAACACTGGCCAAAGTTAGCGTTCATATTTGTTTGTGTGTGAAAAAAGTAAAAAACTAAATTGAATGCTAATTTTGGCCAGTGTTTGTGACTAAGTGGTTACTAAAAAAGACTGGACATACCCCATTTGCAATACCTTTTGCAAATGGTATGCCATCATGGGGGTAATTCTCATTCCTGGGCTACCATACGCTCTCAAAGGCACGTAACCAACCTGGCCATTTTCAATGTAAAAATATTTGACCCTGTAACTTTCAAAAACGCTATAAAACCTGTACATGGGGGGTACTGTTATACTCAGGAGACTTTGCTGAACACAAATATTAGTGTTTCAAAACTGGAAAATGTATCACAACAATTATATCATCAGTAAAAGTGCTGTTTGTGTGTGAAAAATGCAAAAAAAGTCACTTTCACTGACAATATCATCGCTGTGATATGTTTTACTGTTTTGAATCACTAATATTTGTGTTCAGCGAAGTCTCCCGAGTAAAACAGTACCCCCCATGTACAGGTTTTAGGGTGTCGTAGAACGTTACAGGGTAAAATACAGTGATAGCAAATTAAATTCTCTGAACTTTCGGCCTGGGTTGGCAGGCAGGTCCCTTAAATTGCAATCAATAAAATAACATCATTATGTAAAAATATTACATAAATACGCACGTAGAATTTAAATATATATGCATATTTATATATTTGAAGTCTACGTGTATATTTATATCATTATTTATGTAATTTTTTATATGGACATATGAATAGTTCGTATTCTTTTTATTTATTTATATATACATAGATATATATACAATTTCATTCTAAGTGTATTTTGATATATATATATATATATATATATATATATTAATATCAAAATACAGTTAGAATAAAATTTCGTATAGATATATAATTTTTTATTTATTATTATTTTTAATTTTTTTTATTTAATTTAATTTACTTATTATTTGTATTTTATAATAATATATATATACAATATATATAGTTATTATATATATTATATATATACGTGTGTAATTTAATTATAAGTGTATTTTTATATTAATATATGTACATATTAATATAAAAATACACTTAGCATGACATTATATATATGATATATAGACATATATTATATTGGTATAATATATGTCTATATATCATATATATACACATATATAATAATATATTTTTTTATTAACTTTAACTTTAAATTGTTTTAATGATTTTACAGCAGCAGGGAGACTGCCTGTCAGCACAGACAGTCCCCCTGCAGGCAGACACTAGGACACCTATTGTGACCATGTGGTCGCCCTGTTGGGCGATCACATGGCCACAGGGGTCCTAATTCGCCATGGGGAGACTGTCTGGGCTGCAGGCAGTCTCCCCACAACGGGAGCACCGCCGATCGCCGCCGGGGGAACGACGGCGATCAGGTAAGTACATTTTAAATTAAGGACAGTTCAGGACCGTCGTCGGTCGGCAATGGGAAAATGCCGATGACGGTCCTGAACCGTCCCGCGTCCTTAAGGGGTTAATGTTTCTCAATCTCAAACATTGTTTGGCTAATGGTGTGATTTTTTTTTAAAGTACATTTTCATTTATAATGTGTTTAGATCGAGAGATAGACAGACAGATAAGCATGGATGGTGTTGTTATGTGCACTTAAATGTGCAGGTGAATTGCTACTACAGGTGATACTCGAAAAATGTGAATATCGTGCAAAAGTTCATTTATTTCAGTAATGCAACATAAAAGGGGAAACTAAAATATGAGATAGACGCATTACATGCAAAGCAAGATAGTTCAAGCCGTGATTTGTCATAAGTGCGATATTCTAATTTACTGAGATTGTGGATTTGGGGTTTTCATGAGCTCTAAGCCATAATCTATGACAAATCACGGCTTGAACTATCTTGCTTTGCTTTTGAACTTTTCCACGATATTCAATTTTTTTGAGTATCACCTGTAATTTCTATGCATATTGTTTGTATTTTTCAGGTTATTCAGCACGAAGTGTGCAATTTGTTTCTTGTGGTCAATCTCTGTGTTTGTTGCCTTGAATGTAAAGGAACACTATAATGTTAGGAATACAAAAGTGTATTTCTAACACTATAGTGTCTCTATGCAATAATCTCCCACCTCCCCCCACCCTCCCTTCAAAGAAAAGGGTTAAGAAAACAAAACATTGAAACACTTACCTGATTCCAGCACTGAGGTCCCTCGATGCGGAGTCTGGTTCCTCCGACGTCTGCAATACAGGCGGACATAATGCGCATGCACGGCATTAGGCCTTCCCCATAGGAAAGCATTGATTCAGTGTCTTCCCGTGGAGGATGTCAACCCGTTTGGTACCCTCATGCAAAGCGTGAGGACACACAGCATTATTTCATGCAGTCAATCTCTGGTAGACAGATAGTATAAGCAGTCTTAACCCTTTAATGAAAACATTGCAGGGCCTTTCAAATTACTATGTTTCACATTGCAGCCAGATGAGATAAAGTGGTATGGGTGCCTATAGTGTCCCTTTAATTAATCAAACTCCTGACTTGGTAACTAATGAATTCCACGTAACCACTAAATGCACTTTTGTCAATCCATACTATCATCATTCTCACTTTGCAGTTTCCACTCCTTTTAGCCATCTAGATTCCCACTGGAATAGGGCCCTCATCCAGGAGTATATTTGCCGTGAGGCAAGCAAGACATTTGCCTCGGGTGGCACTTTCAGAGGGGCTGCAAAAAATGCCGCCCTAAGTGTCCAGGCAAGTGCCTTGTTTGCCTCACGCCCTGGGGGAGCATGAGGTGGCCGGCTGGCTCAAAGTGTAGACGGGAGCGCAGTCCTCTGAGCTCTTCCTTCTCCCTCGCTCGCCCTTCTATGATGCCGGGAGCCGGAATATGATGTCACTCCGGCCCCGGCGGTATGCGAGGAAGCAGAACAGGAAGAGCTCAGTTCCCTCACCACTTCCATTAAGCGCCTGCCCACCCACTCAGCCAGCTGAGCCCGCAGAAGTCAGCAGCCCCAGGAGTCTGTCTGCCCAGCCAGCCAAGCCAGCAGCCCCAGCAAGGAGTCCAGCCAGCCCAGCAGCAGTCATGGACAGGATCCACTCCAGCTCTCCCAAAGGTTGGGAGGCTGGGTGGATTTAAATTTAAAAAAATAATAATTGGTAAGTGTATGCGAAAGTGTGTGTGGTCGTGGGTGTGGGTGTATCTGTCAGTGTATGTCTGTGTCTGTCTGTCTGTCTGTCTGTGTCTTTCAGTGAGTATGTCTGTGTGTTAATGTGTCTGTCTATCAGTGAGTGTATCTGTCTGTCAGTGAGTGTGTGTGCTTGTCAGTGAGTGTGTGTATGTCAGTGTGTGTCTGTGAGTGAGTGAATGTGTGTGTCTGTCAGAGAGTGTCAAATCAGTGAGGATGTTTGTGTCAGTGTATGTGTATCTGAGAGCGTGTGCCTATCAGTGAGTGGGTGTGTCAGTTACTGAAAGTGTGAGTTGTTCAAACAGTGTGTGCGCCAATGACTGTATCTGTCAGTGAGTATGTCAGTGCATGTGTCAATGAGAACGTGTGTCTGTCAGTCAGAAAAGGCGACCTTGACACGAAGTGGTGGTGGTGCAAATTTAGATTAGGAGGGTGCCTGAATTTAGTTGTGCCTAGGGCAGCACGCATCCAAGATACACCACTGCCCTCATCTCCATCTGTATGTCTTTGTCAAATTTTGTGTTGTCTCATACAGGGTTATTTACTAAAGTGAAAATGCAAAGTGAATTTTAAATTTAATAACAAAATACCTGAGATAGAAAAATTATTTTAGTTAGGCATGCTTTCAGTTCAACTACTTTGACCATACATTTGGAATGCAAACTTAAAGGGATTCTATAGTGCCAGGAAAACAAACTTGTTTTCCTGGCACTATAGATTCCCCATCTGTCAAGGCCCCCTCCCGCGGCACTAAAGGGATTAATAACCTCTTCAGTCACTTACCTGGGTCCAGCACCGATGTCCCTCGGTGCTGGCACAGGTCCGCCCACACTCCTCCCCGCCAACGTCCGCCGGTGGGGGAGACTTAATGCGCATGGGCGGCAATTGCCACACTCGCATTGGGATCTCCCCATAGGAAAGCATTATTCAATGCTTTCCTATGTGGAAAATCTGACGCTGGAAGTCCTCATGCAGAGTGTGAGGACGTCCAGCGTCAGATAACAGACAAAAAGTCAATTTCGATTACCAGATGTCCCTCTGGTGGCTGTCTGGTAGACAGCCACTAGTGGAGAAGTTAACCCTCCGAGGGAAATTTTGTAGTTTATAAAAACGCCAATAATTACCACTTCAGGGTTAAGGGTGATGGACATGGGAAGTAGATTCAACTGATTGATAAAGCCAGAACGAAGAAACGTATATTATTATTGTGAATGTTGTGTCAGTGTTATTTCAACACTATATTGAATAAGACACCTGTATGTATCAAAAGGCTGGCTCTCTGTTTGCCTTAAAGAACAACATGCTGTAGTGATTGTGATGCCAAGAATACCATGGCAATTTTTTAGAGGAATGGTTTGTTTCTTTGTTAGTTATTCCCCCTTCCCCCTTTCCTTGCTGTTTTCCAATAAAATGCTGTCCCGTTGTTTCAGAGACACTTCCAGGCCCTTAAATCTCCCATTGCGGCCTTAGCCCTTGTTATTGTCTGTCCCCACCCTGCCATGTAAAAGCAGCACTGCATTCACACTAATGTAGAGCAGGATGGAAGTTAATTAGGTTATTGTATGATTGTGAAACTGTTATTGTGCAACACTTCTTGGTTTCCGGCAGGTACCGTATATACTCGAGTATAAGCCGACCCGAATATAAGCCGAGGCCCCTAATTTTATCCCAAAAAACTGGGAAAACTTATTGACTCGAGTATAAGACTAGGATGGGAAATGCAGCAGCTACTGGTAAATTTCTAAATAAAATTAGATCCTAAAAAAATATATTAATTGAATATTTATTTACAGTGTGTGTATAATGAATGCAGTGTGTGCAGCGTGTGTGTATGAGTGCAGTGTGTGTATGAGTGCAGTGTGTGTGTGCATGAATGCAGTGTGTGTGTGCATGAATGCAGTGTGTGTGTGTATGCAGTGTGTGAATGCAGTGTGTGCAGGGCCGGTGCAAGGATATTTGCCGCCGTAGGCAAAAAACATTTTGCCGCCCCCTCCCCCCCCCATATGTCCTGACTTCCCCTCCTCCTCCCTCAGTGGTCCTTACCTCCCCACCCCCGTGTTCCTTCACCCCCCCCCCCCAGTGGTCCTGACTCACCACTCCCCTAGTGGTCCTTACCCTCCCCTCCCCTAGTGGTCCTTATCCCACCCCCTCCCTCTCATAGTGGTCCTTATCCCCCTTCTCCCTCCCATAGTGTTCCTTATCCCCCCCCATCCCTCCCATAGTGGTCCATATACCCCCCCCTCCCTCCCATAGTGGTCCTTATACCCCCCTCCCTCCCATAGTGGTCCTTATCCCACCCCCTCCCATAGTGGTCCTTATCCCCCCCCTCCCTCCCATAGTGGTCCTTATACCCCCCTCCCTCCCATAGTGGTCCTTATACCCCCCCTCCCTCCCATAGTGGTCCTTATACCACCCCCTCCCATAGTGGTCCTTATACCCACCTCCCTCCCATAGTGGTCCTTATCCCACCCCCTCCCTCCCATAGTGGTCCTTATCCCACCCCCTCCCTCCCATAGTGGTCCTTATACCCCCCCTCCCTCCCATAGTGGTCCTTATCCCCCCCCCTCCCTCCCATAGTGGTCCTTATACCCCCCCCCTCCCATAGTGGTCCTTATACCCACCTCCCTCCCATAGTGGTCCTTATCCCACCCCCTCCCTCCCATAGTGGTCCTTATCCCACCCCCTCCCTCCCATAGTGGTCCTTATACCCCCCCTCCCTCCCATAGTGGTCCTTATCCCCCCCCCTCCCTCCCATAGTGGTCCTTATCCCCCCCCCTCCCTCCCATAGTGGTCCTTATACCCCCCCCCTCCCATAGTGGTCCTTATACCCCCCCCTCCCTCCCATAGCGGTCCTTATACCCACCTCCCTCCCATAGTGGTCCTTAACCCACCCCCCCCTCCCATAGTGGTCCTTAACCCACCCCCCTCCCATAGTGGTCCTTATACCCCCCCCTCCCTCCCATAGCGGTCCTTATACCCACCTCCCTCCCATAGTGGTCCTTATACCCCCCCCCCTCCCATAGTGGTCCTTATACCCCCCCCCCTCCCTCCCATAGCGGTCCTTATACCCACCTCCCTCCCATAGTGGTCCTTATACCCCCCCCCCTCCCATAGTGGTCCTTATACCCCCCCCTCCCATAGTGGTCCTTATACCCCCCCCTCCCATAGTGGTCCTTATACCCCCCTCCCTCCCATAGTGGTCCTTAACCCACCCCACCCCCCTCCCATAGTGGTCCTTATACCCCCCTCCCTCCCATAGTGGTCCTTAACCCACCCCCCCCCCCTCCCATAGTGGTCCTTAACCCACCCCCCCCCCCTCCCATAGTGGTCCTTATACCCCTTTTTTTTGTTGTTATTAATTTTTATTTTATTATTATTCTTTTTTGATTATTATTTCTTATTTTATTTATATTTTTAGTCCCCCCTCCCTGCTTGATACATGGCAGGGAGGGGGGCTCTCCTTCCCTGGTGGTCCAGTGGCAGTTCAGTGGGGGGGAGAGGGGAGCTGGCAGAGCTGTACTTACCTGTTCTGCAGCTCCTGTCAGCTCTCTCCTCCTCCGCGCCGTCCGTGCAGCTCCTTCTATCAGCTCACACTGTAAGTCTCGCGAGAGCCGCGGCTCTCGCGAGATTTACACTGGGAGCTGACCGAGGTGCTGACCGGACGGCGCGGAGGAGGAGAGAGCTGACAGGAGCTGCAGGAGAGGTAAGTACAGCTCTGCCAGCCCCCCTCTCCCCCCAGTCTGTATTATGGCAATGCAAATTGCCATAATACAGACTCTGACTCGAGTATAAGCCGAGTTGGGGTTTTTCAGCCCAAAAAATGGGCTGAAAAACTCGGCTTATACTCGAGTATATACGGTAATTCAATTATGGTGACCTAAACTAATTATGTCCTGGACACCAAGACTCTGGGGAGGGACTAACATTGTTTTAACTGATGACCTCCTGTGGGAAATTTGCCTAAAAATACCTGTGTCGTGTTCAATAAAGTCTGTTGTACTTTACCCTTCACTATGTCTCGGCTAGTGTTTGGGTGAGACTGTTATACAGCAAGATCACTGCATCCTGATCCAGGGTGGAAAAGCCCCAGAAAGACCCCAGTCAAGCTGCAGCAACTGGGGCAGAGGTGTTACAGGTTTTCCCCTGTTAAGAAGCAACTTGGCAGAGGTACCTAGCCAGGGTACAAGGACCTCCGTTACAATAACCACTACAGTAGTTAGAATGGAATGTTTCTTTAATAAGGGAGCAAATAATCTACAAAAGTGCTTAATTATTCAATTTAAGTTTATTCTTATTGTAAATTATTAATACTTTGACTAGCAGAAATTCCAAGACAAGATACAGTGAGTTGACCGATCAATAAAAAGTAGGTCTTTATCTGGGAGCAAAAAAAATGTTTATTTTCTGGTAGGCTTCTGAAGAACTTCAGCATTCAAAAAAAAAAAAAAAATTAGTTTCAGACTGATAAAGTGTTAGGATCAAAACATTTTGGTAAAAAAAATGGATGAAAAATGTTGCCTATAGTGTCCTTTTAACAAACTATAAATTAGTGATTCAAATTTGGTATTAAGTGGGATTGGCTAGTACCAGTAGGCACAGCAAACAGAATTGTGAATCAACCAAAAATGGTTGACTGTCATGCTATTCAGTTGATTTGTGATTCTGATATATTTTGATTTGGAATTCAGAAATATGGCTAAATACCTGATTAGACTAAATTCTGATTAATTGCAGTTCAGCACAAAATGAATATCCAAAATGATGAGAAGGTTCATAATTCTCATAGATCAGCAGTTCCCAACTTGTGGTACGCATACCCACTTGGGTATGAGCCCGCCAATGAGGAGCACTGTCATCCCCTCTCCAGCTGCCAGTCAATGAAGAGCACCGTATCCTCACATTGTCCCCTCTCCAGCTGCCAGCCAGTGAAAAGTGCGGCACTGTCACATTATCCATCTGCAGCTGCAAGCTAACAGGAACAGACCCCTCTCCCGTCGATTCCCTTAACCAGTATCGGAGAAGGCGAGAAAGAGATTTGTAATACAAGGGGGCTCCAGTGGTTACGGTGTTCCAGTACAGTGCTTATGGTGCTCGCAAGTACTAGGAAGCAGCCATTGACGGAGGTACCCGGTCGGGGGTGCCAGGCGGTCCGTCACAAGGACTTTTTCTTTTTATACTTTTATAAAAAATAAATGCAGTAGTAAACTGCATACAGTGCAAGATTTAAGACTGTATCTTTGTTGCACATGTCGTTCGTGAAATATTGTCTCCTGGTTCTCTTCTGATTGGAAGTTGCATTCAGCCTTTACAAATGCACCAATCGGTAGGCAGATGCTCTGAAGCTAACAGAGAGGGACGCTGCATGCTCAAGGTGCCCTGCTATTTATATTGATATTTTGCCCAGAGTAATTTTCTCTTCTGGCACTGCCATGTCATCACTGCAACTCCGTTGCCGCACTTTTTGCAGTATCAGAGGTGACGTGGACCAATCAGTGTCCACCTTAAATAAAGTTTTAACCCCATTTGTCATAGGCCTGTTGTGGTTTCCTCTTTGTTCCTCGTATACTGTGTTATTGTTCCCTGATTTTCTGGTTCTTCGATTTTGACTTGTTTACCGACTTTTGTAGTGCTGGCAAGTTTTACATTTGTGCTTTCTCTCTTTTTTATTTTAAACCCAGCCATTCTAAGTCGAAAGTAGCCAAATTTAAAGCATAGCTAGTGGCTATTTTGACCTTAAAGGAACACTATACAAAATTAAGTCCTGACAGAGCCTGTGTGGCTGCTTAGGTTCCCGGACTCCTTAGATAGCTCTGAAAACTTGTTAAACTCACCTTTGTCCCCATGCCATGCTAGTCTCAATGTGACTGGCTTTGCCTTCTTGACTGAGCTCATTACTTTGATGATCTCAGCCAATCCAAAGCTTCACCATAGGAAAAAGGCAAAATGCTGTGTTGCGCCAATCAGTATTGAGATGCATTGAATTGATGCATCTCTATGGGAAATGTTCAGCGCCTCCATGCAGAGAGCAGAGACGCGGATGCCAGTGCTGCACTGTGTAGCACTGACGCAAGAAACACCTCTATTGGCCATCTGAGTGACTGCTTCTAGTTGTGTTACTAAGCACCAATCAGAACTCTGCCTTTAGGTGTAGTTGTTCTGGTGACTATAGTGTCCCTTTAAATTTGAAATTCTCTTTGAAGTCTTACTTTACTGAATAATCTGTAAGTTTTGTTTATGTTCAGAACTTTGACAAATGAGTCTGGGACAGAGGAGAAGCAGGGAGAGCCTGGGCAAAATGAGAAGCAGGGGAGCCTGGGACAAAGGAGGATCAGGGAGAGCCTGGGGCAGAGGAGAAGCAAGGAGAGCCTGGGGTAGAGGAGTAAAACGGAAGCCTGGGGTAGAGGACGACCACGGAAGCCTGGTGCAGAGGAGGAGCAGGGGAGCCTGGGGCAGAAGAAGAGCAGGAAAAACCTGGGGCATATAAAAAGCAGGGTAGCCAAAGGGCAGAGGAAGAGCAGGGGAGCCTGGGAAAGAGGAGAAGCAGGGGAGACTCGGGCAGAGAAAAACATACATGTAAAATAACAGCAACTATATTAATTACAAACATTTTGCTGATATGATGGGTACCAATAGGTACACAAATGAAAAAAAAGTTGGGAACCACTGTTTTAGACGGTTTAGGTAACTGGTGCGATAAGGAACTCTAAATAGAGTGAGCCCACGACTCATAGGCATCCAGTTTATAGATATACTCAAAATAGAGATGAGGTTGATCAAGACTCTTTTGAAACCTGCTGCTTTATCTATATGGGTAACTCTGGTATAGACAGCTCACAATTTGAATAGGACACCAGATGATGGAGGTAAGTGAGATAAAAGCAAGCATTCCATGTCTTTGTGCAGAAAAGCAAAAGGCATAGTGACCTGTATGAAAAGATAAATAATGAATAAACTACCTATGACTAACAAACTGGTTGCAATGATTAGATAATAATAAATTACCTGGGCAACTGACAGGTGTTTTTTGTTTTGTTTTTGTTTTTTAACTGAATCAACCATTTTTATGTTAACTCCTCCATCACAATGTAAATTGCACTACCATTTCATAATATTCTCACACACATTATTGTCTTTCTTGAGCTAGATCAGGACAGAGCAGACCTAGAGAGTAATGTAAGAAAACAGTACCAATGGGAATCTTGGGCAGGCTGGAGTCTATGCTGATCATCAGATGAACAAAGCTACTTTATACATAGATTTATTTTAACTACACACAAGAGGATAAAATAGAATGTTTGAAAAAATATATTCCATAAATATGACATACATGCATGATTTTATGAGGGTTTCTATTTCTGACATATAGATAAAGGGAGTGCAAAACCCAGCTATATTCAGTAATGAAAAAAGTAATTTGGAATGCAAGTGAACAGGAAGAAGGCATGCATGAAATATTATTTCTAAAGCTGTGCACAGGTCAAAATGCAGGTAAAAAGCAATGAATCAAAGGACACTGCAGAATATGACTTGCTGGTTAATCTCCTCACCATCATTGCTTTAAAGATGAAAGCAAGAGATTCATATAAGGTAATGTTTGCTTATAGCTGCATTCTGCAAGTTTCCCTCCAGAATTACACTCATCAGATACATGACCCTTGGAAGGTATGACTGTTTCTGTGTTCCCTATTGATAAGATTCTGTAATTAGGCCCATCGTAATCGTCTGCACCAGGCTCTTAATCCGGCCCTGAATAAGAGCATATTATACATGAAAGGAATACTGGGCAACTGATTTGTTCAGTAAGCATGTGACTGCCATCAATTTGCTGTGATAACATAGGCAAGTTCATGATTACTTGACCTTGTAGTATCTTTCAAAATGATTTGTGTGCTGATATGTGATTTGTTATATAGTACACTTGTGCTTTGGGGCTGTTACGGTGATAGGTTCTAAGAACCTTATATATGTGACAACTTTGTAGTTAATGGGTGGTATGTAGATATACATTTTATTTGAAACATGAATTGGTAAAATTGAGTTAAAGAAGATGGTCATATAAAGGAAAAAGTGATAATGATGCTTACTTAGTTCATATGATGACAGCATCGTTGGCTCCCAGTAAAAAAGACATGGTGTTAAACAGTACATTCAGGATACAGTGGTGTTAACCATGCTGTAAGTTTAAAGGGCTTAACATTGAGTAGTTTTAAAGTAAGGGGGTGTCTGCTCTTAAGGGGTTACTCCAACCACCATGAACACTAGGAGTTTGAATGTGCAGCATCCTACTTAAAACGCTGCACATTCAGAGATATTTGCACTTGTGCGCGGGAGCTAGTTACACCTCCACACATGGGACTTTTTTTCAGACAGCCAAATGTCAATTTTGTGCAAAATTTACATCTGTCATCAGCGCACTTGCTAGCTCTCCCCTTCCTCCCTCTCTTTCCTCAGTCCCTCCCGCCTCCCTCCATTACTTAAATTGTGTTTTATTTTTTAAATTGAAAATCCCTCAATCTCCACATTCTGTCCCCCCTCCACTCCCCACCTCAGTGCGCGCATGGAATAACCCTTTAAAGCACTGCAGATTGTAATACCTATTGTACTCCACTGGATGCCATGGAGCCTAAGACCATCCCTGGAAAAGACTTTATCAAACACACAATTTAGGCCATAACAACAAAACTGGGAATATCTCTAAACTAAAATCAAATATTCTATTTTTTTATTTTTTATAATTTTCTAGTTTTCCATGAATTTATTTTTGCAAATATGTCTGTGTCATTGTTGCCTTATCCATACTTTAACATTTACATTGCATATATCATTGTAAGGGCCCTGCATGTGCTTTACGTAGGTCCTGCTAAATTATGTCTTAATCCACCTGTCTTAATATAGAGTACATAGTTTAAAATAAATGTTTTCCTATGTTTACATGATTAGAGCAACAAAACCATTTTTGTACTGATTTTTAGTTAGCAGCTAAATTCCACATGAAATATAAAACCTCATACAGGATGGGAAAGGCAAACCGCAAGTATTGTAATGTTTGAAAATGAGGGCAGACAGAAGTGATAGTGACTTGGCAGAGTCTATACATGATGCCACAATTCCGTAAAGTGGCATACCTAGGGTATTGCAGGCATGGCATATGCCCTAGATGTCACTTGAAGGGGACGCCACATCAGAGTCAGATGGAGCTTCCCGCGTAGCCCTTAAAAAATAATCCCTCCCTGGTGGACCGTGATTTTGCCCTGGAAGAAATGAGACACAGGAGGGCTGGGGGGTGAATGAGACACATGAGGGGCTGAGGAAGGAAATGAGACACATTGGGGTCGAGTAGGAAATGAGACACATTGGGGTAGAGTAGGAAATGAGCTACATGGAGGGGCTGGGGTGGACACAAAAAGACAGAGGGTATGGGAAAAAAAGAGACAAGGTACTGGGGAAAAGACACACAGAGAGGCTTGGGGATAAAGAGACAAAGAGGGGATAGGTAAAGGACGAAAGTTATACACAAAAGGAGATGAAGGGAGAAAGATACATAGAGAGGAGGTGAAGGGAGAAAGAAATACACAAAAGGGACTGGGGGAAGAGGAGAAAGAGACACCAAGGGTCTGGAAAAGGGAAAGAGACACATAATGGTCTAGGGGGAGAAAGAGTCATACACAGTGGACGGGCGGGAAAGGCATACAAAAGGGTCGGGGGGGAGAGACACACAAAAGGGACTGGCGGTAGAGATACACAAAGGGCCTGGGGATAGAAAGAGACACACAAAGGGACTGGGGTAGAAAGAGACACACAAAGGGACTGGAGGGAAGAGACACACAAAGGGGTGTGTAAGAGATACACAAAGGGGTGTGTAAGAGACACACAAAGGGGTGTGTAAGAGATACACAAAGGGGTGTGTAAAAGAAACACAAAGTGAAACAAATAGGGGGATAAAATATACAAAAGCAGAGTGTAAGACAAAGATACACTAAGGGGGTAAGACATTCAAGAGGGAGGATATGAAACATAAAGCAAGATAAATAATTTAAGAGGGGGATTAAGGGACACAGGTGAAGATGCATAATTTGGGGGGGAATAAGAGGTCGAGGTGGGAGAGCAGCAAAATGCATCTTCACCTGTGTAGCCAAAAACCTTTGCACCGGCCCTGATACTCACCATCACTCCCCCTCACCAACACATTCACTCCTCAGCAATATCACATTCACCCCCAACTTTGGACCACCAGGATCCCTTCTTTGAAGAAAGATAGAAAGAAAGCCAAGCAGGAGGGGGCTACACAGAGCATGACCATATACATTATAGACAGCCACCACACACACTTTTCACCACACTGATCGCCCATCTCAGGAAAACTACACCTCTAGACCAATCTCCAATTTTGTTCCCAACAGGAATCACCATCATTTTCAGCAATATCAATCACGACAACACAAATATCCATCATTTAATCACTACTACAAGAAACGCCAACAAAAAGTGAAACAACAAGCGGTTATAAAAAACAAACCAAATCAATATCAACGTTTAGCCCATTGGGCTCTAATGTTTTCAATTTGTGGATCCAGAAAGTTTCTCGTCTGGAAAGTTGTTGGACTCTGTCCCCACCACGCCAGTGTGGGAAAACCCTCTCGATGCCCGTACATCTAAAAATGGGCTAAACGTTGATATTGATTTGGTTTGTTTTTTATAACCATGTTGTTTCGCTTTTTGTTTATATCCCTTTAATCTCTTTAGGTATATAAACTTATTGAGGGTTTTTTTACATCTGCCCATTTCAATATACAAAAATATCTATTCGTTCTGTGTGATTCTAAAGATCAATAATATTTTTGCTCTCCATAATCTTTATACTTTATAACTAAATGGCTATTGGCTACACTGATTATCATTGATCTAGATATATATTAATATCCATTTGTGGACACAACATATAATATTACTAAAATATAGACGTGTATACACTATTTCTTTTTTGAAATTTCTAAACAAACACTTGCACTGATATATATTATAATATAAAACAAAAAAATTAAATTAAAATTAAAAAACAAAACGATTTTTCTTTTATAATGATTTAATTGACATAATATGTTCTACTAGTTCCCCATATACATAGGGATTTACTATACTGGTTATATTCTGTTGCTGCCGATGTTTTTATGTTTTCAGATAGATACACTCATCCTTAACATTATGGGACTATTCTATTGGCGACCACCAGAGGGCACAGCCCTGATGCTACATCACCTTCAGTGGTGACACGCAAGATGGAACGTGGAAGCCTGTGATTGACGTCACTTCCGGTTCCGGTTTCACGGACCTGAACGCGGGTTTTTTGTAATTGGAAGTAAGAAGAAATCTCCGAATGAGGACAAGTTCCGACCGGACCAATGAAGACCGAGAAGTAGGAAGACGCCCATGAATTCCATTATGGACACAGGGAGTAGCCCTATATATTGGTACTGAGGGGATGGGGGAATTAGGCTGCTTTTCAAGTTTGTTATTACTTTGTGCTTATTATTTTATTTTAAGGTCCCTGAGGAAGTTCACATACAGTGAACGAAACGCATAGGACCTATTAGCATTTTATATTTTCTTATATTAAATTTTATAATTGGTGGAATTTTTTTCACCTTATCAATAAAGCTGCCATTTTTTCACCATCACTGGAGTCCTGCATTGTGTATCCATCGGTGAACAACAGAAGGGATCACTTGGCCCCCCATTGCTATCGGGGGAGGCACCCTAGAGCGCTACTTTCACGTAATCTTGTGAGTGCATTACATTTATACAATTTTGTTTTTTAAATTGTATTACACTATGTTTGTGTTTTGTTTGTTTTAGATTTGCAGCCGTATCCCAAATTCCTTTGTTGTCTTGTATTTCTGCTGTGTTAAGGTCATCTTTTCTGGATAGTGACCTGGGAGGCTGTCTCACTTTATCTTTGAGATAAGTATTTACTGATATTGTTTTTCTATTTCATCGAGCAGTAAGCCTGCTCAAACAAATGTGAGTACATCTCCTATACTGTAAATTATCTTAAACATTTGCTTCTACAGTGAGCACTATATTTGCAATTTTTTATCTTCTCAGTCTGAAACCTCTATCATTGTCTAAAACCTGAAGAATCAACCACATACATCCTAGAAGTGGGGATCATTCCACTTTACGCTATACACAACAGAGCTGGATATAGCTCTGGTAAATGTGAGTAAAACTGATTCCATATAGATTTTATAATATATCCTATACTATACTGTACCATTGGAGTTCTCTCTTTTATGTTTTACACTCCACCTTCAAGAATCTCTGATTTTATCCAGTCTGGCTGTTGGACTACACTTGTTTTATTGTATATTTTACTTCTGCTAATTTTAATTTTGGTACATTCCATTTTTTAAGGCGCAACCTTCTTTCCCTTTTTTCTTTCTATTACACATCACATATAACCTGCACCCACATTAAATGCAGCCAACTCACCCTACACACATCCAGAGCCGGACTGGCCCACCGGGATACCGGGAAATTTCCCGGTGAGCCGCGGCACCTGGGGGGCTGGAGAGAGAGAGGGAGCCCTGATCCCTATATTTTAATAAAATCACGGCCGCCGGCCGCATGTCGGTGCCGCCGGGTGGCCGGTCCGGCGGCACACTCAGAGGTGATTACTCACCTTGCGGCCGGCGGCCCCATCTCCTGTGCTGACAGCTGTAATAGAGGGGTAATAGAAAGACACCAGGTTGGGGGCGACGACGACGACAAAGAGACAGAGGGATAATAGAGAGACAGGGGATGGGGGGGACAAAGAGGGGTAATAGAGATAGAGAGACATAGGGGTTGGGGGGACAAAGAGAGGGGTATTAGAGAGACACAGGAGAAGGGGGGACACAGAGACAGATGGGGTAATAGAGATACACAGGGGATGGGGGTACAAAGAGACAGATGGGTAAGAGAGACACAGATGGGTAAGAGAGAGACACAGGGAGGAGATGGGGAAGAGACACACTGAAGGGTTGTTGGGGGGGACAAAGAGACATACAGTAAGGAAGGGGAACAAAGTGACACAAGATTTGTGGGAGGCAACGCTGGGCTGGGGAAAAAGACAGAGAGTGGCTGGGAGAAGAGAAAGAGGCACACAGAGTCTGGAGTTAGAAAGAGACACACAGATGAGATTTGGAAGGGGAGAAAGAGACAAAGTGGCTAGGGCTAAGAACAATACAAAAGGGGCTGGGGGAAAGAGAAATACAGAGGCTGGAGAAGGGTAAAAAGAAACACACAGGGACTGGGATGAAGTAAAAGATGCACAAGGGTTGCTGTAAGAGGAAAAAAAGGAGACAATTGGAGACAAGATACACTAAACAAGGTAAAGGTAATAGACGTAAATTGATGTGATCCTGACAGTAATACACACACACACATATATATATATATATATATATATGCATGCATATTGATGTGTGTATTAGTAACATATAATTATGCCTATAATGTTTACACATATAGTAATACACATTTATATATGCATAATACACACATAAATGTCATATATATATATATATATGTGTGTGTGTGTGTGTGTGTGTGTAATGAGCACGTATTGGCCCTGTCTTGTTGCTAGTTGCATACTCATGCACAATAACATATTCAAAGTGAAGAGCGCACCCATAGAACTTCAAAATTAACCAGATCACTTCATTTTTTTTTAGTTGTGCAGCTGCAGACATTCAGCATTTCAGTACCATTACTAAAATGTCCTTAATAGGCCAAAGTAGTTGTACTGAAACATTGATTACATGCAAATGTACGTCTACTTAAAATAAAGGCGCTCTTTTGTTTATTTTGAAGCCCTATATGCGTTCCTTCGTTGGAGTAAGAGTTTTCAATTTTAAGTTATTTTTTCACCCTCTATATCAGCACACTATGCTGGCGCAATGCATTATTGGGCTGGTATAGAATTTTTTTCCAGGGCTGATTTTAGTTCCCAGTCCGGCCCTGCACACATCACATACAGCCAGCAGACACACATGACATACAGCCAGCACCACTTTTCCCACCCCCAACGACACCCCCACAGACACACACATTTCATACAAGATGTTAAGGTGTCAAGATGTTTTGACATGACGAGCGCATTTCAGTGTTTGCCATAGGTACTATCTTCAGTAGATATGCCTCTGCTTCTCACAATTGTGGTGAGTGCACAAAATAATTGTTTAGTAATTATAGCTAGTAATGTCTACTATAAAAGTGTGTTTACAATTCTGAATGCATGTGTTTCATTTGTTGGTAAGTGATCCTTACGTCAACTGAAAAAAAAATAAAACCAATTATATTTTTGTTGAATATTACATATTTGTTGGTTAAAGGGACACTATTGGCACACAAACCAGTTTGACTCAATGAAGTGTATTGGGTGCCATGTCCCTGTAGTTTTGTTGCTACAGTGAAAGACATTGCCATTCTGCACACCACTATAGGTTCTTAGGATTAAATAGCAGATTCAAATTCTGCTATTTCAACCAGAAGGTCTCATAGAGTTTGGCACAATGCAGCTTTTATTTCCTATGGGGAAGCATTGGATAGACTGAAATCATCAAGATTGATGATATCTTCATTGTGGCCCTGCACCCTTGTCTGATAGTAGAACGTAGTGGGCGGAAAGGTAGGTAAGATGGCTTTTTAACCCTTGTGGGGTTGATGGATTGGTCACCTAAATGGTGACCAACCGTTAATTGTTTAGGAATATACATTTGTATTGCCAATGCTATAGTGTTCATTTAAATGAGCACCTTGTCCATGGCAAGTGACACTTACACTATTTCCTTTATCTAGGCAAGATTGTAAAGGGCACAAAAAACTATTTTTAAATATTGTTGGCATAGGATTAAACATTATCTAAAATGGTTATTTTCATGAACAAAAGAGCTTTAGCGTGAACCAGTTACCTAAACTCTTCATCTTGACTTTCTTATTGGAGACCTCTTACACACAGAGTAAATTACACATTCTTGGGCACAGTGCATATTCTGACAAAAATTAAAAGTGTCTTTAATATTAATCAGTATCATGTCAATCTGGTCAAAGTGATGTCAAATATTCCCCTGCCAACTCATCACCACATCTCTCTCTTTCAAAATGATTTTTTAAAATGTTATTTAAAAAATAAATAAATAAAAAGAGAGAGACCAATACAAATGCGTAAATCACCTCATATATAAAGCATGGAGTTAAAAATGAATGGTAGGAACTCCAAATACAAATAATAAAACAAATGAGGGAGAAGATAAGAAAAGAAAAATGAAAACAAAAAATAATAATTAAAAAAGTGTAAATGAAAACAAACAGTAATTTTTTTCCGGCTCTGCTGTGTTGGCTTACATTTTAGAATCTCAATTACACATTCTCTACAACTGAGTTTTTGATCAATTGACACCTATATGTTGTCATGTTTTGATATCCATATGGGGCTTCACGGGACACTCTCTTGCCCCAGTACAACAGGAAAAAAATCACTGTTTAGTACATATACTCCAAATAAAAAATATTAATTTAATTATGCAGGGTATATATCTAAAAACAGCTTGCAAAAGTTGCAGTCATCTTGTCTGCTGCCTTTGCAAGTCCCTTTCTTCTTCCCCAACCCCAACTTTCAGAGGCTGTCCAATCACAGACTTTCCAATGAAGCTCAAGCCTCTGCAAGGCAGGTGCTCTGGGCAGTTGCTGCCTCGTGAGTATAGATCCATTGAGCTAAACAAAGCAGAAAGTAACAGCATATGTTGTCTGCTTGAAAGTCAGGTGTAATCTTGGTGTAACCAGGTTAATTTATCATTTCTATTTCTGTAAAACAAAAAAATATATACACGTTTTACAAATAATGCATTTGAGCATTTGTCCCTGTAAGTAAAGCACTCTAAAGAGATTTACTGTATTAAAACTTTAAGGCAGGTCCAAAAGAGATAAAGACATCTAACACCCTATTTTAGCACACAATTGCTAGTAAAAGTCTAAAACCTTAGCCACACAGTATGAGATCCAAAAAAAGGAGAGATTAGCTTTTAAGTTAGTGTCATACTTGGTTCTGGGATGGTCGACGCTTGATGACCTGTGATATCTCTCTCTTCGGGTGGCACCCTTGGGTGACATTTTGGTGCTGGTGTCAGAGTCTCCACTATCATCATCTCCCATGGCTTTGATGTAGCTGCCGCTTCTCATCCTTCTGCATGGTATTTCCCCCTCCTTTCCCGGTGCTGGGTATGCCCCCCACTCATCCGATGGCACCTGTAAGAATTAAAAACAGAGACATGATGGGGTGACATTGAGTCGGCAAGTAAGTTCTTGCTTCTATATTATTCACATTCATTCCAGGAAAAATAGACAAAAGAACTCTGAGTAAATATAATGGAAACACCTGCTAACTCCATAAACATCGACCCCATTAATGCCAGTGAATAGCAACAAAATAGCAATTCTCTCTAAGCCAAGCACATGTACATAACCAGAATACCTAAGGACTCCGAGGGAGACTGGGATCTATAGCAATGGATGACTGTGCTCCCCTGCAGACAGCAGTGCACAGGATGATATAAATTAAGCCATGGTATTCTGCAGCTCCAGCATTTGCAGCAGATTGGACACTGCATTGCAATGCCTTTCTTAGTCCAATATGAAATATCCATATAATAGATAGCAAAGTCTCTGGTACCTCAAAACAAAGGCACATCCCACTGACATGAAGAGGAATGAGTAATTTATTTCCCATGGAACACAAGACGGCCCCATACATATTCAGTGTAAGCATGAAAGTGAAGTAGGATATGCTGGCTATCCGCGTCGTACGGCTTCTGTGCTATACTCACATCTGTCTCCTTCACAGTAAAGCACTTAACACAGCCAGGCTTTCACAAAACTACACAGTATTCATCACATTACACTATCTGTATGACAGTGAATGTTGGCTGCAGGGTAAACAAACGCACAATTGTATTTTATAAAAATAATTCCTGTACAGAGGTTATAAACAGGGTCATCGAGGCCATTAATATATTTTATAATGAATTGTATCACCTACATTTCGTTACATTTACTTTCAAATATCTACGCAGCTAACAGAATTAGTTACTAATAGTGATGTCGCGAACATAAAATTTTCGGTTCGCGAACGGCGAACGCGAACTTCCGCAAACATTCGCGAACCGCCATAGACTTCAATGGGCAGGCAAATTTTAAAACTCACAGGTACTCTTTCTGGCCACAATAGTGATGGAAACGTTGTTTCAAGGGGACTAACACCTGGACTGTGGCATGCCGGAGGGGGATCCATGGCAAAACTCCCATGGAAAATTGCATAGTTGATGCAGAGTCTGGTTTTAATCCATAAAGGGCATAAATGACTTAACATTCCTAAATCACAATGGATATGGATTGACAGCTGACATATGGCATATTGACACCTGTCCTCAGAGACCCTGATACACACTGACACAGAGCAGAATAGGGACTGTTCCCCCTACATTGGGTCACTTGGCAGATATGGATTGACACCTGTCCTCAGGAACCCTGATACACACTGACACAGAGGAGAATAGGGACTGTTCCTCCTACATAGGGTCACTTGGCAGATATGGATTGACACCTGTCCTCAGGGACCCTGATACACACTGACACAGAGCAGAATAGGGACTGTTCCTCCTACATAGGGTCACCATTTTTAGCCCAAGGCAGCTCATCTCATCAGGCATGTTTTAGTCGAATGTATCGCCCACTGTCAGTCCCTTCGGGATCCATCCCTCATTCATCTTAATAAAGGTGAGGTAATCTAGACTTTTTTGACCTAGGTGACTTCTCTTCTCAGTGACAATACCTCCTGCTGCACTGAAGGTCCTTTCTGACAGGACACTTGAAGCAGGGCAGGCCAGAAGTTTTATCGCAAATTGGGATAACTCAGGCCCCAGGTCAAGCCTGCACACCCAGTAGTCAAGGGGTTCATCGCTCCTCAGAGTGTCGATATCTGCAGTTAAGGCGAGGTTGTCTGCTACCTGTCGGTCGAGTCGTTCTCTGAGGGTGGATCCCGAAGGGCTGTGGTGATGCGTAGGACTTAAAAAGCTCTGCATGTCCTCCATGAACAACACGTCTTTAAAGGGTCCTGTCCTTGCCGTCGTGGTCGTGGGAGGAGGAGGATTACTTTCACCTCTTCCCCTGTTAGATTCCCATTGTGCTGTGACATCACCCTTATACGCTGTGTAAAGCATACTTTTTAATTTATTTTGCAAATGCTGCATCCTTTCTGACTTGTTGTAATTTGGTAACATTTCAGCCACTTTTGCTTATACCGGGTTCTAGTAGCATGGACACCCAGTACAGGTCGTTCTCCTTCAGCCTTTTTATACGAGGGTCCCTCAACAGGCACGACAGCATGAAAGACCCCATTTGCACAAGGTTGGATGCCGAGCTACTCATTTCCTGTTCCTCCTCCTCAGTGATCTCAATGAAGGTATGTTCTTCCCCCCAGCCACGTACAACACCACGGGTAACCAGATAGGTGACAACGAGCACCCTGGGATGCCTGTTGTGTTTGGTCTTCCTCCTCCTCCTCAAAGCCACATTCCTCCTCTGACTCCTCTTCCTCACAATCCTCTTCCAGCGTTGCCGCAGGTCCAGCAAGCGATGCTGATAAGGCTGTTTCTGGTGGTGATGGTGACCACAACTCTTCCTCTTCACGCTCATCTACGGCCTGATCCAGCACTCTTCGCAGGGCACGCTCCAAGAAGAAAACAAATGGTATGATGTCGCTGATGGTGCCTTCGGTGCGACTGACTAGGTTTGTCACCTCCTCGAAAGGACGCATGAGCCTACAGGCATTGCGCATGAGCGTCCAGTAACGTGGCAAAAAAATTCCCAGCTCCACAGAGGCTGTCCTAGCACCCCAGTCATACAAATACTCATTAACGGCTTTTTCTTGTTGGAGCAGGCGGTCGAACATTAGGAGTGTTGAATTCCAATGTGTCGGGCTGTCGCAAATCAAGCGCCTCACTGGCATGTTGTTTCGCCACTGGATATCTGCAAAGTGCGCTATGGCCATGTAGGAACGCCTGAAATGGCCACACACCTTCCTGGCCTGCTTCAGGACGTCCTGTAAGCCTGTGTACTTATGCACAAAGCGTTGTACGATCAGATTACACACATGTTCCATGCACGGCACATGTGTCAACTTGCCCAACTTCAATGCCGCCAACAAATTTGTTCCGTTGTCACAAACCACTTTGCCGATATCCAGTTGCTGCGGAGTCAGCCACTTTTCCACCTGTGTGTTCAGGGCGGACAGGAGTGCTTGTCCGGTGTGACTCTCTGCTTTCAAGCAAGTCAAACCCAAGACGGCGTGACACTGCCATATCCGGGATGTGGAATAGTACCTGGGGAGCTGGGGGGTGCCGTTGATGTGGAGCAAGACGCAGCAGCAGAAGAGGACTCAGCCGAGGAGGTTATGGAAAAGGATGGAGTAGGAGGAGTAGAGGAGGTGGCAGCAGGCGGGCACCCACGTGACATCCATGGACGCATCGTCATCATCAACCGCTTCACTTGTATCTGACAACTCAGCAAAGGAAGCAGCAGCGGGTACAACATCATCATCATCACACCGTACGTCCATGTGTGTAATGCTGCCTGCCTGAGACATAGACCAGATATGAGTGGCACTGTGCAGTGGCAGAGGTTGGCAGAGTACACGCTGTAGGCCTGACACACCCGCTTGAAGACAACTAACTGCTATTCAATCTATAACAGTGAAAAAAGTTTTTTGTCTTTAAATGCACGCTATTGTGACACCAGATATGAGTGGCAATGTGCACTGGCAGAGGTTGGCAGAGTACACGCTGTTGGCCTGACACACCCGCTTGAAGACAACTAAATGCTATTCAATCTATAACAGTGAACAAAAAGTTTTGGTTTTTTTAAATGCACGCTATTGTGACACCAGATATGAGTGGCAAAGTGGACTGGCAGAGGTTGGCAGAGCACACGCTGAAGGCCTGACACCCGCTTTAAGGACACTGACTGCTATTAGTTTACAGTGAAAAACTTTTTTTCTTTTTAAAGGCACGCTATAGTCACACCAGATATGAGTGGCAAAGTGCACTTGCAGAGGTTGGCAGAGTACACGCTGAAGGCCTGACACCCAGACACTTGCAGACAACTAACTGCTATTCAATCTATTACAGTGAAAAACATTTTTTATTTTTAAATGTCAAGCTTAAGCTATTGTGACACCAGATATGAGTGGTGGCACTGGGCAAGTGGGCACAGTATCCACTGTGAGCCTGACACAAAAGCTGGCAGACAACTAACTGCTATTCAATCTATTACAGTGGAAAAACTTTGTTTCTTTTTAAATGCACGCTATTGTGACACCAGATATGAGTGGCAAAGTGGACTGGCAGAGGTTGGCAGAGTACACGCTGAAGGTCTGACACCCGCTTTAAGGACACTGACTGCTATTAGCTTACAGTGAAAAACTTTTTTGTTTTTAAAGGCATGCTATAGTCACACCAGATATGAGTGGCAAAGTGCACTTGCTGAGGTTGGCAGAGTACACGATGAAGGCCTGACACCCGCTTGAAGACAACTAACTGCTATTCAATCTATAACAGTGAAAAACTTTTTTTGTTTTTAAAGGCACGCTATAGTCACACCAGATATGAGTGGCAAATGCACTTGCTGAGGTTGGCAGAGTACACGCTGAAGGCCTGACACCCGCTTGAAGACAACTAACTGCTATTCAATCTATAACTGTGAAAAAAAGTTTTTTGTTTTTAAATGTCAAGTTTAAGCTATTGTGACACCAGATATGAGTGGTGGCACTGGGCAAGTGGGCACAGTATCCACTGTGAGCCTGACACAGAAGTTGGCAGGCAGGCAACTGCAATTAGATTACACAGGGAAAAAAAAGTAGACTGATGTTCTAGCCCTAAAAAGGGCTTTTTGGGGTGCTGTTCTTACAGCAGAGATCAGATGAGTCCTTCAGGACTGTAGTGGACACTGAATACACTAGCCTAGCTATCCATTTCCCTATCAAATGAGCAGCAGCTACACTTTCCCTCCTCTATCTAAGAATGCAGCTTCAGAATGAATCTAAAATGGATGCTGTACAGGAGGTGGGAGGGTCTGGAAGGGAGGGTCTGCTGCTAATTTGCTGGAATGTGTCTGCTGACCGTGAGGCACAGGGTCAAAGTTTGCTCAATGATGACGAATAGGGGGCGGATCGAACCGCGCATGTGTTCGCCCGCCGTGGCGAACGCAAACACACTATGTTCGCCAGGAACTATTCGCCAGCGAACAGTTCGGTACATCACTATTGAAGACAACTAACTGCTATTCAATCTATACAGTGAAAAACTTTTTTTGGTTTTAAATGCACGCTATTGTGACACCAGATATGAGTGGCAATGTGCAGTGGCAGAGGTTGGCAGAGTACACGCTGTTGGCCTGACAGACAGACGCTTGCAGACAACTAACTGCTATTCAATCTATTACAGTGAAAAAAAAATTGTTTTTAAATGCAAGCTATTGTGACACCAGATATGAGTGGTGGCACTGGGCAAGTGGGCACAGTATTCACTGTGAGCCTGACACAGAAGCTGGCAGGCAGGCAACTGCAATTAGATTACACAAAAAAAAAAAGCAGACTGATGTTCTAGTCCTAAAAAGGGCTTTTTGGGGTGCTGTCCTTACAGCAGAGTTCAGATGAGTCCTTCAGGACTGTAGTGGACACTGAATACACTAGCCTAGCTATACATTTCCCTATCAAATGAGCATCAGCTACACTTTCCCTCCTCTATCTAAGAATGCAGCTTCAGAATGAATCTGGAAGGGAGGGTCTGCTGCTGATTGGCTGGAATGTGTCTGCTGATTGTGAGGCACAGGGTCAAAGTTTAGTCAATGATGACGAATAGGGGGCGGATCGAACCACGCATGTGTTCGCCCACCGTGGCGAACGCGAACACGCTATGTTACTATTCGCCCGCGAACAGTTTGGTACATCACTAATTACTAAGTGCTTTTGTGATGCTTGTATAAATGTTAAATAGCAAACCTCTCTTCTCCCAGCACTTTCTGAAGCTGTCAGGACATATCTACTGACATCTCTGGAATTCAAAGCATAAATGGAGATTTATTTTCAAATCAAGTTAAGATTAGGAGTTTTTAGAAAACGTCACAGTTTGACAGTATCATGTCCTACTAAACTGTGGATCTAATCCCTGTAAGAGGACATTAGCAACCTGAAGGGCATTTACAGCTTACATCAGGTATCCATCAGTAACAGCACCATTCCTGAGCTAGAGACTGTCGGCTCACCCCAAAGTGTCATGTCATCTCAAGTAGAGAAGCACAGTATGCTCTTTTGAAACCCCATTTTCTGCAAAAGTAAATTGAGAACATAGAAGATGAAGCTTCCTTGTTTAAAGGACAACTGTCATCACATTTTCACTTATTGTTTTTTTTTTTTTTTTAAAGTTTACTTCATCAGTGAAACTTAATGTTTTTTGTTTTTTTAAATGATGCATTTATTTTTTTTCAAATAAAAAAATTACTTTATCTAGCTGAGCAGCTAAATTAGGTCAGACTAGCTTGCTGCTGTGTTTGTGTGAAACTGTAAGGTAAGTAAGGTTGAGCAGCAGCTGGTCAGATAACAGTCTAACCAAACATGGCTCAGCCAGATAAAAAGTGCAATTTCTAAAAAAAAAATCTAAATACATCAAATAAAAATATATTATTCAGCAAAATATTATGTTTCATAATTAAATACCAGGAAGTGAAAATGGTATGGCAGCTGTCATTTTAAGGACCACTTAAGTCACCCAGGCCACTTTATCTCAATGAAAACACACTTCCACAAGAAAAAAACTAATTGATCAGTAAAATTACCCTTACAATTCAAAATATTAATAAGCCTTTACCAATAACCTAAGCCAACTCTGAAAAAAATGGTAAAAGATACAATAAAAAAATAGCAACAGAATGGTGTTGGATGGCTTAAATATATACATACAATCACACACTGTGAATATCACAGGGTGTAGAAAGGTAAGTTTATATACTTAGTTCATATAGTGTCCAATATTGAACAGCTAGCTCTAAACTGATATAATCTTCATGACTTTATTAGGCTTTAAAACATCTAGTAGGCTTTAAAAAAGATCAAAAGGCTCCATAGTGTAAAACATCACAAAATAAAGATAAGTAGGGGGCAGGGCCTGGCTGCCAACCTCAATGGTCGCATGCAGAGTGTGTGCTCCGTGCAAGAAACTCCTGAAGTGCCTTTATCTGGGCTTTAGTCGCACCACCCATCTATAAACTGGCAATAATCTGCATCCACTTCTGCACCACTTTGAAGTTTTCCCGACGCACAATGAACAGCCTGGGCCTGACACGCAATTGCGGCGTACTTGTGGGTGCTGTCGTGGAGGAAGAGGGCGATCTTTCTGCTGGTTATCCTACTGGAATAAGTAGACATAGCAAGTGCTCCCGTTCCCCCCTCTACCCCTTGCCAGTCGGGGTTATCCCGGCACCAGCACTCACACCCTAATCACCAGATCCTGGTGGTTCTGCGACCCAGCACTCGTTCCTGCTGGCTGAATCGTCTGGAGCCAAGTTGGCGGGCGCATGCCCTCATACCATCCAACAAAACCTGATGGAATCCACCCTCATAAGGCTGGATGCAATCTTTATGGAATTCTGGCACAGGCTGGAGGAGAGGCGACTGGGAGTAAGAAAGCAATACTACTCATCCCCTGCGGCAGAGGGCTCAATGCCTAAACCCCCAGAACTACCAAACCCGGACATCCACTACATGTCTGCGCCCTGAGTTGCCCAGGACGCATTACCGTATTCCCAGGCTGAGGGCCTTGAAGGGTATAACCGCAAAGCTAATCCAATACCCTTGGTGGATGTACTAAAGCTGCCACACTGTGAACACAGCCATCCAAGACACAGCTTGTGGTGCCATGAAAAAATGAAGTACTCGTGTTGGCTCTTATGAAGGCCTGGGGTAAAGCAGGGGGGTCCACTAGGGGTCGATGGGACTCAGTCTCTATATGAGACTTCAGTAGCAAGCGTGGATATTGGGTAAATTCAACAAAAGCCTAGTTGCATGTGGTGCATGAAGTTGCTTAAATCCTCTTGTGCACCCTATAATGTGCCATACTTAATTAGTAATAACAGTCCACTCACCCGGGGCAACAACATTACTATTGATCATAGCCTAGTGTAAGCTTTATTTTTATTTTGTGTGGGATTAGTGTTTGCTAATGAACAGCTAGGAATATTCTTTCATGTTTCACTTCTCAATCTTATCCTTATATAACCCTGTGCATTCTTAAGTTATCCTCTTTTTGTTTCCCGTGACTCTTAACTTACGCAAAAATGAGACCTACATACTCTAAGTATGCAGTGTTGAACTTGTCATTGTATGTCCATAATCTACTTTCAAACCTATCTTGTATCTGTTATATGACTGTACTATATCTATGCATTGATACTAGTGCTATATAAGTCTGTATTTACACCTTGTGTCTTCAGTTTGTTTCTAATTTTGTACACATAATGTTCTTCTATTTTATGAGCCCTTGGGTATGACTGGGCATTTAACATGTGCAGTCATGTTTTGCGCTATCACCTCTTTTCTTGCTTATCAAAGTTCCCATATGTCTTAAGTTTACATATACACATGGTTTCTTGTTGGCCTACTTGTTACATTCTTTTATCTTTCTTAACCATAGGAAATTATTAGAAAACAAGAAAAAACAAATTTGCACCAAGTATAAATTTACATAAGTATGTATATATATCGGGTGCATTACCAGGGCCAAGACATCCATAGATAAAAATAGTGTGGCTGCACTCACGGATATTTCTTTAAAATATAACTTTAATTCTGGTTCCATTTAAACCATGTCACAAACATGTCATATATAAGGGAATGCAATAATTATAATAAATGTGAATAACTCACCCAGGTGCTGTTCGTGAGGAAACCGGCATCTTTCCCGATAGAGTGCGCATGTGCAGCGGTGTCTCCGTCCATTTACGTCATCATGTTGCGTACCGTCATTGCCGTGGAAATGCGGCAATACTAAGGCGTCACCATGGCCACATCAGCCGCTCAACGTTCACCCTGTGCGAGGCAATATGCTTAAACTGATCTAAATAGCAGTTGTAAGCATCTACAGTGCTGGATCGAAAATTTTAAATGTGATATAGTGTAGATACTGGAGATAGTGATTATTATCTATAAAGTGACAAGTGCTATCACCAATGTGAAATATCAAAATATCCATTGTGATCAATATAGTAAGGCAACTGAGGTTGCTATAAAGTGACATATGCAAGTGTCATTAAAGTGCCATACGTGAAAAATATACAAACATAAAAATATCAAAGTGCTAATAATTAAAGTGACAGAGTGATTAAATCTATCAAAGTGCTGAGAGTGCAAACAAGCTATAACTTCATATATGTACATACTGTCATTTGAATATTAAAAACATAACAAATGGACAACAAATGGATAGCTGGGAGGAATATAGAGATATATATACTAAAGTATCTACTATTTAGTCAAAACTAAAAACCAATTGTATATCTATGGTTATAAATGCTGCCATATATTCTATACCTCAATTACTATTCAATACATCCTCTATTGCAGCTACCATTAGTACAAAAATAAAAATATCTACATAGATAATACTGTAATACACTATATACTTTAAAATACATATATATATATATATATTTTTTATCCATATATATTATTTCTATGCAAGCAGGGACTAAAGTTCTGTTGTGATTTTACAGAAAGGAATGCAGGGACAATGATTCATTAAGACCCCTAGGAGAAACAGTATCGAGTTCGTGTATCCAAAATGCTTCTTTGTTTAAGAGTATCTTCCCCCGATCACCTCCTCTTCTTGATAACGGAATGTGGTCAATCGCCACAAATTTGAATGTGGCCAAAGTATGTCTCAGTTCTAAGAAATGTTTTGCCACCGGTTTGTCCGATTGGCCATCCCTGTAGGCCAACCGAATGCTGGACCTGTGTCCCCTAATCCGTTCACAAATGGCTGTTTCAGTTTTCCCTATGTAACAGAGACCACATGGGCAGCTCAATTTATAAATAACATGTGTGGTTCTGCACGTTATTGTAAACTTAATAGGGTAAACTTTGTTATTATGTGGATTGTTAAACATCTTCGCCGGAATCATGTGACTGCATGTGACGCATCCTAGGCATCTAACCGAACCCCTGATTTGTTCTTTTGATATCTTCTGGTAATTAGCTACAGGGTCCGTATGGACAAGGAGGTCCTTTAAATTCTTATTTCTTTTGAAACAAACCAACGGTACTTTCTTGAATTCACTTGGAAGTGTTTCATCACTTGCCAATATCTTCCAATTTTTCTTAACTGAGGCTGCAACTTGAGGAGATGCTGGTTGATACAACATAGGGAATACCAATTCTGAGGACTTCTTATTTTCGTCAGCGTGCGCACATTGTGCTTCTTGGAGCGCTTTCTCAAGGATTCGGCTATCATAGCCCCTTTGTAAGAATTTAGTCTTCATCTCTAAAATTTGGTTTCCCATAGTTTGAGTATCCAAATTATTTCTGATGAATCTCAGAAACTGCGCTTTTGGTAAGGAGTCTTTGAGCGCCTTAGGATGTGCACTTTGATAGTGTAACGTCGTGTTCCTATCTGTAGGTTTGGTGTAGAGTGAGTATTGGAGGCATGTATTTCCCACCTATCTGAAGATCCAAGTAGTGTACTTTTTCTGCACTTATTTCTGCCGTGAATCTAACCGGTAGTGGTAGTTGGTTGAGATCATGAATCATCTCCTGTGCTTCTTCAGCTGATTTATTCCATATGATGAGCAGGTCATTTATAAATCTGTAATATGCTATAATGTTGTTGTTGTACCGCTCCAATACTTGTTTTTCCTCATAGATGAACATGTTCGCATTAGCGTACATAGGTGCCATAGCTGACCCCATGGATGTACCCGCTATTTGAAGGTACCAAGTATTCTCAAACCTAAAGTAATTGTTTTGTTACCAGAAGATATCAAAAGAACAAATCAGGGGTTCGGTTAGATGCCTAGGATGCGTCACATGCAGTCACATGATTCCGGCGAAGATGTTTAACAATCCACATAATAACAAAGTTTACCCTATTAAGTTTACAATAACGTGCAGAACCACACATGTTATTTATAAATTGAGCTGCCCATGTGGTCTCTGTTACATAGGGAAAACTGAAACAGCCATTTGTGAACGCATTAGGGGACACATTCGGTTGGCCTACAGGGATGGCCAATCGGACAAACCGGTGGCAAAACATTTCTTAGAACTGAGACATACTTTGGCCACATTAAAATTTGTGGCGATTGACCACATTCCGTTATCAAGAAGAGGAGGTGATCGGGGGAAGATACTCTTAAACAAAGAAGCATTTTGGATACACGAACGCGATACTGTTTCTCCTAATGAATCATTGTCCCTGCATTCCTTTCTGTAAAATCACAACAGAACTTTAGTCCCTGCTTGCATAGAAATAATATATATGGATAAAATATATATATGGATTTTAAAGTATAGTGTATTACAATATTATCTATGTAGATATTTTTATTTTTGTACTAATGGTAGCTGCAATAGAGGATGTATTGAATAGTAATTGAGGTATAGAATATATGGCAGCATTTATAACCATAGATATACAATTGGTTTTTAGTTTTGACTAAATAGTAGATACTTTAGTATATATATCTCTATATTCCTCCCAGCTATCCATTTGTTGTCCATTTGTTATGTTTTTAATATTCAAATGACAGTATGTACATATATGAAGTTATAGCTTGTTTGCACTCTCAGCACTTTGATAGATTTAATCACTGTCACTTTAATTATTAGCACTTTGATATTTTTATGTTTGTATATTTTTCACGTATGGCACTTTAATGACACTTGCATATGTCACTTTATAGCAACCTCAGTTGCCTTACTATATTGATCACAATGGATATTTTGATATTTCACATTGGTGATAGCACTTGTCACTTTATAGATAATAATCACTATCTCCAGTATCTACACTATATCACATTTAAAATTTTCGATCCAGCACTGTAGATGCTTACAACTGCTATTTAGATCAGTTGTTTAAGCATATTGCCTCGCACAGGGTGAACGTTGAGCGGCTGATGTTACCATGGTGACGCCTTAGTATTGCCGCATTTCCACGGCAACAACGGTAACGCAACGTGGTGACGTCACATAAATGGGCGGAGACACCGCTGCACATGCGCACTCTATCGGGAAAGACGCCGGTTTCCTCACGAACAGCACCTTGGGTGAGTTATTCACATTTATTATAATTATTGCATTCCCTTATATATGACGTTTTTTAATGTTCATTTGATCCTGATGAAAGTCCACAAGTTGGACTGAAACGTCAATCTGTTTTAAATGGAACCAGAATAAAAGTTATATTTTACAGAAATATCCCTGAGTGCAGCCACACTATTATATATATATATATATATATATATATATATATATATACACACTCACACAGTAAAACTAAATAGTGATAGAAATAACTTAGATATACTTAAACATGTAAAATTAATTAAACAATGGTCTTTTTTTCTGTAAGCCTTTGAGAAGGTGATGCTTTAGCATAGTTCAGTCAGAAGTCCTCCTTGGTGTTAAAATAAATTGTGTTTTGATTGAGGTAGGGAGTTCTGTTATTGGCATCTCATGTAAAATTTAAGCAGAAAAGAAAAACCAATAGTGCAACGCAGTATGTTCAATATCTCAATAATGTGAAGAAAAAATACACTCACAAGGATAGAGCCTCCAATCAGCTCTTAGATAAGGCTCTGATTGGTACAATCCCCACCCAGGGATGAAACTGGAATTTTTCTCTTTGAGTGTTCACAGGGGGGATGGCATATGAAAGAATAAAAACAGGATATAGTGCTCACTGTTTCAAACCAATAAAAGTGTGTGGGAAAGTATAAAAATTAGTCACAATTTTAAGAGCACCTTCTACCTATTGTTTTCCCTTGGATTTTTAGGGTATCCAATTAACAGAATATGCTGCCATTTGAGTGAGCGCTGTATCTCCCCCTCTCTTTGTTATAGGAAATGATTACATTGAAATAGTGTCCACTGATTGCACTGTCATGGGACATTGTGTTCAAGTCCATTGAATGCGTTCCTTCAAAGGTCTAACAGTATGTCCCACACCACAGGGCTATTAAAGTTAATAAACAGTATTATGAAGTTAAAATGTCACGTAGAACTTAAAATTCTTATTTTCTCCCATTTTTTAAAATATTTTATTCATATTAAATTATGTTTCATACCTAAATATTTGATGTTAAATGAAAGCCCTGTTTCCCCCGAATAAAATGATATATAATAAGTGTGGGTGCGCTTAATATGAAAGGGTGGAATTACGTACATATAGTCAAATTCCAGGTTTTGTTTAGGTTTTGTTTTGATCACAAGTGTGTACATTTGTCTCAGTCCTTAAGGGGTTAAAAATGGTTGTTGTCGTTAGTAAATATCTACCTACCCAATAGAGACCCGATCAAGACCCGATCAAAATGTTAGTAAAAAATCTAAAAACGGGTAGAACCAATTAAAAAAGGTAGAATCTTGATGACGGGACAAGTAAACAGAGAAGAAATAAATGGAGACCCTAAGTTAGCTGATATGTATATTGAATTTTACAACTTATCGACAGAAAATAAGAATGACTATTCACCTGACAGAGCTAATCTTATTAAGGAATCATTGCTGTATTTAGCATGAGGCTGACAACGCATTTGCCTTGGGTGGCAATTTCTTCGGGCGGCACAGTGTCTCAGTGTGTGTGTGTGTCTGACACTGAGTGAGTGTGCGTCTGTCAGTAAGTGTGTATGCATTTCTGTCAGTGAGTGTGTATGTGTTTATCAGTGAATGTGTGTCTGTCAGTTAGTGTGTATGTGTGTCTGTCGGTGAATATAAGTGAGTATGTCTGTGAAAGTGAAAGTGTGTGTTGTTTAAACAGTGTGTGTGACAATTAATGTGTATCTGTCAGTGAGTGTATGTTAGTGCACGAATCAGTGAGGGCATGTGTCTGTTAGGAAGAGAATTTGGAAGGGATGGGAGGGGTGCCCACGTTTTGTCATGCCTAGCGCAGCACAAAACTAGAATACATCACTGTAAGGAATGTCGCGATAGGATAAATAGGAACATTTCAGAAAGAATAGAACATAACATACACAAGCTTAATATCAAATTCTATTACAGGAACAATAGAGTAGATTCTCTGCTAACAAATATACAAAAGAAATGGAAGTCAGACAAGATAATCTATAAACTAACCGAAGGAGGCAAATCTTACTTTAAACGAGATGAGATTGCCAAGCTATTCCGATAATATTACACCAACGTATACAACTCAAATCTTGATCCTTAGAATAATGAGATATATAAATATTTAAAACCTCTCCCATCCTTAAAATGACAACAAACCAGAGAGAACTGTTGAAACAAGACATTTCACAAGGTTAACTAAGATTAAGATTATGTAATTACAAAGTTACAGAACAGAACATCTCCAGGACCGGATGACTATACCAATTTATTCTATAAAGTTTTTAGAAAGAATATTCTCCCAACATTAACTGCTACTTTTAATGAGATAGCACATAAAGGTTGAGCCTCAAAAGATTCACTAAGAGCTCATATCATACCAATCTTGAAGCAAGATAAACTCCAAACAGATCTGTCAAACTACCATCCGATATTACTAGTGAATGTAGACGTTAAATAACACCCTGACATTTTAGCAGAAAGAATGAAAAAAGTATTGCCTTCAATAAGAATACCCACATCAGATTGGGTCTTGCAATAATACCCGAAGAGTAGTGGATATCTTGGACTGAGCCCAAAGTGAGGCAGCTCCCCTTCCGACCCTGTGGGTGGATGCAGAAAAGGCCTTCGATATGGTCGGATGGGGATTCTTAAGAAGTGACTTGACTAATTTTGGCTATGAGGGATGGATAGCAGAGGCAATAGGAGCTCTATACTTGGTACCTTCGGCAAGGATTGTGGGCAGAGATATGTGTTCTGATTGATTTAACATAACAAATGGGACTAGACAGGGCTGCCCATTATTACCATTATTGTACGTTGTGTCCATCAAACCCCTCGCAATTAACATTAGGAATAAGCCCCTGATTAAGGGTGTCAAACTGTTGGATAGAGAACTAAAGATTTGTCTCTATGCAGATGAGATACTCATATCTGTTACAGAACCAGAAATCTCTCTAACCAACTTAATAGGGGAATTTAGGAAATACAGCATTATATCAAACTACAAACTGAATATGAGCAAAACTACCATCCTTACTTAAAATATAGAAGGAAATACCCTTCAGTCGCTAAAAAGAGATTATGACTTAAGTTGAACATCCAAAGAAATCACCTACCTGGGTATTGTAATTACAGCAGATCCTAGGCAGGCTATGGAGGTTAATTTTTTAAGACTCTCTAAAGCGACCACCAGTTCATTAAATGAATGGAAAGGTTATGAGATCTCCTGGCGGGGCAGGATAACACTGTAAAGGCATATATCATACCCAAATGGGCATATTTAATCCACATGCTTCCCCTCTCTATATCCAAATACTGGTAGGATATGATAGAGTAATATTACAAACTATATATGGAGAGGTAAAAGGCCCAGAATTAACACTCATATTCTGTCTAGAAAGGGACATCATGGCAAACTGGGATACCCATTAATTAAACAAACATTCCAGGTTAACATGATTGCACACATCTATAAATTACAACAAATTGATTCAATGGAACAACCATGGCACACACTGGAATCAAATAAAATGGGTTTGGATAATTTGGCTGCTCTACTTTGGAGCATAAGTAAAACATTAAAAAAAATTCCAATATATCTGAGCACACTTGTTAGTTCACCAGACATTAAAAGAATGGAAAACCATAAAGAAAGAATTAAAAATGAATAACAAAATAAATGATAATATTAGCATTAAGACTTTAGAATTAATTTTGTTGGATACTGATCTCAAAAATTGGTCCAAGAAAGTGATTACCCTATTGGGGAATTATGTAATGGATATCAGATTAGGACGTATGATGAATTAAAACAATATCTGAACCTGACACCCAAAGAGATCTTAAATTATCTGCGTATCAACAGTTTTTTAAAGGAATATGTTGAGATTAGACAATGATACTGGGAACTTAATTAAGAAAAAAATTCTGGTGCTAAACATATAAACTTAAAATATATATATATATATATACTCTTCTGCAATGGAGCTATTGAAAACGACAGGAGGCGTAAATACATATCCATAGGGAAAGCATTGGATTGCCTAAAATCAGCACGGGGCGGGGCCACATATTGTTTTGGCCAATCAGGACCTCCTCATAGAGATGCACTGAATCAATGCATCGTTATGAGGAAAATTCAGCGTCTCCATGCAGAGCGTGAGGAAGCTGAACGGCAGGGATGCTTACTGTGCAGCCCTGAGCCAGGAAGCCCCTCCAGTTGCATCTAAGGAATTGCCACTTGAAGGTGTCCCTACGGGCAATGTAAACACTGCCTTAAACGCTTCCTTTTCTCTGAAAAGGCAGTGGTTTACATGAAAATGCCTGAAGGGAGCTATTATACTCAGCAGAACAACTACATTAAGCTGTAGTTGTTCTGGTGACTATAGTGTCCCTTTAAAAATCTAATGATAAATCAACTAGATACTTCAAACGTAGATTTCTTCCCACTTACACTACCCTCATTAACATGACTAAAGGTTTTTGAGATCACACCTTGAGCCAATCTTTTAAGTTGTACATCTCTCTGCCTTTCACACGCATATCTGCGTAAGTAAATTGGAGCTGGACTCCACAGCCATACAGAAATGTCTATGTATTATTTAATGTCTTATGTATTTGTTTGCTATACTAGGGAAACATACATAATAGGGGCCTACAATGTTGGCCCATAACATTGTAAACAAACAAACTGAATGTCAATGTTTATTAGTTTTGTATGAACATTTTAATCAAATGATTTTTTTATTTTTTTTAGATGGTTGTTGTATTGTATTGGGCAAGTAGGTTAGCAATCATGTATGTAATATTGTTTAAATATCCTATTCATAAATAATATAACTCCCTTTAAGGTCCCTAACTATTTTATTAAATATTTATATTAAATAAAATGGAGACTCCTCTAGCTTTTTTATGGAATGTAGATTCGTATTTTGTGATAAAGGAGTACAGTTTTGGTTGGTTCTGTCTTTCAACCCCTTAAGGCCATAGGCAATTGTACACGTTCTGATCAAAACAAAACATCACCAAAATCTGGAATTGGACTATATGTCTGTTCAACAATAATTTACCTCTTTCGTGTTAAGTGCACCCACATTTATTATATATAATTTTGTTCAGAAGAAACAGGGCTTTTATTTTACATTGAATATTTATATATAAAACAAACAAATATTAGATAAAATCTAAAAAAAGCTTGAGAACTTTTGTTTTTTTCTGTGTTATAAGTTCTGCATGGCATTTATGTGAATGTGAATTTCATAATACTGTTAACTTTTACTGCAATAAACTACACATATATTTGTTTTCAGCTATGCCTCACAAATAGGTTTTATGAGTTTTTGGAAAGTTAAAGGATCAAATAAAGGGCTTTCCCATTTCAATTTGCCAAACCGGTGTGCTGGGCCTTTGTTGCATTTAGGACTATGTGGCAGCCCAGGAATGATAATTACTCCTATCATGGCATACCATTTTATGTTAATCTCCATTTTGGTTTATTAATTTTCGCCTGTCCCATGTGTTCCTATTCCCTGCTATAACAAATGTATTTATCTGTCTTCTAGTGAGAGGTTACATATTCCCTTTTATGATACCCAGAAGAAGGTGCTAGGGAGACTTTCAGGGTTTACTTTACGTATTTCAAGAATTTTTTAGGTTTTGAGTTGGTCTAATAACATATGTTTTTTTGTGTACTGTCTAGGGACCTTAACTAGGTCTTGTGGTCCGACGGCGGGGTCATTTATCGAAAGCCACATCACATGATTCCAAATGAATGTCAGATTTGTAAATCAAAATGTAGAACTAAAACTGTTTAAAAAACTAAAGTACATACAGTTGAAAATTGTGGTCATAGACATAAAAATATATTTTGTGATTAATATGTTACATATATACCTTCTTGTGCAGGCGAAAGGGGGTGTAAAAAGATCTTATATAATAGGGTCTAGAACCATACCTCTCTGCAGTTGATGGGAGGAGATTATCTCCCCATTAGGGCTTCTTTCACTATATTTTGTTTGAGATTTCTGGAGACATTAAGCTGCATCTTGTTATTCTCACTGGTTTATAATTATTAGCTTTCACTTGGATTGAAAGTTTGAAAGCTTATATTACTCAGTCTATAATAACTAACATAACTAGCAAGGCTATTCTGGCTTAATCTTTATAAGTGTTTTGAGGTACCTTGGCTATAGCTGTGTGGGTGTTTTAGTGTCATTGTTGGGATAACATGCTTAACTGGCAATGTTATGTAGGGGAGGGGGAAAAGAAAATTTAGTGGAAGGGGAGGAACCAGGAGAAATTTGTACTGCATGTAATAAACGTTTAACTCGCAAGTTGGAGTAAACTTGGAATTAATAATAACATTAATAACTTAAAATAATAACTTAAAAACCGAGTGTAAAGTCAGAGTCCACACTCCTTGCTTTTGGCAATTCAATAATATTTATTAATAGAGGCTAATTAAACAAATAAGCAATACATATACATCTGAAATAGGCTAGTATATGTTGCTACTAAAACTAGTCATTGACTGAATGGAAAGTAGGCTAAATTAACATACCGTATATACTCGAGTATAAGCCGACCCGAATATAAGCCGAGGCCCCTAATTTTACCCCAAAAAACTGGGAAAACTTATTGACTCGAGTATAAGACTAGGGTGGTAAATGCAGCAGCTGCTGGTAAATTTCTAAATAAAATTAGATCCTAAAAAAATTATATTAATTGAATATTTATTTACAGTATGTGCATATAATGAATGCAGTGTGTGCGTATGAATGCAGTGTGTGTGTATGAATGCAGTGTGTGTGTGTAATAATTGAATATTTATTTACAGTGTGTGTATATAATGAATGCAGTGTGTGCGTATGAATGCAGTGTGTGCGTATGAATGCAGTGTGTGTGTATGAGTGCATTGTGTGTGTGTGTATATATTAATTGAATATTTATTTACAGTGTGTGTATATAATGAATGCAGTGTGTGCGTATGAATGCAGTGTGTATGAGTTTGTATGAGTGCAGTGTGTGTATGAGTGCAGTGTGTGTATGAGTGCATGGTGTGTATGAGTGCAGTGTGTGTATGAGTGCAGTGTGTGTATGAATGCACTGTGTGTATGAATGCACTGTGTGTATGAAAGCACTGTGTGTATGAAAGCACTGTGTGTATGAAAGCACTGTGTGTATGAATGCACTGTGTGTATGAGTGCAGTGTGTATGAATGCAGTGTGTGTGTGAGTGCAGTGTGTGTGTGAGTGCAGTGTGTGTGTGAGTGCAGTGTGTGTATGAATGCAGTGTGTGTGTATGAATGCAGTGTGTGTATGAGTGCAGTGTGTGTGTGTATGAATGCAGTGTGTGTGTGTATGAGTGCAGTGTGTGTGTATTAGTGCAGTGTGTGTGTATTAGTGCAGTGTATGTGTATGAGTGCAGTGTGTGTGTATGAGTGCAGTGTGTATATGAATGAAGTGAGTGTGTGTGATGCAGTGTGTGTTTGTGTATGTGTTGGTGGGGGTGGGCATTTTGATTGTTAAATTATTTTATTTTTTAATATTATTTTTTTTTTTTTTATTAATATTATTTTTTTTTTTCATCCCCCCTCCCTGCTTGCTAGCTGGCCAGGGAGGGGGGCTCTTACTCCCTGGTGGTCCAGCATTGGTAGTTCAGTGGGGATGGGGGGCTGTGGGGGCTGCAGAGAGCTGTAACTTACCTGTCCTGCAGCTCCTGTCAGCTCTCTCCTCCTCCGCGCCGTCCGGTCAGCTCTTCTGTCAGCTCCCACTGTAAGTCTCGCGAGAGCCGCAGCTCTCGCGAGACTTACACTGGGAGCTGACCGAGGTGCTGATCGGACGGCGCGGAGGAGGAGAGAGCTGACAGGAGCTGCAGGAGAGGTAAGTTACAGCTCTCTGCAGCCCCCACAGCCCCAGTCTGTATTATGGCAATGCAAATTGCCATAATACAGACTATTGACTCGAGTATAAGCCGAGTTGGGGTTTTTCAGCAGACAAAATTTGCTGAAAAACTCGGCTTATACTCGAGTATAGTAAAACAGGCATAGACACGTGATACAGTTACCACTCCATTGATCGTCAGCTGAGAGTAAGAGAGAGAGGGTGTGTATAGTGGGGAGAGGGGAGAGAGAGAGAGTGTGAGAAGGGTGAATTCAAAGAGACAGAAAATGTGCTATTCACAGGGCTTTAAACAGGTTAGCCCCTCCTTTTTTGACACACCTCCCTTAGTCAATCCCTTAGGATGTAACAGAACCAGAGTGCCTCCTGGGGGAAGGGGGATTGCACTAGAGAGAGTGGAGGAGGAGTTTATAAACAACCCAACTGATTTTGCCAGGTGAAAGGCCATGTGCTTCACAGAGGACTCCATTATTGCCTAAGGGTAAAATGGGGGCTTGAATCCCTGTATTAGAACACAATAACACTTTATTGGCATACAGTTTGGCTGTTAATCACATCCCCCCACTTATTAAACTGCAGAAAAGAAAACTGTTAATATTATTCAAACTCTGGGAGTTTGTCCACTCTGAGCATGCCACCACTGTCTACATGTAAACTTTATTTTTGCATCACGTCTCTATTTCTGTCAGCCTAGTGAAGATTGAATTTGTATGTGGGTTTAAATTGGTTGGTCAACCAAGGTGCCCACGCGTCTTCCCATTGTTTAACTTTGCTATGTTACGTAACTGTGAGTTTCTCATAAAGGTAATATTGGTGTATTTTTGCACGTAGTTCTGTCATTGAGGGGCAGTTTTGCTTTTTCCACCAGGTTCCTAGGTGGTAAAGCCACTATTGCTGCAATTTTTTTATTGATCGTTTGCCACTCGATCGGGTATAGCAAACATAATCCAAACAATGGGATTATGGGTGTATTTAGAATCTTATAGGAGTATAATCTTCTACCTGTTCACATCGACAGATCAAGCCTAGATCACCTACGGCAGGGGTAGGCAACCTTCGGCTCTACAGATGTTGTGGACTACATCTCCCTTGATGCTTTGCCAGCAATATGGCTGTAAAAGCATTATGGGAGATGTAGTCCAAAACATCTGTAGAGCCGAAGGTTGCCTACCCCTGACCTACGGGAACCTTTCCCATTACGCCTCTGCTCCTCATCCATCGCATACCTGGCTATCCAATTAACAAACAATGTGGTGAACCTTTACGATACAAACTACACACCCCTACTGCGAACAGCACACAAAGACCTGGCGCATTAGCGAACCTTGGGGATATCATGGCTGGGCCGTGTCGCCTCAATCAAAATGAATCTCCTACCTAGATTCCTTTACATCATTCAGACCATACCATTCCGCAAATCAAACCTCAAAGCCCACCAATCGGCGGTAGACTCCTTTGTTTGGAACGGGTGCAAACCCCGGGTACAGAAAACCACACTCTACGTCCCCAAACAAGATGGAGGACTAGGCCTCCCCAGCTTCGCACATTACCTGACAGCAACACATTTAGCTTAAATTCAACAATGGCACCTAGAACCTAACAAAAAGAGATGGGTGGATCTCGAACACATAATATTCGTTTGGAACCACCCATCCCTATACATGTGGCTCTCCAGGCCACATTGACCTCTACCCCCTCCAACATCCCCCACCATCACCTACTCACTAGACTTATGGGACAAAATGAGGAATAAATTTGAGCTGTCGACCTTTCTATCCCCAATCTATGACCCCAATCTGGAGAAACAAGCTCTTTACGCCGGGCCTCACACTGACACATTTTGCCAACTTTGAAAAGAGAGACGACATCTCTCGACTGGGCCACTTGTATCACAATAACAAAATCATAGAATATAGCGATATACCTGACAAAAACACCTTTACCATGTTTGACTACTTCAGATACATGCAGCTACAAAGCTTTGAATTCACGCCCGTTATCAAACAGGCAGGCACGGCTCCACTAACACAATTCAAACTGGATTGCATAAAGCACCCCCTCTAGGCAGGGTCAAATATCTGACCTATACTCCACCATAGCAACCCATCCAACACAAATAGCACTCCCCTACATAACAGCATGGGAAAAGGACTTGGCCCCCCCAACTGGTCACACATCTGGGAAGTCACAGCCTCCATATCCATCTGTGTGACGCACAAGGAACAGGCGTACAAAATTTTATTTCGCTGGTACTTAACACCCCAGCACCTAGCCACCATGCACCTAGCACCCTCCAATCTATGCTGGAAGGGATGCGGGAAGTGGGGACATTTCTCCACTGTTGCTGGACATGTTCCAAACTCCAACCCTTATGGCAAAACATCACAGTACTGATCTCCAGACTGCTTGTCGAACCGTGTCCCTATTCAGACCCGTATTCAGACCCATGGACTCTTTCACCAGAGCAGAGAACAAGTTCATCGCACGCATATGTGGAGGATTATACCTGAACCAAGGTTCAAGCTACAGATGACCGGATGACCAGTCTGTTTAAAATTGGCTAACTTGGATCATGATATGCTTTGAAATGTACCCTAGTTTTAGTGCCTGACACGTAAGCACAATCTCTTTTACTTGTGACATCCTGTGGCTTCTGAGGAGAAGATTGCACCTGTCTCCCTCAGCCCCCCGTTCTTATGTCCTAAGTAACTTCATGTTTTTTTTATATAACCGTTGAAATATGCTTAGTTCTGTAAATTCCTTTTATGGTACAAAGTGCCTTCAAGCATCCTGTGTTTGTCGCGCAAGTCACAAAGCTATTTACGATATAACCTTCTATGCTCTCCCATTAAAAAAGCAGAAGCATCCTTTGATTCACAAACAACTGTGTGTGTCTTATTTGCTTTCTCCGAGCACTCGTACCTACAATCCGGTTTCCCTTCAACATGCTTTTGGTTATTTTTTAATCCACAACAATTTTGGTGCCGGAAACCCGGGAGTAGACAATCCATTTCATCCGGACGAACTACTGAGAAACCAGGAGTTGTAGACGGTAAATTAAGCTGCAGCAGGTAAGAAAAACTGTTTACTTTTCTATCTATCTAGATTCACTTTCCATTGAGCTATGTGAGTCTTATGTCGGGGTGAGTAGGGATTTAAATAGGTCTCCTTGTAAAGAACTTGTTTTCTGTGTATGTTCAGGTGGAATGTCTTGTGAAAGAAATCTTGGAAGATTGTGGGAAGAGTATAAACCATGGACACCAAGTGAACAACTAGCTATAATTCAACAGTTGCCAGATGTGGAAAAAGCTCCTTTAGCTTTAGTTCAATCGCTGTCCACTAGTCAGGCTACTTACCAAAGCACTTGGGCAGATCTAAAGCAAATACTTGACTTAAAGGCAGGTCCTGACCTCACTCGGATCATTGCCCATTACACAGATGTACATGAGGGGAATTTGAGGAAAGGTGGACAAGACCAATCGATAAAAACAGGACAATGGTTTAGATCTAAATCAGTCTCAGGAAAATCCTATGTAACTGCCCTTAAAGATTGGGCTAAAGTAAAAACCGAAGAACTGGCCCACAAGCTAGGAGATATTATACAGGGGACAGATGAGTCTGTTGAAAAATTCTTTGTCAGGTTACAGATAGCTTGGGAGTCATTGGGCTATACAGTAAGTGAGGTAACCTCCACCCGGCTACTGATAAACTGTTTATGGATGGTCTCCTTGCCCCCATAAGAACAGTACTCATAAATGCTAGACCAGAATGGAGAAGCCTTAATTACAGTGATTTAGTTAAAGTGGCTATGGGAGTAGAAGCCAACCTAAATAATAGGAGAAGAACAACACCCCTTATGGCATTGACTGCCCCCAGATCAAGTACAGAAAGGAGACAGGTTGAGTGTTGGAATTGTGGGAAAAAGGACACATTAAGCGCAACTGTAAATGTACTCCTAAAAATAAGAACCAGCAGAACAATTCTGACAACTCTCATGTCACTCAGTTTCCACCACCCCTGCTCCAATAGGAAATTGACAACCCAGTGTCCCTGCATGCTTTAACTATTCCTGACGTCGCTGGGCCCTCTCCTACTGTTAATGTCACATTACCAGGTGATAGAATAGTCCCTTTTCTACTAGATGCTGGGGCAGTCTGTTCTGTTTTGCATGTGAAATATATTTTTCCCTATGAGAAATCTGATGATGCGTTATCATGTGTGGGTGTAGATAGGACCCCTGTAGAAATCCCTCTAACCCACCAGAACTAATTGCCCCCAATGTTCCCAACCCTCATACACTGTTGTTACAGATTTCACCTTCTTCTAAAGTGTTTACTGTCATTGACTTGTTCCCTTGCACCCAGACAGTCAATTCCTTTTTGCATTTACACATAAACACAAACAATAGCCGAACTGGGACGACCCTGGTACCTCCAATAATATGTCACAAGCTGACACAGATTTACCCGGGCTGAGCGCACCCTTCCCTCCCATCCTCAACCCGACTGCCCCCCACCCCACCCTGAGGGTGATATCCCCTTACCTCTCAGCTTCCCCTTACACTCTCGGATCCATACAACTCCCACCCCTTTAGCCCCTCTCCTCTTTTCACTCTCTCCCAACCTACACAGACCACACATACACTCGCCCGCACAACCACTGACGGACCCATGGCCCAAAGCGGACCATAAGCATCATGGCAACATCAGGAAGGCACGCAACAAACCTACCCTACATTGATAACTCGCCACATCAAAACCCTTGAAAGGACAGGCAACAGTATTTAAGACCTGACACAGTCCTAGTGAGCCCGTTACCATCCCAGTTAGCATCCGGCTCTCCAGACATGAATAATACAAAGAAAACAATATATTCTAAACGCTGAAATAGCTGGACCGATTATACACTAAGGAAGCCTGTCTCAGTGTTCATGTATTGCTTAACATGGGTTGATCAGTAATGTTGGAATGCACAGATAACCGTGTTATCCTGTGTTACCCCTTGTACTATTTCTGTTTTCTGTTACCCCTGTACTATTACTGACATCTGTAAATTTACATTACACAAATAAAAGAAAAATAAAGAATAATAAAAAAAAAACTGTATAGTATTCTCTGTACCTCGTCCCATATTGGCTTTATTGTTTGGCAGTCGTACCAAATGTGTAACATATTACACATTGCGTCTCCACACCTCCAGAAATTCTGTTGGGTAAATTTTACAAAGTCAATTGGGTGTCAGGTGCTATCAGTAGATTAATTTTTGGTATGCTTTAGTGTGGGAATAACAAGATAATAATCCCTTTTAAAGCGATGAGGGATTGAAGCCATTGTGCTTCGGAGAGATTATGTATTCCCTCCCTCCGCCACTGTGTCTTGTATGAAAAGGGTCCGGTTGGTGTAGTAGCCAGTAGGGCTTTGTAGCATAAGGATCAAATTTTAGGTTTTGTGGGGGTAATGACAGCACCTGTCGTATAGTGTTAGTAAGTGTTTTGGTTCTGTTTGAGAGGTCTCCGTGAATGGTACTTTCGTAGAGATTATATTCTTTAGTTGTAGGTATGGGAAGATGAAGTTATTGGGAAGCTTAGATTTTGTTTGCAGATCTGGTAATGGTAGTATATTTGTTTGAGAGCAGAAATCTCTAATGTGGGTTACTCCCCGTTCTTTCAAGGAACAGGATTGCAAGAGGAGTAGGTAGTTGAGGAAAACCATTCTGTGAGATGAGGTTGCAATTTTGATCCCTAGATCGATGATGTATGTGTTCCCCCAGTCGAATGCATATTCTCTTTGAAGTGTGTGAGAAATGTTTTTTGAAATACCAATGGGCAGTGCTTGGGTCTTATTTCTATTAATTTTATGATAAGAAACCTTTCCATATTCTTCTAGTAGTTGTAGTATGTATAGAAGAGAAATGGTTGGGTTTTGTAAGGTCAGTAAAATGTTGTCTGCAAACATTGTTGTCTTTGATGGGGATCCCTTCAATATGCGGGTGATTTAAAAAAAAAACCCTAGCGGTTCTAGCGAAAGAATGAAGAGAAGAGGGAAAGAGGGGCACCCATTCATCAGAGTAAATGGTTTGGATAAAAATTCATAGTTGGATACTTTGGCTGAAGCACTGCTGTAGAGCGACTGTACACCTGTCATGAAGTCTGGGGGATAGTTATATCTTTGGAGTATTTCCAGTTTATTTCCATGTATTTCCAGTTTAGTCGGTCAAAAGCCTTCTCGGCATTAAGCGCAAGGAGAATGCCTCCCATGTTATTTAACGACATATAATACAGGATGTTTAATATTTTTCTTGTATTATCTGACCCTTGCCTGCCCATATTCAGGGCCAGATTAAGAGCCCAGTGGACCTGGTGCTACAATTATGATAGGCCTACAAAACAAAATCTTATCGACCAAAAACACTAAAAAAGTCATACCTCCCAATCGTCATGCATCTGGCGGAAGTGGTGCTGAAGGGAAACTCATAGGATGCAGCTATGAGAAAACACACACTCTATGCTAATCTCTCTCTAATTTATGCTTTCATCTTTCAAGTAAATCCATACCCCTAACAGCAGTGTCCAGTGAAGCAGGCAGTCAATGGGCGGTGTAAAAGTGTGGGCCACTGATGCAAATCATGTAATCAGAACTGCTGAAAGAGGCGAACATGCCTTAAAAAGGGGGCGTGTCTGCCTAAATAATTGGAAGGCCAGCCTGGCATGAATGCATTTCAGGCTTCCTGCCAATCATGCAGGCTGGCCAACTGGGCATACTATGCAGACAGCACCCTGAGCGTGGCATAAATGCTTCTAATGATGAGTTCGCTGCACGCTTTCTAAGGACTGTCCCCTAGCACTGGCTGGTCCATTCCTCTCCTAACCTCCTTAAAAGCAGACAAAAGCTCCTGGTATATAGTCTGGGACAGAGGAAAGCTGTATGTAGTGAGTGTAGAAGAAAGGGAACATGCCACAGTCTTAGAGAGTCTGAAGCAGCAAGAGTATTTGCCTTGTGCACAAAGTCAGCTTTACCTTAACTAATTTCATTGTCAGCCAGTCCACACAAGTTTTGTTCCCATACATCCCTCTAAAGTTTCCATGCTTAAAGGACCACTATAGTGCCAGGAAAACATACTCGTTTTCCTGGCACTATAGTGCCCTGAGGGTGCCCCACCCTCAGGGACCCCCTCCCGCCGGGCTCTGGGATGAGGAAAGGGTTAAAACTCACCTTTATTCCAGCGCCGGGTGGGGAGCTCTCCTCCTCCTCTCCGCCTCCAATCCTCCCTTTCGGCTGAATGCGCATGCGCGGCAAGAGCTGCGTGCGCATTCAGCCGGTCTCATAGGAAAGCATTTACAATGCTTTCCTATGGACGCTTGCGTGCTCTTACTGTGATTTTCACAGTGAGAATCACGCAAGCGCCTCTAGCGGCTGTCAGTGAGACAGCCACTAGAGGATTTGGAGGCTGGATTAACCCTATTATAAACATGGCAGTTTCTCTGAAACTGCTATGTTTATAAAAAAAAGGGTTAATCCTAGAGGGACCTGGCACCTAAATCACTTCATTAAGCTGAAGTGGTCTGGGTGCCTAGAGTGGTCCTTTAAGCAAGAGTATGTAAAGGATAGTTAGGGTTGCCACCTTTCTTGGAAAAAAATACCAGCCTTACTATTTTGCATTACTAATTAGGTATGCGTGTAAATCACAAGGAGTGACCTAAGAGAAAATTCTGTAAAATCACCAAAAAATTACTTTCATTTATTCTGCTGAATAAAAGATGGATTGTTCCCAGTGTCTCCCTGTCTCCCAGTGTCTTAGTGTCCCCTAGTCTCCCAGTATCCCCTAGTGTCCGTGTCCCCTATGTATCACAGTGTTTCAGTGCCCCATGTGTCCCAATGTCCCTTCATGTCCCCATTTCTCAGTGTCTTCTATGTATCACAATGTCTCAGTTCCCCCTCGTGTCCCCATGTTGCCCAGTGTCACTTGGACACTAGGGGACACTTAAGAGACATAGGAACACTGTGAGACATTGGAACCCTAGGGGACACTGGGAGACAATGAGACATAGGGAAACTGGGAGACATGCGGACACTGAGACACTAGGGACACTGACTGGGAGATATGGAGACACTGAGAGACTTGGGGACATTTGGAAACATGAGGACACAGTTGTAGGGACACAGTGTCGCCATGTCTCCCAGTGTCCCCAAGTGCCTAGTGTCTCACAGCGTCCCCTAGTGTCTGTGTCACCATGTCTCCAGTGTCCCTTGATCTTCCAGTGTCCCCAGGTCTCTCAGTGTCCCCAAGTGTCTCAGTGTTCCCAGTTTACCCAGTGTCCCCATGTCTCCCTGCAGCCTTTACCCCCATCCTTCACTTCCCTGAGCTGTAGGCTGTGTCTGCAGGCTGGGAGCTGCTGTCTGGGCTCTCTGTGCTGTGTAGCTGCTCCCCCACGGATCAGTGAGTAGAGAGAGGCAGGGATATGCTGTAACTTCCTATCCCTGCCTCTCTCCCCACACAGTGACCCCTACTGGCCGGCGCAGGTATTGCAGAGTAATCTCCGTTTATACATAGAAGTATGCCGGCATTTGTATTGCTGGTTTTACTGCAATACTGGCACTGGCCAGGAAGCCTGAAATAACATCAAATACCAGCCAGGTGGCAAGCCTAAGGGTAATGTGGAAAAAAAAAAAAGGAAAAAAAAATTTATTTTTTTTCAAATCAGTGGGCCTATTCCATGGGCCTGGGCCTGGGCCTGGGCCTGGAGCTGCAGCTCCATCAGCCCCTATGTTAATCCGGCCCTGCCCATATTAAACCCATACTGGTCATTATGAATCAGTTTGGGGAGTAGGTTGGACAGCCTGACAGAAAGTAATTTAGCATATAATTTAGTGTCACAATTTAGCAGCGATATTGGTCTGAAGTTATGGCATTGTGTAGGTAGCTTGCCAGGTTTTGGCAGGGTAGAGATAGCTTGGAACATAATAGACCAAGCTGAGCAGAGAGCTCAGGGGAGAGTGCTCCCTCACCAGCACCGCCCCAACCAGATTTCTAGCCGGACAACCGCCTGCGAAAAGCCCCACTGGACCCAAGGTAAAAAAAATCCTGCCTGGACTGTTAGCTGCCAGGCTAACAAAGCATTTGCCCAGGCATTTGGGGGCAGCGTTTTTTGCCGCCCCCTGGAAATTGCCGCCCAAGGTAAATGCCTTGTTTGCCTCGGGGCTAATATGTCCCTGGGTGTAGTGTGTGTATATTAGAAAGTGTGTGTGTATTAGGTAGTGTTTGTGGGTTTGTCTGTATCTATTACACAGTGTGTGTATATTAGGTAGTGTGTGTCTATTAGACTGTGTGTGTGTGTGTATTAGGTAGTCTATTACAGTAGTAATATGGTAGTCTATGACAGTTTGTAAGTGTTTTTGTGTGTGTGTGTGTGTAGTAGGTAGTGTGTGTCTGTTGGTGTATGTAATCATCAAATATTTCAATGTATGTATTAGGCAGTGTGTGATAATCAGGGATGCGGAATATATATATATATTCTCACACCCAGCACATGATATTCTGGTGCCAAGCAGGAAGATTGTTTTATTCTTTTAGGGCTGCCTTGGAGGAAGCTGGTGCCAGGCAGGGAGTGTATCTCAGGTAACCGTAACTGTGGCTGGCGGCAGCTCACAGGGAAATGTGAGAAGCGACAGCATCCAACCACTCCTCAGCATGACGTCATATTCTGCCGGCCAACACGCTGTAAAGGGCATAGTAATTGTGGGACAGGCTGGTAATCTGTGATGTGTGAGTGTTAGAGAATTTGTAGTTTGTGTATGGGTCAGTGTTTGTCATTGTGTTTTTGTATGGGTCAGTGTGCAGTGTATTTGTGCATGGGTCAGTGTGTGTGTGTGGCAGTGTGTTTGTACATGGGTCAGTGTATGTCTGTGTGCAGTGTGCTTCTGTATAAGTCATTGTGTGTGTGGCAGTGTGCAGTGTGTTTGTGTATGGGTCTCTACTCCCTGTTTTTTTTTTTTTTTTTTTAAATTCTTTATTTTTGTAGTGCATGTGATGGTAACAAATGCTTAAGAGGTACCCCAAAGGCATTCCTCTAGCGTAGTGTATACAGTTAATACATAAGGGTAAACAGTAGGTCTTGCACATTTTTTGGTAAGGAAGTTGACAGCATAGATTTACGTTCCATTTATATAAGACAATAAGTAGTACCAAGATTTTCCTCGCGAAGTTTAGCAGATTAAACAATAACATTTTGCTCAGCCCCTGAATAAAGACTCGCTAGCTTGTAATAAACATGGTAGACTAGTTAGTTATATGGCTGCATTATCTATAGTTAAGTTCGTAGCTTGGTATTGAAGAAAAAACAAAGACAAACAAAAAACAAGTTGCAAAAATAGTAACTGAACAGTAATGGTACGTGTAGCCTGTAGTGTTGCGTACCCTGTAACTTAAGTGTATAGGTTTGCATAGGGTGAATTTTACACGTTACATAGATCCTATTTGGTCTAACGTTGCGTCGCCCCAAGTCCCCCTAAGATGATAATGGGTAGACAGCACAGATTTTTGGTTTTGATGGTATAAGGATTAGACAGTGGGAAAACATAACAGATAATATGCTAGCGTTGTCTATAGCATTTGAAATATACCCTGTCTATGTTATGCGTTTGGCGATTATATCTAAGCAGGCTTAGGTAGCCCCACGCCTATAGCGCCTCCTATGCAATCCAACTTTCCAGCGACAGTAAGTAAACCGGCTGGAGCATTTTTTAAACAACACAAATTGTTTTATCTTTTAAAAATGGACATGAAAACGACATCATGTGTATCATTAGCATTTCACATTAAGCATGCTAGGCTAGTAGTGAGTATGTCAGATTTAGTTACGCTTAAATGTGTGGTAGGCTGAAGTTCTCAAGATTGCTTATATGTGCTATTTTCAAGTAAACTAGACGTTTGTTAGTCATAATATGCAATATGTAAAAATCGTAGATGTACTAGGCATGTTGCTGCCTTTTCAACCATTTGAAAATCAAAAACCAAAAACAGAAGAATGTATAGAATAGAACTCATCTGGTTTTAAGTCCCAGTGCCGTGTGGGTCATAGTGTATGACAGGTATGGGGCACGTGTATTCAGTCCGCCTTGGGCCCTTAGCCCACGCCAGTTCTCGAGGCCCGCCGTCCAGTGGCAGGAGATCGCTCGGCAGTGTGTCGTGACCAGTTGTTCAGTAAGAGCAATAAGTCCAGTTGTGCTGGTCTCAGTGGTAGGACCGCTCGTCCATCGGGACGTACTCTCTTCCTCCTGGGCCGAGAGGGGGACCTCTGTCCACTCCTCCCGCATGTGGTAGTGCCTTGCTTGGCAGGGGTGTTTAGAGCCGCTGAGGGAGAATCTGTGCGTGCTGGTCGGTAAGTCCCTGTCTGTGTTAGTCGGATGCGTGTGTTGGCACCTGTTGACCGTGGCGATAGCACCCTCCATGTAGGTCTCCGCTTTCTGTTGCTTGCAGTTGCTTTGGGGGCGCGAGGGAGAGTCCTGCCTATTTGGCGCCGGGTTGCCGGGCGTATCCATGCCGCTACTTCTTCGATCGCCACCTTGAAGGCCTGTCTTCGGGCGTGAAGTTGTGTCCACAGGTTGGTATACAGCTTGTCATAGAGCTCCTCTGTGTTCTTGGGTGGTAGGTGGAGCGTGCGGTTCACCACAGGTCGTGTCTCTCCCCCTTGTCTGAGTTGCAGGGCTGAGGTATGCCCGTCCGCCATTTTGGAGGCCCCTACCTCCGTGTTGCTAGTGAGGGCCGCAGGTTTGCTCGGAGAGTGCCGGGTGCTGGGATCTCCGACTGGCGGGGACCGGGATTTCCCCCACCGGTCCAAAGGGGGGGGGGAGGTATCGTTCCCAGCTTGCTTGTGTGTATGTGCGTCTGGCGGGAAAGCGGCCGCCTTTCTCCGCCACCTCCTTCGGTAGGCCTCAATCCGTTGGTGCGGTACCCGGTTGTCCCTGACTTCGTGTTCAGCATCTCAGGGTTCGGGTCAGCCTTCCCGGTCCAGTGAGCCCACTTACAGGAGGGTGAGTGCACTTTATCTCGCTTTTTTCTTGTTTTTTGAGCTGGTTTTCCAGGAGCTGTTGCAGAGCACGTCTGCCCTGCTCGCTGGTCAGGCTTCGCCCCCCTACTCCCTGTTTTTTAACTAAGGTGAGATGGAGATTATTTTAAACGTTTCTTTTTTTTGTGTGGCAGAAAACACACAAGGTATACTGTGAAGAGGGTAAAAGACCCTAGCAAAAAAAAAGATTAATTAAAGTGAAGAAAAAAAACAGAGGAAAAGTTGATGAGAGTCAGTATATATATATATACACTATTCTATACTATTCTTGCTAAGAGATAAGAATACTCCACACAAAGTATTACGTTTCTGAATTTTTTTTTTTTATTCTTTATTTTTAGTTGTGCATTGCAAAATCACAATCCGACAAAGCCTGTACATATATCATGTAACATGCAACATTACACAGTAGCATACACAGGACAGGCGTGGCGTAGATGCAGATTTTACAGTTATGTTGGAACCGAAAAACAGATACATTGGCATCAAACGTAATAACTTAGATAATCTGTAATACCATATTTATACCAAAACCGACTCGTAGTCTCCGCAAGCTAGTTAAAATCCTGCAGTAACCATGTGCCTCTGTCGGTTACCAAGGTATATTCTATATATTTGCTGTGCACTACAGTAATGCAAGTCGATAAGACCAAGACACACTTTTTATAGCACATAACGTTGTATAGTAAACTTTTCTTGGCTGGTCAAATATGAATGTACATTGTTAAATAATGTGTCCAAACCGGAGCTATAGAAATGATGTCGGTATAAGCTGACACATGTGTGAAGTGTTTTATAGGTCTGGAGTTTGTCATTTTCTTGAAAGTTTATAAAAGTGCTGATTTCCATAGAAATCGGTCCTTTTATAATTGGTGGCAAGAACATCTGCCTGTCTGTCACATAGCGCCTTTTCAATGAGCTGAACTAGAGCTCAATGGGAAACATAGTAAAGCTGTGATCGAGTGTGCATGCGCAAACTTCTCAATGAGAAGCCTCTGATTGGAGTATTCCATGGCACAGAAAATAAAAGCATATTTTCTTTCGGAGTATATCGACTAAATTGAAATTAGTGGAACGCATGTAAAAAATGCTGCACTTGACGGATGCATGTCTCTTTTCAGCTAAATACTCATTACACACTATCTTATAAGGGGGCGGCAAATGGATCTTTGTCTAGGGCGTCAGAATTCCTTGCACCGTCCCTGCTGTACAGCGCTTTCCCAGGAAGCACCTCCAGTGGCCTTCTGTTTGTGGCCATGTTTTTATATTATACATTCTTCTAAATTACATTTTGCATAGATCATTAGTAAGTAACCGAAAATTTCTCAGAACAGCTTACACTGGGCACAGCCCCATTCACACCCCTAAAATGAAAGTGTCTATTTGAAATGTTGGGAGGTTTGAATATAAAGTTATAAACACATAGAGACCTATTCAAATAACAGAGTACATAATTGTTGATAGCTGGTGTAATTGTTCAAATTTCAAGGTGTCTCTAATGAATTGCACTATTGTTTGTTTTAACAAATGTTTGGTGTTTTAAATAATTTTTATAAGGAACGCACTTTTAAAAACCTTTTCCCCCTTTCTCATTATGTTTCTGTGTCTCAAATACCGTATTTATTGGCGTATAACACGCACTTTTTCTCCCTGAAAATAGGGGGAAAATGATGGGTGCATGTTATACGCCGATATACCATATTTACTTACCTGTCTTGAAGCGTGGGCCGGTGTTCAGCGCGCACCGCGGTACTGCAACTTCAATTTCAGGTTCCGGTTTCCGGCGGGACTGAAAGGAAGTGTGCACACTTCCTTTCAGTCCCGCCGGAAACCGGAACCTGAAATTAAAGTTCCAGTACCGCGGTGCACGCTGTGAAGCCGGCCCACGCTTCAAGACAGGTAAGTAATTATGGGACATGGGGAGGGAAAGTGCACTAGGGGACACTATGGGAGGGGGGGGGACACTATGGGAGGGGGTGGAGAATACTATGGGTGGGGGGGAATACTATGGGATGAGGGGGGGAACACTAGGGGATGAGGGGGGAGAATACTATGGGAGGGGGTGGAGAATACTATGGAAAGGGGGTGGAGAATACTATGGAAAGGGGGGGAACACTATGGGATGAGGGGGGGGGGGAATACTATGGGAGGGGGGTAAATTTCCCAGAATTTCCTTCTTAAAATGAGGTGCGTGTTATACGCCGGTGCGTGTTATACGCCGATAAATACGGTATATAGCAATCTATAGTCACTGAAAATGAAATTTAACGGATTTGTCTGTTATTTTTCATATATTAACCAACGTAAAAACGGATTTAAATTATTTCCTCTGCTACATTTTTAACCTTTATTGCAATTTTTGGCTTTTTCTCTATCGTAATTTCCAAACATCCTTATAATAATTTAAGAGTAATTTAAGAGTAACTAATTCAATATCTACACTGGCAGCTTGTGAACTAATGCGGATTCACAAGAAAGGTAGTAGGGAGGAGTCGGGCAACTATAGGCCAGTAAGCCTTACTTCAGTAGTGGGGAAAGTGATTGAAACCCTGTTAAAGGATAGGACTGTTGAACATCTAAAAACACATGGATTTCAAGATCAGAAACAACATGGGTTTACTTCAGGGAGATCATGCCAAACTAATCTAATTGATTTTTTTGATTGGGTAACTAAAATAATAGATCAGGGTGGTGCAGTAGACTAGATTTCAGTAAGGCTTTTGACACTGTTCCACATAGAAGGTTAATCAATAAACTGCAATCTTTGGGATCAGGGATCTGTACTTGGACCCATTCTCTTTAATATTTTTATTAGTGATATTGCAGAAGGTCTTGATGGTAAGATTTATGTCTTTTTGCTGATGATACTAAAATTTGCAACAGGGTTGATGTTCCAGGAGGGATAAGTCAAATGGCAAAACATTTAGAAAAATTGGAAAAATGGTCAGAGCTGTGGCAACTGACATTTAATGTGAGTAATGCACCTTGGACATAATAACACAGGGCAGAGTATAGGATATTTAATACCCTACTAACCTCAACATCTGAGGAAAAGGATTTAGGAGTAAATAGTTCAGATGACTTAAAGGTAGGCAGACAATGTAATATAGCAGCAGGGAATGCTAGCAGAATGCTTCGTTGTATAGGGAGAGGTATTAGCAGGAGAAAGAGAGAAGTGCTCATGCCATTGTACAGAACACTGGTGAGACATAACTTGGAGTATTGTACGCAGTACTGGAGACCCTATCTACAGAAGGATATTGATACTTTAGAGAGAGTTCAGAGAAGGGCTACTAAACTGGTTCATGGATTGCAGGATAAAACTTATAAGAAAAGGTTAAAGGAACTTAACATGTATAGCTTGGAGGAAAGACAAGACAGGGGGGATATGATAGAAACGTTTAAATACATAAAGGGAATCAACACAGTAAAGGAGGAGAATATATGTAAAAGAAGGAAAACTACCATAACAAGAGGACATAGTCTTAAATTAGAGGGGCAATGGTTTAACAATAATATCAGGAAGTATTACTTTACTGAGAGGGTAGTGGATGCATGGAATAGCCTTCCAGCTGAAGTGGTAGAGGTTAACACAGTGAGGGAGTTTAAGCATGCGTGGGATAGGCATAAGGCTATCCTAGACTTAAGATAAGGCCAGGGACTAATTAAAAGTATTTTGAAATATTGGGCAGACTAGATGGGCCAAATGGTCCTTGTCTGACATCACATTCTATGTTTCTATGTTATTTGAAATATTTTAATGCCATTATATACAGTTTTTGTGCAAACAAAATAAAAAATATTTGATAACATTGTTTAGGCTTTTCAACACATTTAATTCCTAGAAACTTTCACATTAGTGAGCAACCCTGTATGTTAAACTGTAAATGCTAAAACTAAGGAAAGCATGTGATGACTTCGTTACAACTAAGCTTTAAGTGCAGTCATTTGTGTACCACATCACTGAAAAAAATGAAGCTGTATGTCTGATTAAAAGAAAGTATTGCACTGAAATTCTTGTACATACCTGTAAGTAATGATACCCTCGTTCTTTCCCCTTAGCATCCTGAAGCATCATTATCTTGTCTTGGTGATGGCCCCCTGAACTAGGATAGGCCTCCCTTGCTTGGCTAACGGTCATTGTGTGCCACGTGCTCCTCTTCAGTGTCTGCCCATCCAGTGACATGGACATCCCAGCACAGGCTAGACATTTTCCATCATTACCTCCACCTTTTAGACTCTTCAAGGTCAAGTCTCTGAAGGCACTTTCAGGAGTGTCCACTCCAAAGGGAGCTCCGTGCTCCATGGCATGACGAGCTGACACCAGGAAACTGCTGTCACTGTCAAGGTTGTCATCAGAGCTCCACCAACCTGCCATCTTTGTTCGGTGCTTCGGTTCTGACTTGCGATCTTTGCTTTTGCTTCTTTTGCTGTGTCGGGACTGTGAGTGCTGGTAGCCATCCCCACCACGTCCCTCATACCTGGTGCCATTGTATTCCCGTTTTGAGGGTGTTTCTAGGGAGTGTGATTTGGCAAAGAGCTTCTGTACTGAGTGCACAAGGTGGCGAATGCGGCTTGGGCTCTCACTGCGTTGCTCTGTGGTGCTAGTCCGTTGATACTGGAGGGTGTGGAAGCCGTCATGGTGTAAAGGCAACTGCTTCTCAAACTGATCCAGCAGGGTGGGGGGCAAGCGGTTGATTTTACTGGAGGTATGAGCAATGGCGGCCATACATTCATCACAAGAATCGTACTGTTGGGGGTTATGGTGCATTCTGGGGTAGGTGCCACCACTGGAGGACCGGGGTTCTGGCATGCTCAGGGGACCACCAGGGAAATCTGGTGTCACGCCGACACTCCTAGAAGGGCAATAGTGCAGATCAAGGGAACAAGACTCAGAGGCGCTCCGTGGGTAGGATTTGCGGAAGTCTGGACCGTGATGAGTGAAATCCAGTGATCTTTCTCGGGTTTCGGGCATACAGTGACATGGAGGCTGTGATTGGTTGCCTTCTCCATGGTAACCTCTCATCCTGTCAATACGGAATGAGCGGCATCTTCCTAGCCTCCCAGCTCTCTGGGACTACCTAGAAGAAGAAGAGAATATATGTCAACAAAGAAACTGTTTGGGTAACTGAGATGATAAAGGTTACCAATATTCAACAAAATAAAAAGGCCAGAGAATTTACGTTTAACAGGTTTACTTGGTGGTTTAATTGGTCTACATGAGCTACTCAAGACTTGGAAAATTCGATCATAGCAAAAACAGGACAACATAAACAGAACAGTAAAGAGGCAAATTCATTAAGTGCACATGACCCTAGTGAACAGGACAATAGCAGAATAGGTCATGATACTCCACAGTATGTACCGTGGGCTGATTTAATCCCATTGCTACCTGTAGAATTCATGTGTTAGCTCACATTTGTGAGAAAAACAATCTTCCACTAGTATATTAATACATATCTTCTGACTTTGCGTATTGCTTCTAGAGTTAACTTTATTATATTTCCCCTATGGGTTAGCTGGCACCATGCCTTGCCAAAATAGCATTCATTTTAAAAGATCTTTCATGGATAGAATACTTATATTATAGTGAACAGTGCAGAAGATGGTGCTATAAGGGGGAGTATTAAAGGGACACTATAGTCACCAGAACTACAGCTTGAATTTGTTCTGGTGAGTAGAATCTTTACCTTCAGGCATTTCGTTGTAAACACTGTCTTTTCAGAGAAAATGCAGTTTTTACATTATAGCCTAGTGCTAACTTCACTGGCCACTCCTCAGGTGGCTGTTAGAGTTCCTTCCTGCTTCATGGCTGCCTAAAATGCATCCAAACATTCAGTATCTCCTCCCTCTGCATGCAGACACTGAACTTTCCTCAGAGATTTATTGATTTAATTCATCTCTTGGAGGAGATGCTGATTGGCCAAGGCTGTGTTTGAATTGTGTTGGCTCTGCCCCTGATCTGCCTCCTTGTCAGTCTCAGCCAATCCTATGGGGAAGCATTGTGATTGGGTCAGGCCACCACTTCTGATGATGTAAGAGGTCAGAGGAAGAGGCAGCATCTTCAGACTTGAATACAAGTAAGATTTTACTATCTTTACGGATGCAAAGGGGGCCAAGGAGGCTTGGTAGTGGTTTTAACACTATAGGGTCAGGAATACATGTTTGTGTTCCTGACCCTATAGTGCTATTTTAATATATGCATGAATTCCCATCCAAGACTTACAGGATATGCATAAAGGCTTATATCCTGTAACTCTTGGATGGGAATTCATGCATTATTTATATTAATACTCCCCCTTATAGCACCATCTTCTGCACTGTTCACTTGTTGTTGTTTTTTTCTCTCTCTCCCCCCTCACTCTGTGATCTCCACATAATATATTTACGACCCTCTGCAAGAATGGTGTCTATGTTCTATAAAACCTGTCTTATCTGCACTCATATCGCTTTAACCCCTGTACTACAACTCAACTTTGAATTGTATGTGTCGTCTTGTTTAGAAATGCTTCAGAGTTGAGAAAGGGAAGTTGTCATTAAAAAATTCTGTTAGTCCAATAAAAAAGGTATTACAAGGGGGCGGAGCTAAGCGCTTGAAGCGGACGGTCACATGGCCGCAGACCTCCGGGCCAGAAAGTCTGACAAACGGGACTTAAGGGCTCACACACCCAAATTAAACTCACCGGGAGTGCGCCTGAGACCCGCAGGAACCAAATGGGCCGCAAAAACAAAAAAGCTAAACCTGACAACCCCCGCCTGAACAGGGACATCGGGGAATTGTGGCAGCAAGCGCACGATGCGGCGGAGGCCAAGATGGCGTACCTGCATGGCGGCTGCTCCGACTTCACGGATGGATCATCAGATGAGGAAGGGAGTGCTTCCATGGCGGCCAAGTCAGCCCCATCGACAACACAGGCGCCAACACACACGAAGACTCCCACTCCAGTGACTATGGAGGCGATTGGGGAACTAATGGCGATCCACCATGAGAAAATTGCGGCCGACGTGGCCCTGATAAGAGGAGACATTAAGGGCATAACAGTGAGGCTGAGAGCGGTGGAGGCCTCCTCCGCTGACCACACCACCCAGATAGCAGACCCCAAGCGGCGGTCCGGGCGCTACAGCAAAAATCCTGGCAGCATGAACAACAAATTTCTGCACAGGAAGACAAGAACCGCAGAAATAATTTAAAGCTCCGGGGAGTCGCCGACTCAATACCAGAGGAAGAACTCCCACACTTTGTCAGGCGGCTCCTCACTGAGCTACTGACCCCTAAAGCAGCAAAAGCAATCACCCTGGAGGGCCTTTTCCGCACACTGAAGCCAGCGAGGGCCCCGCCGGCTGCCCCGAGGGACTTAATAGTTCAGTTCCAATCCGCCAGAGACAAAAGAGCGGTTCTGGAAGCCACAAGAAAACAGGCCACTTAACCCTTCGAAGGGATGACCCTCTCCTTTTTCGCAGACCTCTCAGGCGGGACACTAGCGTGGAGAAGATCCATGCACACATTCACGGCCTTACTACGGCTCCACCAAATCAGGTATCACTGGGGACCCAGCCGCACCATACACATCGACAAAGGGGACTCCAAACATGTTGTACGCGACATGCAAGAAGCTGTTGGGACATTGGGCCTACTCAACTTACCCGCAGGCTCGCTCACACTCACGCCGCACCCAGCAGACCGCACAAGCACACTCGGAGATAATGCCGCGAACGCCCCAGAGTTTATTCCCCGGGGGAGGCCTTCGCACCCATACGCCAAGGCCACCACATGAAGCCGGACTCCAACCCATGCGAACTCTGCTAAGACCGCAACAGACCATAATGCGGCGATATGCACTGTTTGAATGCCACTAAAAATATAGCTACACAAATGCTTATTACCACAACACGTTTTTTTTTTTGTTTTTTTTATTATTCAGTCTGTGTAAATAAGAAATTGTTTTTTGTAGTACAACTTATTATTAGTTGGTTATTAACTTGTTATTACTGAGTAACCAATAATTTGTCTGAAAAACAAATTACCAACTTATTTCAAACATAACTCATTTAGTAGATCAGGAATTTAGCTATTGTCATAACTTTCAGATTGTAATTTGCTTAATCAATAACCTTTTGTATGTGTGTGTCTCTTTCCCCAAATGTGTTCCAGTCTGCATGCCCCATGTATTTACTGTATATGTAATGTGAAACCGTGATTTCCTTTATAATTTTTGGAAATAGATGTATGCATGTGCTACCGGGGTGCATCTCAAGGTGGCACCAAACCTGTTCTGACTGACACAGTACACATTATTCATATATATATATATATATATATATATATATATATATATTTATTTATTTTTTCTCTCATTTATTATAAAGCGACACTGATGAGGCCGTAGACCTAGCCACTCATAACAAATGCTACCACTTGCTCCCGATACTAAAGTAGTTAATCTACATCAGTTAAACATTTATTGTTCTCCTAGGTTTAAAATATGCTTACTCTGGCGGTGTCAGCGGTTGAATATGCTGGTTAATACTCTTGAACCGAACAAATACTTATGCTAATGTATAACGTGTAAGAATCTTGCATTACGCGTAGCTTGTCCATAACTTTTTATTATAGCTAGAATCTAAGCAGATATATATGGAAAAGGAAAAGAAAAAGAAAAAAAGCATAAGCATAAATGTTGGACCCTCACAGAAAAGCAATGCCATGTACTTAAACTGAACCTCAAACGAGACCACACTAACTATAAGCTTGACAAGCTTCACATGTTTAACCCCTTAAGGACAGAGCTTCAGAAGCTTGACTTACGCTTAATGACACAAGCAATTTTTGCATTTTCTTGCTGTTTGCGTTCAACTGCAATTTGCATCTCTCTCATTTATTGCACCGACACATATTATATACTGTTTTTTAAAGGACAGAAAGGGCTTTAATTTGATATAACATATAAATATATAAATGCTTACTTATTATAAAAAAAAATACAGAAAAATGCAGAAAAAATGAAAAATATTGGTTTTTTTTTTTTACAGTTTTTGCAATCATAATGTGTGCATAATTAGTGCAGGTTAAGGAAAGTAATTACAAATAAATTCATTTATTTGTTCTGATTTACAGAATATATAATGTGTCTGGGATTTTAAGTTTTTTTTGGTAGTTACAGGTCACAAAGCAGAAGGAGTAAAATAAAATTTTAATATGGAGCGATTTTAGAATTTGGTATGTTTGTCTTGTAAGCCTAATAGCCATAAAATAAAACAAAATTGCCACACAAAAGTATATATTTATATAAAGTAGACATCACAGGCTATTTACCTAAGGTTGTTTTGACACTTTCTACGTAGCCATTTTACCGCCAACCTCTGCTAAATATTGGAGTAAAATTGTGTTTTTGGGGGGTTTTCGCACACAAACGTATAACAAAGAACTTCTCATGTGTATTTTGTAAAGTTGTTGTGTGCTATTCCTGTACAAAGTTTTATTATGTGTTCAGTTACTTCTGCTGAGTACAACGGTACCCCCATTGTATGTCTTTGGCACTATTTTGTGAAGCTACAGTGCCATATAGGAGACCTGTCATTTTCAGTATTCACAGTAGAATTTTGAGAGACGGATATAATGAGCCTATGCTTCCATTTGGGGTATTATAACAGTTTGACTGTTCAAAAACCCCCACAAAGGCCTACCATTTGTAAAAGTAGACACTCCAGGGTATCTCATAAGGTGCATATTGTGCCTTAACATGCCCCCATTTTTTTACCATTACATGCCAAAGTATGTGGTAAAAAATAATTGTGTGCATTTTTTACATACGGATTGCATTTTTGCTGGGAATTTTGTATATTTCATATGTGCCACTAAGTTCAAACCCCCCAAATTATGCTCAGCTAAGTCTTCTGAGTAAAAGGACACCCCCATTGTATGTCTATGGCACTATTTCATGAAGCTACAGTGCCATACAGGAGACCTGTCCTTTTCAGTATTCACAGTAGAATTTTGAGAGACGGATTTAATGAGCCTATGCTTCCATTTGGGGTATTATAACAGTTTGACTGTTCAAAAAAACCCCACAAAGGCCTACCATTTGTAAAAGTAGACACTCCAGGGTATATCATAAGGTGCATATTGTGCCTTAGCATGCCCCCATTTATTCACCAATATATGCCAAAGTATGTGGTAAAAAATAATTTTGTGCATTTTTTGACATACGGATTGCATTTTTGCTGGGCATTTTGTATATTTCATATGTGCCACTAAGTTCAAAACCTTCAAATTATGCTCAGCTAAGTCTTCTGAGTAAAAAGACATCCCCAATGAATGTCTTTGGCACTATTTTGTGAAGCTACAGTGGCATATTGGAGACCAAGCCATATCAGTTTTTACAGAACTTTGAATTTTGACGCTGGACCTATGTGCAATTTCCAAGCATCTTCGTAAGTTTTAAATTCAAACTACCCCACAAAGGCCTACCATTTCTTAAAGTAGACACCCCAGGGTATTTCAAAAGGCATATTTTGAACCTTAGCGTGGGATAATTTTTCCGCTAGCTTGTACCAGGTGTAGTGGTAATAAGCGTTTTTTCTGCCTTTTTGACACACAAAGTGAGTTTGCACAGTATATTTTGCAAACCTTATGTGTACCACCACTCTATAATACTTTATATGTTGCTCAGCTATGTCGGCTGAGTACAAAAATACCCCCGTATGTACCTTTGCCAGGTATATGTGGACATCGGAGGGGCACATTTGGGACACAGCCATTCCATTTTTTTTCAAACTTTACATTTTTACGCTGTGCCCATGTCCCATTTTAGAGTATTTTACCAGGCTATATAATCCAAATACTCCATAAAGCCATACCATTTCTTAAAGAAGACATCCCAGGGTATTTCAAAAGGCATATTTTGAAAATTAGTGTGGGATCATTTTTCCGCTAGCTTGTACCAGGTGTAGTGGTAATGAGCGTTATTAAATGTATTTTTTTACTTTTTAAAACTTTTTTTACTTTTTAAAACTATTTTTTAAACTTTTGTTTTGCTTATTCATTTTTTAAAGTTTCCTAAACTTTCGTAAAACTTTTTTTTACAGATTTAACATTTTTCTAAGCTTTTTCTTTTACCGTTAACCCCTAACTAGCAGTAAGCAGCACTAACAGTAAATTCCCCATTTTCCCATAACTCCCACCCACCCCAGCTAGCAAAATATTTAATTATACAATATTTAAATTAGTTAATTAAATTAATTTAACCCCTGAGGGTTAAAAAATAAATAAAAGTTTATCGTCAGGGGTTAAAAAAAAATTAGATCACAGTATAATACTGTGATCTGTATTTTGATCACTGTAGGCAGTGATAGACTGGCAGGCAAGGGGTTAATTTTTATTTGGACTGGGTAAAGGGTTTATTTTTTTTTTATTTTTTACTTAAACGTTATTAAAACTTTTTTTTTACTTAATTTTTTAACTTTTTAAAGCTTATTTTAAAACTTTTTTTAACGTTAACCCCTAGTTAGCCTAACACTAAATCCCCCAATTCCCCACTAACTTCCACCCTCCCCAGCTAGCTAAATTTATAATTTTAAAATATTTAAATTAATTAATAAAATAAATTTAACCCCTGAGGGTTAAAAAAAAAAGAATTAACCCTCAGGGGTTAAAAAAAAAATCAGATCATATTAAAATGTAATCCCTGCCAATTGATCACTGTAGTCAGTGATCAATTGGCAGGGAAGGGGTTAATTTTTTATTAATATGGGTAAAGGGGGGGTGGGATTTTAATTTAACTTTTTTTTTTTAACACCAGGGGGCAGGATCACTGAAGATCCGTCTCCCTGCACTTCACACTGAACCCGGAAGTGCAGGGAGGCGGAGGTGAGTATACAGAGCACATGTGCCCGCTCTGACATGCTGTCAGAGCGGGCACATGAGCTGGGACAGCCCGATCCGGTGCTCCCGGTCTGCCTCTAATGCAGAGGCAGACCGGAGCACCATTAACCCCACGATCGCCGCGATTGCGGCGATCTGGGGTTAATTTTACCGCGTGACGGACGAGGTCCGTCACCCGTCGTTAACGGCATCCCCAGGATGACGGACCTCATCCGTCACCCGTCGTGAAGGGGTTAAACTAATTTACCAATGTTATCAAGCAAGTTATTTTTTATGTGTTCTCTTTAAAAAAAAAAAAAAAAATCTGCCACGTGTTTAATCTGCCACGCCTTACAATGTTAAAATGTTGTGAAAAAGCATGCAGCTGCTGTTGTGGCCCTGCATGCCAATTGTTCTTTCATGCACAATGAAAATAAAGAATTTAAAAAAAAAAAGGTATTACAAGATAAAAAATTTTTTTACATCTACATCACTGGACTAATACGGCTACAATCTCTCTCTCTCTCTCTCTCTCTCTATATATATATATATATATATATATATATATATATTTGTGGTCAGGGAAGAAGGCCGTATTCCAACCTTATACCTATAAACATTATTATAATATACTAAGTCGGTTGAGGTGTGCCGAAACCGACATACGGGTTGGCCTGTAAATAAAGAGGGCCAACCATTTAATAGATTTCCTTTGTGGAGAGGTGGGTGGGGCAACCGGAAGTGACCAAGCGCTGTCAGCAAGGTATGAAGGTAAGTAGTGGGTTTAAATAGGCCGGTTGCAACCACTCCCACAACTCCAGGCTCCGCCTTCCCATTTGTGGTCAGGGAAGAAGGCCGTATTCCGACCTTATACCTATAAACATTATTATAATATACTAAGTCGGTTGAGGTGTGCCGAAACCAACGTACGGGTTGGCCTGTAAATAAAGAGGGCAAAACGAGAATTTACATTCCACACTTTATTACGTATACACATACATTATTAACAATTGTTTCCTTATTTAGCCAACTGTTTAAAAGCTAGCCTCAACTCTTTCTCTGGTTGAGGTATGTAACGATGGTATGCCGAAGATTTCCACCGTCCAAGCCTTTTAATAATATGAACTGGTACGCTTTGGCTGGAGGCTGATGTAGCTGCTCCGATACGAAAGGAGTGGCCTGTATAGGCTGCGGGATCGAACCCGATTCTTGTGAACAGTAATCTCACGTATTTGATGAACTTTGATGTAGTCAAGGGTTGACTGTGTATTGTAAGGAGAGGAGCTTGTTTGGGCTGGTCCGCCATACCTGCCATGTATATATCGAATAAGTGTACGGGGCACCACTGATTACCGGTTGGGTAGAACTGAATGTCAAGAGGCGGTCCCATCTGATTGGTTTTTGACTGTTTTAGCGATAAGGTGTAGTGATCACCTATTTTGTTTAAGTGTGATACACACAGCATATTTCCCTTGTTATTAATGTTATTTAGAGTGAGTTCGTTAGGACGCATAAACCCATAAAAGGCCAAGTATATGGCTGTTTTGAGTGTGTTATTGGTTTGATTATCGAAGGGTTTGGTGTCTAACATGTCCGATAAGGCCCTGATTTTTCCTGCGTCAATTGGTAACCGTGTAGTAGGTTTAGGGCTGTCTAGGCGTATTATGCCTTTTAGCATGTTTTTTATGGGATGTGCTGACAGGAAGTTTTTTATACCAGGATATGTGTTGCTTACATAATGCTGTATTCCGGTTAAATAAAGTTCTATGGTGTTGTGTGCCAGTTTCAAGTTGAGATGGCAAAAAGCGGTGAATGCCACTATGGTACTTAAACAGTAGTGATTCGTGATACCGTATTCAGCAATGAATTTATGCAATAAGATTAAGGCACGGTTGTACGTGCGTCTGGTGTTTGGGGATAGTGAGGCTTGTATTAGTGTTTTCCGTCCAGGATGAGGTCTCTGAACTGCGGTGCCTTGTTTGGCCAATCCTCTGCTGTTGGGTGTAGCTGTCTGAAAACCTGCAATTTTGAACGGGATAGTGCGTCAGCTGCTGTATTATGGCAACCTGCCTTTGTTCAGAATCTTGCAAGCCGCCATATTGTCGGAGTAGCACTTGACAGCTTTACCACCCCATAAGTGGCCCCAGACTTTTGCTGCTGCCACTATGGGGTAGATTTCGAAAAGTGCCAAAGTTTTTGTAAATGCGGGTAAACCTACTGCTTCGCTAGGCCAAGCATCCCTCAACCATCTGTTTCCGAAGATGGCTGCGAACCCTGCTTGACCTGCGGCATCTGTCCATAACACTGGGGATTCTAACGTTAACGGTGGTATGAACAAGTTCCTCCCATTCCAGTCTGACAGGAAATGGTACCACATGGTCAGATCTGCCCTAGCCTGACTGTCCAGTGTAACCCTGCTGTCATCGTTGGGTAGATCGGGTAACAACCTGAGGAGACGTGATATAAAGGCTCGTCCCTGTGGTATTATTCTCATAGCGAAGTTCAGAGAACCCAGGAGTGACTGAAGGTCCTTCCTCGACGTTGTACCGTTATCGAGAAATGACCCAATCTCTACCCGGATTCTCTGAACCTTGTCTGCTGGCAGGCTAGCTTGCATGGCTGCTGAATCTAAGTCAATACCTAGGAAGGTTAATTTGGTAGTGGAGCCCACTGTCTTGTTCTCGGCCACGGGTACCCCTAGTGTCTTGAATAAGGCAACCGTCTTGTTGATGCTGTGTGGTATCGTGTCTGTTTTTTCTACTGTTAGGAAGTCGTCCAGATAGTGTATAACCACTGGACAACAGCAGATATTCAGCAGTAGCCAAGCTGCCCTTCCTGCTTCCAGAATGGCCTGTATAGCATTATCGACTGTGGCGTACTGTAATGAAAACTCGGCCGAAGGTATAAGTGAGTTTAGGCTTGGTGTGGTGCTTGAATGAGGGGCTGACAAATCAATAATCAATCGTGCTTTATTGTTGTATTTCCCACGTGCCACGCCTATTGGGCTGGTTCTCCAGCAAGTGAATGGTGGCCTTGTGAATGGCCCTAACATGAAACCATTCCCTACTTCGGCTTGCAACAGTCCGTCTACTGTTGTTGGATCAGTAGTGGCAGATTGTAGGTTCCGGCATTCAATCGTGCCTGAAGGCAGTGCTACCAACCCAGTGTGAAACCCTTCTGTGAAACCCGTGATCAGAAATTGTACCAAGTCCCTGGATGGATGTGAACTAAGGTAAAAGGCCAGTGTATCTACATTGACTTCTGTCAGTTATTTCTTAGGGAACAAACGGTTAGGGCACATCGTTTTGGCATGAGCTCTGTGGCAGATGGTGCAGACATGTAACAACCTGCAAGCACTGAAGCTGCATCCACCTGCATTAAAGTTATTACATATCTGCGCCTTCCCTAGGAAAACTATTGGCCTACCTAATTTGTCTTTAAATGTCCTTTGGTCAGTACTATTAGTGCCTGGAGCTGCGTAGCTGGTAGTTGGAAGACTTGGTTCGTTTGGGCACAAATTGGTGGCGTGGGAATTGGATGCACAGTTTGCACAAGACTGTGGAACGAGCCCGGCAAAATGACGGCAAAAAAGTTCAGTATCTAAATGCCTCCAATCTGTTCTTATGTTGAATTGTACCAAAGCTGCTGCTGCTTTAGCTGAAAAAGACTTGTGGTACTCAAAAAAGGTATGGCCACCGTACTTGTGTCCCAGATCCACCAATTTGTGCAAATATAAATCCAGTTCTTCCCTACGATGTGGAAAACTGGTGCATACAACATCTCTATATATCCAAAAGCTAGGACAAACTCCGGTATGGTTAATTTTTTTACTTAGTCTGGGGTCTCTAGCTTTCATCACCACTGACAGATCCCCTTAATTATAGGTCTTATTCTCTATCACGTCTTGGGATGCTATAAGAAGGGAAATAAGGTTGACATCTTTCCCTTCTAAAATATCTTTCCTAATGTTAGGAGGTACCAAATGTGCTGGAGTGATGGTATGAGTGTTAAGATTTTGTGCCATTTGTGCCCCTGCCACATTACCCTGTGCTGCTATGTGTTCAACCTCTGGTGTGAGATTGATGTCTGGTGCCACGATAATTGGTTCGGGTGCTTCCAGTCTGTCCATTCTCTGGCTGATATTGCTAATGGACGCCAAGATCGATGTCATGGTGACTTGCAGCCCAGCTAAGGTTTCGTTCATATTGTCCTGTGAGCTGGATCCTGGTTGAGGGGCCTCTGAAGTTGTCATCATAATCCTATAAAGCTCAGCTTTCCTTGCCGTGGCCGGATATGGTACACCCCTACGCCTGAGTTCCGCAGCAATTTTAGGAATAGTCCATGACCTCAATGAACAAGGACTATCTAGGTTTTCGGCTGTTGATGGGGCCATCAAAGGGGTGGGTGGCCTAACAGGCGTGCTGGGAGGGGAGACGTCTTCTGCTATGTCAGAGGCGTGAGACATCCTATATAAATGACACAAGTGTTTGATGCGACTTGTCAGTAAGTTGTAGTAGCTTATGAGGCTGTTGTGGTACTGCTATTTGTCGCTGGAAAGATAGGGGCTGTAATTATGCGTTTGTCGTATGTACGTGCCACCGAAGCGTTGTGGCAGGAAGGTGGGCCTCGTATACCGTATAAAGTGATCTGGGCGTGACTTGTGGGGCCCTCTCTGTACTTTGGGTTGAGTACCGTGGAATCTATCTATGAATTAGATCGAAGGTAAATACCACTGTATTGAGTGAAAATTAGACGTTTTATAGTCGTAATACGTGAGGTTTTTTTTTTTGTTTTTTTTTTATATATACCCAACTATCGTGTTAGTGCCTATATCGTGTAGTAGGTATAATACTTGTCTAATACGTACCTGATGCGTAGATCTTTAGGCTACGGCTGTACTTGTATATGCCTAGTTTGCTTGGCCTAAGATGAAAATATTCAAAGTAAAGTACCCGTATAAGCTTACCCCATCCCCTTTGTTGAAATAAATGTATATACATGTTTATTACCTGTACCGCACCTAAGCGTTTGATCCTATTTATTAATCCTATTATGGACAAGATGTAAGGTGTTCTATATCTCTGCCGACCTGTTATAACCAGCGTTGGTCTTGACGACTCTGTAACATATGAGGGTAAGTTGTAACGAAAAACGTCTTTTACCAGTTTGGTATAAGTACCGTGAACATATGGTGTTTCTACTTCAGAACAGTTATACACGACTAATGTCACCTGAGTTATTCTTCATGAACGTACCGTATTTACCAAGCTTCCTTAGTGCTGGGTTGCTCCCGTGTTGTAACTGTTAACAAACCCGCCTGAAAGGACATGATATTATCTAGTTTAATTTACCTACCGCTGTAATCGTACAGCGATGTATCCGCACATTTATAACATTTAACTTCATATGTTCCATATTACATATTACTCTTACCGATATGCATTAAATTGTATAGTGGATAACCCTCTGACTTAACTTTAATGCAGTATCTGGTACGACGTTAAAGTGACAGAGTTATCCAGAGTGACAGAATTATCCTATCTATGTATTATAGGATATACTCCTAATACATCTTTATCATTATTACCAAAATAAAACACAGTTCCTATTTAGCATGTCATATCATAAAATGTCGGTAGATGGCAGTATTGTGACCATCTTTGAATATTGCTGTGGGAATTCGTGCGTTTGCCCGGTTAACTCCGTGTGAGTTAGTACCGAAATGTGGCATGAGCCAGTCAGTAATTGCTCCCGCCGTGTAGTGTTTGCCATTGGTTCGTGTAATTAATTCTCGCGCATGCCCGTACTCACGATTACCGGTAAGTTGACCCCGGAAGTGTGACCCGCCTTTCCGGCAGCTGTGGTGCTGTTACCGCTCTGTGTTCTCGCCGCGACAGACAGATACCTGCTACCGCCGTCTACCTGCTACCACCGTTTGTTTTAGTGGGTCTCGCCATCTGGACCGGAACCGGAAGTGACCAAGCGCTGTCAGCAAGGTATGAAGGTAAGTAGTGGGTTTAAATAGGCCGGTTGCAACCCCTCCCACAACTCCAGGCTCCGCCTTCCCATATATATATATATATATATATATATATATATATATACACATACACACATATATATGTAAAGCCTACGTGTATATTTATGTAATGATATATATATATATATATATATGATCCTGACGAAAGTCCTGACACAAGACTGAAACGTTGATTTTTCATGGCAGTTGCCGAATAAAGTTAAGTTATTTATTTTCAACATTGAAAGAAGTCCTTGGAGTGCTTTTCCTACATTTGATATATATATATTATCTCCCTCTCCCTCTCCCTCTCCCTCTATATATGTTTTTATTATTATTATTTTATAATATATAAATACATACATATGCACATATTTATGTATCCTTTAGACATAATTAATTGGGTTTTTTCAATATTCAATATTGGAGGATCTACCTGACAACCCAGACAGTCCTCCTGCAGGCAGTAATTTAAACTTCTGATCCAGCCATGTGATGGAGATGTTACTGGATTTGCCGGGGTGGGCTGTCTGGGTTGTCAGGCAGTCCTTCCAATCGGAATCACTGCAGAAGGTAAGTATCCAAGATCCCTGTAGACAGTGGCGTACACAAAACCATGGGGCCCCAGTGCGAAAATGATCTGTGGGCCCCCCCTCCCTATTCCCCCCCGACAGACACACACAGACATAGACACATACACACAGACACCTAAATACAAACAGACAGGCACACATATACATACATACATACATACTGACACACAGACAGGCACACAGACACATACATACAAACAGACATTCACTCATACAGACAGGCACACATGCACACAGGCAGACACACGCACACACAAGACGCACATACATACATACATACATACAAACAGACAAGCGCACACACATACAGGCAGACACACAAAGACACATACATAAAAAAACAGACAGACACACACACACACACACACACACACAAGACGCACATACATACATACAAACAGACAAGCACACACACACACAGACAGACACACATACATACACAGACAGGCACACACACATACAAACAGGCAGCCACATACAGACAGACACACACACAAAATGTTTAAGTCATCCTCCTGTTTCCTACCTTTAAGGTGCAGGAGGGTGACTTTCCCTGGGGTCCAGTGGTGGCTCAGGTGGATGGGAGTCAGAGTTCCCACTCTGACTCCCTCTGCTTCCTCCCGCGTGGTCTGTGTGTTAGCTGGGAGAAGTAATGTGCGGTCACTTCCTCCCAGCTTGTGATGTCATCACAGGGGGCCCGGTCGCGCTGTTTAAGCGCCCAGCGCTGACCGGGCCCCCTGACAATCCATATCCATCGGGTGGTCCTTACAGCATGGGCCACCCAATGGACCCCTTGGATGGCGGCGGATACCCGGTCACAGGGGTCCGCAGGGCAGGCGGGCCCCCTGGAGTGGCGGGCCCGGTCGCAGCTGCGACCCCTGCGACCGCGGTATGTATGCCGCTGCCTGTAGACCACGATCATTAGGACACTGTTCAGTGATGCAGGGGCTGGAGTGACATCATATCCCAGCTCCTGGCAGCAAAGCAGCATGGGCAATGAAACCGGACAAGAAGACATTGAAGATTACAGTTCCCTCACCGCCCACTTCCACTACTCACAGTCAAGGGGGGTCTGAGGTGTGTAGCATTGAACGGGTTTACAATCTAGAACCTGGGATTTGTCAAGCCCTGGCATAGAGTAACTTTTTCAAATGTTCAAAAAATATTTATATATTTTCCTGGATGCTCACTAAGTAAATAAATAACACCACCCACTTGACCCATATGAATGTAAACAAAAAATAGGACACTTCATGCATGAGTTGGCATCACTTGATCCTGTGCAAACTTTAGCATAATTAAGCAACTTCAACAGCTGACAGGTGGGCCTCCCATAAAAACGTCATATGGGTCCAGCATATATTAGGACATCCAGACAGAGAACAAGAGTTTGCGTTAGAGTAGAAAGTGAAGCAGTAGCACGAAAGGGTTGAGCTTACACGGAGGGGCAATAGATACATATTAAATAAAACAAGTTAAAAAGAGAGGTTTACGTGGCAGTTGTGATACCGGAGAAACTGACGGAAGCCAAGCACAGAGAGATGGACACAGGTTTCTTCAGGAAGGAAGAGATTCTTTATTGGATCACCGATCGGGACTCAGAGGGACTAGCGTCACCAAAATACAGCAAAGTCTGAGCCCCGGACAATAGTGCAGGCTCCTTATATAGGCATATAACTCCTCCCATATTAAGCTCCACCCGCACATTCCCTTGATCAATCAACACAATAAGAATTAACTTCCTGTTTGACCGCATGGCTTGTCCAGCACAATGGAGGAGGGGGAATACTATATCCTGTATTCTTGCACATGCTCCGTACACTACTGATCGTATCTTGCCTCGTGCAACCAACTGATCGATACGTCAGCATATGCACGTACACATGCCACGTGGTAATCTCGGCCTACTAAATTTATTTTTACCGAGATTCCACCACATTCCCCCCTTTGATGCCTCTTGATATTTTACAATTACTTGAGGCATCACTTAACCTTGGTTTGCATACACCGCAAGTTACCTTGAACCAGACCAGACTTATCTTATGATGTGAATCTTTTAACACTCATCTTCCTGCATTGGTTCTCCTTGATCTAGAGCCTTATACTTATATATCGCCATTATCTGTGCAGCAGCCTTCCTCTCTGCTATACTTCCTATCAGGCTTTGCACAGACCTAACTACTAAGGGTATAAGACACGGCAGGAGTAGACACAACATTAAAATTAGTAGGACTCCTCCTACCACTGCCTTAAGCCCTCCAAACCACTCATACCAGCTACCAAACCAACTACTTGGATTGTACCCTTTCCATACCTGAGTAGGCACATGCGCTAGTTTAACCATATGGCTAGTAAGCTCAGCTATTGCTTGCCCTTCGTCATCTATTTGAAGACAGCAATTGCTTAGGTTAAACTTCCCACATACACCTCCCTCTACTGCCAAAAGGTAATCCAAGGCTAATCTATTTTGGTATACTGCTGTCCTCATCCTGGTGTTATGCTTCGCTAGAAGATTGAGCGCTTGTGATGTCTCATTTGTGATAATCTCAACCACCGCCTGTAATCTTATAATGCGGTTGAGCATATAAATAGGGGTTCTATAACCAAAAGTACCATCCTCAGCCCACGTGGCTGGCCCATAATAATCTATGATACGCTGGGGAGGCCATTCATTATCTTCCCAGGTACCTATCTCTATGGGTCCCCTTTTCTTCCTATGATTCACATCATACACTTTAACACCTAAAGTCTCACCTGTTTCAATCGGTAACAAGAAGATGGATGGTTTGAGCATACCCAACACACATGCCCCTTCCCAGTCCTGTGGCAGCTCCGAATAGGCTTTCTTACCACAGATCCAGTACAAATTTGCTGGGGCTCTCCAGGTAGATGTGATAGATAGATCAAACCACACATCCTTTAAATTGGCGTATCTAGCAAACGGGTTAGATGGTTCTGAGACATTTGAAGCCGACCACCAAGTTGTATTTTTAGTATCATCATCATAAGCTTTTTGCCCTAGACAAGTTAATTCTCCTACAGAAGTATTATACATTATTCCTTTCCTTGCTATGCAAACATAACCTATGATGGAGGTCTTTAATCTCCACTCAGATTTACCTCTAACACTCCTATGATAATCGGCTTGTGTAGATATTAGTTGGTCAACTGCCTCAGAACCAGACATTACCTCCTTTGCTTCCCAAGGCCATTGGTCTCCCATGTTAGTACCTCCACACACATAGCAGTTGGTAACATTAAGACTACCGGCAATACTTTCAGCTAGGTCAATGAACAGGTTCTTAGCGCTATGGGGGATCTTATTATCTATACTCATCTCTTCATAAAAGGAATGGTATACTTGATGAGTCTGGGAGGATACCGTATCAGTCTCTATTCCTATAAACAATAATGTCCCAGGATCTAAACCCGTCCCGTATATCTGAAACCCAAATAAATTGCCATACTTATCTAGGAACTTGTCGGGGTTATTAATAAGTATATGGACTGGGTTGCATTCCATAGACTTACAATATGGGCTAGTCGGCAACTTAGTCACTATCATGTCTTTATCTACTGTCTGTCCCCAAGTCGCCCACCCCACACAAGACCAATATGGGCAAAAGTTATAGTCTTTATTTGGGCATCTAGGACTTACATATTTATTTTTACTACTGGGACAAATATATTTATCATTAGACCCATACGTCCTTCCCATCTAAGATCCCCACATACATTCCACGGCTTTCTACCACTCGATATCGCTTTACACGCATCAAATAGCAGAACACCCGAAGAATGTACGGATTCTAACACCGTCTTATTAATTAGGGTCCCCTGAGGATCTCCATTCCTGAGAGTCAACCAAATTGTACGAGGTTGATACTCCGGACTGAAGCACTTAGGTTCTCCTACTCCTAAATGGCACACACTATAGTCTATATTTAAGTATCTACATCTCGATACATCTCCTTTACACTCGTATTGTGAATGCCAAATTAGGGTTTGGGAAATATGGTTACCTGTTCTCGTAGTCTTAATGCATACCTCACAGCTAGGAGTGTCGGTACCTCTACCTTCCTGAATATAAAAACACATGTAAATAAACACAATCAAAAGCACATCTTTCGCCGTCATCCTCAGTCTTCGTCCGTGCGATGGAACCTCAGCTTCCAGGGTGTGAGGGCTGCAGGGAATGGAGTTCTGCTCGTCTTCACAGGTGTCCCTTCGAGACTTTCCTGGCTTATACACTATGTGATGGTAAGCGGACAGGCTTTATTATGGCCTTCTCACTCACACCTGTAACAATAAAATTTGTAATCCACAATAATTCCTCGTTACTCCGACTGAGTAGTGCGTTTCAACGGGATCTTGCAGGGATTCTCTGGATCTGCTGTAACTTGCCAAGAATCGACTGCTGCTGGTTTAACCCTGGAGTGATGTATCCACGGAGTCACTTCTGCTACTTTTATCGCTGTAGGGGTAGACAAAAGAACAACATAAGGACCTCTCCACTTGGGCCCTAACGGTACATTATTCCACTCTTTAATCCACACTTGGTCTCCTGGATGATAACTATGAACAGGGGGATAAATATTCACAGGTAATCTATCTTGTACCCATTTCTGTACCTCCTCCATAGTCTTACCCAACTCTACAACCTGCTGCCGGGTAATTCCTTCTCCCAACTGACTCAAATCCCCCCTTAAGTTACCAAGTACGGGAGGTGGTCGCCCATACATAATTTCAAAAGGAGAGAGGCCCATCCTTCTGGTAGGGGTACTGCGGATTCGCAATAGAGCTATGGGTAAGAGAACGTTCCACTTAAGTTGGGTTTCCTGACACATTTTAGCCAACTGGTTCTTTATAGTTCTATTCATTCTCTCTACCTTACCAGAACTCTGGGGTCTATATGCAGTATGAAGCCTCCACTTTATACCAAGCATATGAGTCAGTTGTTGTAGGCACTGGTGAACAAAAGCTGGACCATTGTCCGATCCTATAGAACAGGGTAGTCCATATCGAGGTATTATTTCTCGTAGCAGGAATCTTACAACTTCTCCTGCTTTCTCTGTACGAGTAGGACATGCTTCTACCCAGCCTGAATAGGTGCACACAATTACCAGCAGGTAACGATGTCCACCCGATTTAGGCATCACTGTAAAGTCTATTTGTAGATCGGACATGGGGAGTCCCCCCATAAACTGGACTCCTGGTGGCTTTACTGGTCCTTGTCTTGCATTATTCTTAGCACACGTTACACATCTGCGTACAATGGCCTGAGTCAAGTTGGACAATCTTGGTATGTAGAAATGTTTCCTGAGAGATTCTTCAGTACTGTCTCTCCCAGAATGTGTCCCGTTGTGATAATTTTGGACAATTTCTACCGCTAGCGATGCTGGTATAACTATTCTTCCATCTTCTAGCTGATACCACTTGTTCTCCAGATACTTTCCCGGTTCAGTCTTTAACCACTCCTCTTCTTGAGCTGTATAAACTGGAGTCCATTGGGACAGTGGAGTTGGTATAAGAGCAGCTATATGCCCCACATACTCCTGTCTTCCTGATTCAGCAGCACGCTTAGCTGCACTATCTGCCATCCGATTTCCCTTGGTTACATCACCATCTCCTCTCAGATGCGCTCGACAATGTATGATACCGACTTCTTTCGGCTCCCACACTGCTTCCAATAGTTGTAGGATTTCAGCTGCGTACTTGATTTCTTTGCCTTCTGAATTCAGTAGTCCTCTTTCTTTATACAAAGCTCCGTGGGCATGAGTGGTTAAAAACGCATACTTAGAGTCCGTATAGATATTCACTCTTAAACCTTCAGCCAATTGTAACGCTCGTGTTAGTGCTATTAATTCTGCCTTTTGTGCTGATGTTCCTTTTGCCAGTGGCCGAGCTTCTATCACCTTGTCTATTGTTGTTACTGCATATCCTGCATAGCGGATCCCTTCTTTCACATAACTACTGCCGTCGGTGTAATATTGAACATCGGGGTTCTGGATGGGAAAATCACGAAGATCTGGTCTACTTGAAAATACTTCATCCATTACTTCCAAACAATCATGTTGACTTTCAGTAGGTTGTGGCAAAAGGGTAGCTGGATTTAAGGTGTTTACAGTCTCTAAATGCACTCTTGGGTTTTCACACAACATTGCTTGATACTTGGTCATACGGCTGTTACTAAACCAATGATTTCCTTTGTAATCCAACAACGTCTGTACTGCATGTGGGACTCGTACATAAAGTTCTTGACCCAGAGTGAGTTTATCGGCTTCAGCTACTAGCAGGGCGGCTGCAGCTACGGCTCTTAGACAAGGTGGAAGTCCGCTGGCCACTGCATCCAATTGCTTAGACATGTAGGCAACAGGTCTTTGCCATGATCCCAAGTACTGTGTCAATACTCCCACAGCCATTCTTCTTTGCTCGTGTACATATAAGTAGAATGGTCGTGTGTGATCAGGTAGACCTAATGCTGGGGCACTCATCAAAGCCTTCTTCACATCATCAAACGCCGTTTGCTGTTCTTGGGTCCATAAGAAGGGGTCGTGCTCTGTACCTTTGATAGCTGCGTACAGAGGTTTTGCCAGTATCGCATAGCTGGGAATCCATATCCTACAGAAGCCTGCTGCCCCCAAGAATTCTCGCACTTGTCTTCTATTCTTGGGTATTGGTATTTGGCAGACAGCTTCTTTTCTCTCTGGCCCCATAATCCTTTGACCTTCAGAGATATGGAATCCCAGATACTTGACAATTGGCAAACACAACTGAGCCTTCTTTCTAGACACCTTGTATCCTGCCTTCCAGAGAATGTGTAGTAGATCGTGCGTTGCTTGCTGACATTTTTCTTTTGTAACTGCTGCTATCAACAAGTCATCTACATACTGTAACAATACACACTCTCCTGGGATGGACTCGAAATGCAGTAGATCTTGACTTAGGGCTGAACCAAATAGGGTAGGTGAATTTTTAAACCCTTGGGGCAGTCTTGTCCAAGTCATTTGGCGTTTTGAGCCTGTTACAGCGTTCTCCCATTGGAAAGCAAAAATACATTGACTTTCTGCGGCAATTCGGAGGCAAAAGAAGGCATCTTTGAGGTCTAAGACTGTAAAGTAAGTAGCCCCGCCCGGAATTAAAGCAAGCAGGTTATATGGATTGGGTACAACTGGATGTATACTAACAACCGCATCATTGACTGCTCTTAAGTCCTGCACAGGTCGATACTCATCTGTACCGGGCTTTTGAACAGGCAGCAATGGGGTGTTCCAGGGGGAAGTACAGAATTTTAGGATACCATACCGTATGAATTTATCCAGATAGGATTGAATGTTCTTCTTAGCCTTCTGCGGGATGTGGTATTGTCTTAGGCTCACTGGATAAACCCCATGTTTCAGTTCAATTTTTATTGGTGGAATATTGCGGGCCAGTCCTGGTGGGTTGTTCTCTGCCCAAACTCCTGGTATGTTAAACAATGTCTCATCACTCCTAGGGTTTTGGCTAGTCAACACTGTATAAAGTCGCCACTCTTCTTCCTTTGGTACGGATAAAGTCATAATACCTGAGGGTCCATTAAACTTTAAGGATGTTGTTCCATTTGGTAGGAACGTAATCTGCGCTTGTAATTTTGACAGCATATCACGTCCCAGCAATTGGACTGGACATTCAGGCATATAAAGGAATTGGTGTTTTACTACGTGGCCTCCCAATGTACAGAGTCGACTTTTAAGAACCGGTCTTTCAGCACTTCTTCCAGTTGCTCCTATCACAGTAATAGTCCTTCCAGATGGAGGAGCAACTAGATTAGTCACCACTGAATGTTCAGCACCAGTGTCGATCATGAACGCACTCCTTTTCCCCCCTATTGATACATCGACCATAGGCTCCGCTCGACCAAGGGGGATGGAGCCCGGTCGGTATCAATAGTCCTCCATGACCGTGTCAGCCAATCCTACGAAGTCCCTACCTTCTCTATCGCGGGACCTTTGCGCTGCTGGAATATACCTGTCTTCCCTAACACTTCCTCTGTTCCCATTACTCCCTCTATAACCATTACTCCCTCCGGGGCCTCCTCTACCTCTCGCTCTGCCTCTAAAGTTTCCGTAACCTGACCTAGGTCTGTCTCTCTCAGACTGTTCTCTTCGCGGACACTCATTTCTCCAATGCCCTTCTTCCCTACAGTAAGCGCACTGATTCCTACTTAGAGGTTCCTCATTCCACTTACTATCGCCTTTATCCGGGCCCCGTCTATCTACGCCTGCGATCGCTACCGCTAGCATATCAGCCTTTTTACGCATCTTGCGCTCTTCCTCTTTCTTACTTTCTGTATCCCTGTTCATATAAACCTTATTAGCTACCTCCATTAGTTGGGTGATGGACATACCTGCAAACCCTTCTAACTTTTGTAGCTTGCGCTTAATATCTCCGTATGCTTGGCTGACAAAGGCGGAGTTAACCATTCGGGAATTGTCTGCGTCTTCCGGATTAAAGGGGGTATACAAGCGGTATGCCTCCAATAATCGGTCATAAAAGACACTGGGCGCTTCATCGCTTTTCTGGATCACCTCAACTGTCTTCGACATGTTAATGGCTTTCTTTCCTCCTGCTTTCATGCCAGCAATTATAGCGTCTCTATAGGCTCTGAGTTGAACCATATCAGCACCATTTACGTTCCAATCGGGATCAGTATTGGGATAATGTGTTGCGGCCCATGCTGCTGGATTAGCTTGGTTCAAAGCACGGGCTCTATCTTCTAATGCTTTAATGGCTGCTTGATTTATTCTTGTCCTTTCCTCATTGTTAAATAAAGTCATTAGTAACTGCTGGCAATCAGCCCATGTCGGATTATGCGTCTGTACTATTGAGGTGAACAGATCAGTCATGGCTTGTGGTTTCTCAGTATACGAGGAATTATGGGTCTTCCAGTTTAAAAGGTCGGTTGTGGTAAATGGGACATATACGAAGACTGGGTCAGCGTGTGCCATTTGACCTGCGGCATCGATATAAGCTGACCCGGGATTTAGGCGAAGAGGCATCTGATAATGCTTTAATTGTTGGGCACCAGTCAACTGTCGAGTTTGGATGGGGCTACGTAGAGAGGCGTCAGTCATGGGTTCCGGTCGGGGAGAGATAGGGTATGGGGATGTGGGAGGTTGGTTTTGGGAAAAGGTTGTAAATAAAACACTTCGGGTCGAGCTAGATGAAGCTTGACCGGAAGTCTGAAGTGGCGCCAAATCAGGATATTCGTTTCTAATGGGGGTGGGTTCTGGTTCCGGAAGGGGAGATTTAGTACGAGGGGGGGTGGATCCTGTACTGGAGGAGGAAGCGGAAGTGGATGAGGGTAATGAGGGGAGGGGTGCAGGGCTTCCTGCGTTTGCGTCACTTCTTCTTAACGGAAAGTAAGGGGGCGGCAAAGGGATCTCGGACTCAGGGGGCGTGTCCAAAATGGGCCTAACACCGGTCCTAGTGGACGAACAAGTCCTAGCTACCATGAGGCGACACTGCTCCTCGTGGCATGTCTGGAGCCATTTTGGCGAGTCATTTACGGCCTGTCTCCAACAGTCAATATAAGGAAACTGGCCGTAAAGTTCAGGCCTACCTGATACAGCCACGTGTAAGCGCTGTACCAGAGTTGGATCCAAACTGCCACGTGGCGGCCATGCCGCAACCAAAGTAGGCCACTCCCTAGTACACAAAGTGACCAAACGTACAGGAGACATCTTAACCCCAAAATCACAAACTTTGAATCCCTTTTTAAAATTCTTAACCATACATCCTAAGGGATCCGGAATCGTTGACTGCGACGCACCCATACTTAACAATGGAACGTCGTCGACAACGAATACTATACACGCGTACTATTCAACAGTCACACCCGTTTCCTCTGGCAACAGCACCACGTGGTACGGTTACCAAGTGAAACGTACACAATAACAATAAACACTCAGGGAATTCCCGTACACACACAGCTGTTACACCAGTCACTATATAATCAATATTATGCCCTTTGGCGTAACTGTACAGTCACCCACGCTATAATTCTCTATATACGAATTACCCGTCTATAACACACCCCAGTAACATCGTCTTTTACAAATAGCGGTTACAGTACGGTTAGCATAGGTCAAAGCACAAGTTAAGGTCACAATACAATTATTAGTGGTTATGGTGTTAAACATGCAATGGACGACAATGATTAGTACTTATTATACAATGTCAGTAAATATACAGGGTTATGGTACCGTGCACTATAATACAGCAACACACTATTAACACTCTCGCTAGACGGCTGAGCTCGCGCTATCTAACAAGATATACACTTTACTAAACAATCGCTAACACATTTACAATTCCCAACTAAACTATTGGCCAGTACCTTGAATGGACTACCTAAAAACAATCTACATACGTTTTGGTTAGCCACACTGCCCAATCACCACATATATAGCGAGCTAGAGAACCGAATTTACACAGACGCCTCTTAGTCGCACTATACAACGAGCTAGAGGACCGAATTTACACAGACGCCTCTTAGTCGTACTATCAAAAGTCTAGTGGGTTCCAAATTTACACGCCTTCCCACTTAGCCCAGATAGGATGAGAACTAGCGAACCGAATTTACACAGACGCCGCTTAGTCTCCCGGTCCCTCCGACCTAGCGAACAAAATATACACCCTAGAACGCTAGTCTAGACAAGACACCGGTGTCCGGCTAGGGCTATTTTACACCAGAGCGCCCCGCCTGACTAACAAAATCAAACGGTCTGACTAAAGAGCGTTCGATCGAGCGGTGCGCCTTCGCTCCTTCCCTCCGACAGAGGGGGCAGATACACAGATTCAAAACCCCTTTGGGCCTACCGCACAATCGGTATACCCCTAGTGGGTCCTGCCGTCTAAAACAGCAGTTGTCTTACCTCCTCGTTCCTGAACCTGAGTTCACACTCATCGACGGGGACACCCCAGCACTTCTCACGTAGAGGCCGATGATCTCCTGGACAACAGACCAGTGGCGCCGAGACGAAGGGAGGTCCACGCAGAAGTTCAGGGGTGCAGCCGTAGAGAACGTGGGCAAAGATAGACCGTCTCACGCCTCTGCCTCTCAGCTACCGTTGAACGATGAGCTTCCCGGCCAATGCACCAAATGATACCGGAGAAACTGACGGAAGCCAAGCACAGAGAGATGGACACAGGTTTCTTCAGGAAGGAAGAGATTCTTTATTGGATCACCGATCGGGACTCAGAGGGACTAGCGTCACCAAAATACAGCAAAGTCTGAGCCCCGGACAATAGTGCAGGCTCCTTATATAGGCATATAACTCCTCCCATATTAAGCTCCACCCGCACATTCCCTTGACCAATCAACACAATAAGAATTAACTTCCTGTTTGACCGCATGGCTTGTCCAGCACAATGGAGGAGGGGGAATACTATATCCTGTATTCTTGCACATGCTCCGTACACTACTGATCGTATCTTGCCTCGTGCAACCAACTGATCGATACGTCAGCATATGCACGTACACATGCCACGTGGTAATCTCGGCCTACTAAATTTATTTTTACCGAGATTCCACCACAGTTGTAAAACATACATACAGATGCCAATAGGACCTCATATTCAAAACCAACAGATCTTTGTTAAAGGGGGCTCAATGAGGCTACGAATAACGTCACCAATAGATACATCAGAACCATTACAGTTTAAAGTTGTAATTTAGGCAGTGGTGCAAACTAAAGTAAAGTTTTGCAACCAACAAAGAATTGACTCTTTAAGTCACAAATACTTTGGTACTACAATTAATAATGCAGGTAACACTGCTTATTTCAAACCTGTTACACTTACAGGGTTATTGAAGCTATGGTTACAGTTTGAATGCAAAATAATTTTTTGTTTAATATGTAGAATAACTCTGAGAATTTGTAAACAATTAAATAGTGATGGACTTTTTACACAGAAGTAAAGGACGTATTGGGGAACAGTTTTTGTTAATGTTTTTAGAAAAAGTGGGAACTTGAACACATTTGTAGCCTGCAGATATCTGTAGTATTTGCCTCTGTCGCTGCAGATTTTATGTTGCTTTATATGTGATGTCAACAACAGAAATGTTATGTGAACATAAAAATCTTTGTAAATTTTTAATTAAATAATTTGTAGCATTACTATCTGGTAAGGTAGCACATTATAGTGCACCATAGAGAACAATACTTAAAAAAACATCAGGTAAATCCTAAAGTGATGAATGTGACCTCAGAAAATTATCTTCAGACAGACAGAAGTAGGTAGCTTACGGAGAACATGCATAAAATAATTATTCATCTTGGAAATGATGATCCAATGATGAAAACTAATGGATTTGGACAGTGCTGGAAAAGGAACGACATGTTGTCTGGCCTTTTTGGTGAGTTCAGAATGCTGGGAAGATAAATGGTCTGGAAACAATGAACACAACTCCTCAGCAATATAGTACTTTGCAGAAACTATTTGCTGTTAACCCCTTAAGGACCGCAGACGTACTAGGTACGTCCGACAAAAAAAGGTCCTTGAGGACCGCGGAGGCCCAAACTAATTTATATGCCTATCAATTCCGTGCTTCAAAGCCTGACTTTTTTGGCAAAGCAGCAATGGGCCCCCATCGATGTGTCAGAATTAAAAAAATTCTGGGCACTGACTATGCTGATGGGCATCATGAAGAAGCCCTCCATCCGCTCCTACTGGAGCAGTAGCCCCATCTGCTCTACCCCCATTTACCCCTAGTGTATGTCGAGGAAAAGGTATGAAATTATTCTACATTTCATGCACTTTAGCGACAACAGCCTGTTCCCCCCTATGGAGCATCCCCAGTTTTACAGGCTGCATAAAATCCACCCCCTGATTACCCACTTCGCTGCCAGGTTTGCAGAGGCTTATACACCTGGAAGGGATATATGCGTGGATAAATCCATTAAGGGAAGGATGGGATTCAAGCAGTATATTTCTTCCAAGCGCTCCAGGTATGGTGTAAAGGTGTATAAACGTTGTGAGATCGAGATTGCGTATACTCAGGCCTTCTGGTTGTACAGGGGAAAGGATAGCCACCTTGACCCTCCAGGTTGCCCAGAACATATGGGAACCAGTGGCAAGATTGTCTGGGACCTGATAAACAAAAGGTACCACTTGTATATAGACAAATTTTATACAAGTGTCACTTTTTTCAAGCTACTGTATTGTTTTGATACAGTAGCTTTCGGTACAATCAGAAAGAACCGCGCAGGTTTCCCAGGACAACTTGCACGCATCCGGCTACGAAGGGGTGAGACCTCAGCTCTGCACCAAGAGGAGCTGTTGGCAGTTAAGTACAGAGACAAGAAGGATGTGTACCTTCTTACCACCATCCACACTGAGAGGACTGCGGAGGTCTCTGTACAGAGCACAAGAAAGCCAGGGTGCATCCAGGCCTATAACCAGCATATGTGTGGGGGTTGATCTGGCAGATCAGCTGCTGCAGCCCTACCTAATCATATGGAAGACAAGGGCCTGGTACAAAAAGGTTGCAATTTACTTAATGCAGATTGCAACCCACAACGCTTTTTTGTTGTTCAAAAAAGCAAACCCCGGAATGAAACTGACTTTTTTTACAATTTTAGCTCCAGATCATTTCATGGATTTTGGTTATGTTTACTATTCCTGAGTTTGTATTTTTTTACTTTTACTGCGCCAGACTATTTTTATGATCAAGTTCAACCTATTCATGGGGCATGAGTGTATTTAGGAGGCCTTGCAGAAAACAACCTGGAGTGTTTTCTTGCAAAAAACAAGAAAAGGCTCCCCTAAATCACACACAAATGTGTGTGTAAAAATGAAAATTATAAAAATTATCACCACACATTTTCTCCAATGTTTTGGCTAATACAGTTGAATCAAAGGCAACAGAACACTCCATATACAATACATTGGGGTGTCAACTTTTCAAATATATACACGTCCATGGCAAGAAAATAAATTGGGATATGTAAAAAGGCCCCCAAAAAGAAGATAGGCAAAGAAGATATGTCAAATTTGAATAACACATGTCAGAAGTTTGGCATTGCACCCCCAAACCTATACATGGTGGTACATGTGGTATCACTGTACTCAGGAGATGTTGCTGAACACATATTGGGGTGTTCTTTGTCAGTAACACATAACAGGAACTGAAAATCCAAGTACAATGTGAGAGAAAAATAACACAAAAAAATTACTACCCAAAAGTTTGGCAAAGACTGGTGGTAGAATTAGTGCATGGAAAGTGTTGAAATACCACCATTTGAAATACCCAAGGTGTCTACTTTTCAAAAATATATGGTTTGATGGGGGTAAATTACATTGACCGGCTTAAAAAATGTCCCAAATAGGACATGGCTGCTGTAACGGATCAACGGGCACCCTGACTGGGTACCTCCGTTGAAGGATGCTCCTAGCGCTTCCTGAGGACTACAAGCACTGCAGCAGACACCACAACCACCGAACCGGAGAAGCATACAAATGCTCTCAAGCATATGAATGCTGTAAACAGCTGAACAGTAAAAGCATACAATATGCTTACACTCCTGGCAATCAGCATACAATCCAATTCCCCCAATAACGAGACAACACTTCATTTTGAGTTCAAGCAGAACTGACTGTACTGGCACATACAGCCTCTTTTATTCACAATCCACAAACATAGTACTGCCCACAGGGTTTTGAAATACAACCAATCAATCCGTACAATACACACAGACACTCCCACACAAAATCCTCCCCTCTGCCTGTGATATGATAACTGAACACAATGGGTAATATAATTATCACAGGCAGAGAAATACAGTTTTTACAAAATATTAATAACTTCCAAAATATACATGTCATTCACATAAAACATACATTTTCAGCATACTTGAAATATACACATACTCAAAAATCAGGGCAATCGGTTCAGGGGTTAAAAAGTTAAGGGAAAGTCCTACTTGACCAAATGAAGCATGGCCTTTCTGCCCAAAACAAGTTCCACAGAGTCTTCTATCCTGGAGATAATTGGGAAGTAATCCAGTTATCTCCAAGGATAGAGGCAAAACTCCATTAAGCACATGGCAGTAAAAAGACAGTAAAATACAATAAAATACACAAGGTTACATTTATTACATAAAATACAGACATGCAACATATCCCCAGATAGCTTAGGTCTGAGTGCACATTATTACTGAATGGCGCTCAGACGACACACATACAGTTCAATTGCCATGGAGCCAAAGTCTTTTATTACACGAATAGGCTCCATTGCATAGCTATCTGGGTTAAATTAGTTCATTCAGTAAATCCGAGAATCTACCGAACGCCAGGTCAGAAATACATGAATAGACCTTTCTGTATAGGAAAATAAAGTATTTAAATGCCGGTCCATAGTCAAAAGGCAGCAGGCAGGCAACCAGGCTCCTCCAGTGCACAGTGGCGAGGTTGGTTCCGCCACAGGTGCATGATAACCAGCTGTGAAAATTCCAAGTTGGAAAACTGGAATGCACACCTTCCAAATAAGGTATTTTAGCCTTGGAGAACCTGACACATCTAGACATGGGTGGTATCACTGTACTCAGGAGATGTTGCTGAATACATATTGGGGTGTTCTTTGGCAATAACCCTTAAAGTTCTCAGGACATGTATTCTTAAATTGCTATGTGTGTCAAAAAAATCACCAATTATTTTTATTTTTTTTAATTTGGCATAGATTGGTGGTAAAGTGGTTGCATGAACAGAGTCTAAAATACCCCAAGTTTATACCTCAGGTTGTTTTCTTTTAAAAAATATATACATTTGAAGGGTTATTCAGGGAATCCTGACAGATATCAGTGTTACAATGTAACTTTTTTTAAATTCTGAAAACAAAATGGTTTGGAAATAGCAGTGCTACTTGTACTTATTGCCCTATAACTTGCAAAAAAAAACGCTAAGAACATGTTAACATTGGGTATTTCTAAACTAAGAAAAAAATGTAGAAACTATTTAGCACAGGTTTTTTTTGGCAGTTGTAGATGTGTAACAAATTTTGGGGGTCAAAGTTAGAAAAAGTGTTTTTTTTATAGTAAGTTATATGATATGGTGAAAATAAAGGTATCGTTAGAAAGACCATTTAATGACGAGAAAAACTGTATAATATGTGTTGGTACAATAAATGAGTAAGAGGAAAAAAACAGCTAAACACAAACACCGCAGAAATGTAAAAAGAGCCCTGGTCCTTAACTGTAAGAAAATGTAAAAATGGTCTGGTCACTTGTAGTAGTGACCTCTTTAAAACTATTAATAGTTTAGCACTGCCTTGTTTAATTTTATATGGGCTTATTTATGCCACAGATCAATCTATTTTGACATAACTTCCTTCCTGAGGTTTTAAAGTAGTTTTAGAAATATGAAGAAAAACTTCAGTAGATACCTTACTAACCACACAAATGAACAAATGAGTCACAAATGTCACAAATGAACAAGGTATCACTGATCAGATTCTAACAAAGTCACACTGATCCAAACATACTGCTTGATCCACACAGCCTTTAGAGAGATAACTGAACATCTAATCATGAAATCTCAATCTGGCCTAATTAGCAACCAAGTTACCAGTTAGTTTTCTAAAGTTCAGTGCACCTGAAACTGCTTGTTCATAGTGACACTTTACTTTACTGTCACAATAAAAAAAACAGAATCTATCTAGACTACTGCAATCCCCTTTTCAGTGGTCTTACATGTTCCCAGATTGCACCGCTGCAAACTATAATGAATGCGGTGGCGAGGCTCATTTCCCTGTCCGCCCGCACCTTCCATGCCTCCCCTCTCTGTCAGTCCCTACCTTGGCTTTAAGTTCGATATAGGGCTCAATTTAAGATACTGGTGTTTGCTTACAAGTCCCTACATAATGCTGCTCCAACCTACCTAACCATCCTAATACACAAATATGTCCCGTCGTGCCTCCTGCGCTCTGTTGACGGGACATCTGATGCTCGCCTCCAAGACTTCTCCAGGGCTGCACCTTTTCTGTGGAAGTCCCTTCCCATCTCCGTTAGACTTTCAGTCTCCACTCTTTCAATAAATCTTTGAAAACACACTTCTGCAGGACAGCACATCATCTACACTGTTAGCGGGTTTTCATCCCCTCCCCCCATGACTTTCCTGCAACTCTCAAAAATAACCTACTAAGTTCTCAGTGATTACTTTTCTAGCAACCTATTTCATTACCCCTACTTATACCCTTTGTGTCACTATATTCTGTGTTGTGCTTTTTAATCAAAACATTTTACCATGTTTTAATACTCAAATCTTTAGAGTACATAGCGAGCAAGGGTTTTGCTTCCAAAAATCCAGTACATTTTCACTGACTTTTTTTACTCATAATGTTTGAGCAAACATAGTAAAATACTCCACATAATCTCCTACATATCATAGCTGTAGGAAAAGATGATGAGTGTGGCAAAACAGCAGAGGTATAAAAGGTAATAAAATGTCAGCACCAGCACAAATTTTGGACACTGATGCTTTTACTGATATCTAGCAACATTTTCAACAAAAGATTAGAAGGACAAAGCAGATATCCTCAAATATACATCCATCCACATCCATAAGCCCAGTTACACATCCACAACCATTAATCAAAGGCAATCTTCAACACGTTAGCCCCAGACATCCAACCACACCACATATACATCCATTACACCACATCCTTCAGCCACAGCCATCCATCCACACACATTACTACCATTTATCTGTTAATTCCATCCAGTTGATCTATCCATCCACACTCATCAATCCTTGACAATCTTCAACAATTCAAAATGAACGATCCTTGAGGTAAATTGGATATACTTTTACGTTAATTAGGGCTTTTTGCCTCTGTAAATTGGTATATAGTTCCCTGTGAGCATTGATCACCTTGGGTAGTATTACTAGAACTTTTGATATGTGCATATAAAAATATGTTGTCTGTTGCTATAGCAACATTCCATCATCTACATTTTCCTTCGTAACGTGTTTACTTTGGTTACCCAGCTTTTTCAGGTGCTTTTAATTTCCGTGTGGGGTGTGAGTGGTTTCTAGGGGAGCTGCTACCGCATTTTGTAAATTTTGGATTCTTATTTATACTTACCGGTTAGTGACTATAATTAGCCCTTGATTAAGGCCTCAGTGCCGAAACATTGGGTGTCCATTCTGTCCACTGCTTAGGTAAATATATTTTGTACAGCAATCTATAATTTTTGTCTCTTTTTGTACTTGCTTTGGTTCATTATTTACTTTTTATTTTTGTACTATTTACATATGAAATATACATAGGAGTTATGCTTATATTCTTTATTAATTGCATACTGACTGCTGATTATTGTATTACTTCTTTGTGGGTGTATATAGATTCTTTAAAAAAATATGTTTTTGATCATGTAATAAAAGTTTTTTTACGGACAATAGGAGTGCAGGTATTTCTTTATAATACATGGCTAATGTTATACCACTAGAGGGGCTGTTTTTTATATTCATATCATATCCTTTGAATCCAGACTTTGTATACATGCTGTACAGTAATTGGTTATCCCTACTTTCTTCAATTTTAACCTTCAACACTTAACAGACCCATTCCATAGTTGGCAACATTTGAAAAAATGTCCAGGGACACTTTGTAGCACAGCTATCAATTACTACCTTGAAAATGCATCACGCCCACTGTCGCAAAGCTCCGCCTACTATGTCCAACCCACATACTAATTACTTATCATAGTGAAGATCACAGGGTCTACTCAATAAAGAGAGAATTACAGGGAATTGGGATGGTAATTTTAAACTTAAGGCCAAATAGCCACACTATTTCGGCCTTAAGTTTGAAATTCCTATTAGTATTAGTGGGGATGCTGGAGGGACTGTACTGGGAATGGTGGGAACTAAATTAAATAAAGGTTTTTTCATTAGATATTATAATTAATAATTAGGGTTGCACAGTGAATGAACAGGTGGAGCAGGGGAATAAGATTATCAATAACTTGTCTTGGAGCCGGACCGTCAGCACCTTTTGTTCCTGTACGTCCAACTTTTCTTATTACAACTACTTATTTGTTAGTCCACCTCTTATACAATGCTACAGAACATGTTGGCACTTTAATAATAATAATATATGGAGCTAGTAATTAATTGTTTTTTTTTATTAAGTCGTGGCTTTGATCATGTTAAGGTGATATACTGCATCTCACTGCCCAAGTGTGTTCATTGTTTAAGTGCGCCCACATGTCATGCTATGTGTGATATTGATACAAAAAGAAAATTACTGTGTGGACCCAATCAAAGCTGGGATAAACACACAGTGGTCAGTGTGGTGGTGCCAGATTCACCAAATAGGGCTTGGACCCAAGTGCTATGAATTTAAAAGTAAAGTAGAACAAAAGTGCCGCCCAACAGAACGAAGGGGTGGACACTATGCTGGCTTTAAATTTAGAAATCGGGGATAATTTAAAAGAAAAAACACAACCTGTTACTATATGCTTAGAATAGAGGTGAGTGAGGAGAGAATAGCCTGCTACTCAGTAGAAAGTCTCCAATAGTATCCACAAAAAAGGGCTACTTTATTCGTACAAATAAATAAAAAGGATATCTCTAGAGACAGTACTGGGGCCTGACCCTAAAACACCATAAAGTATCAGTTCATGTTGTCCAGATCTAAGGTTACTCAACTTAAGAGCAATAATGATCCTCAGTAGGGGCTAAATTCTGCCTCCAAAAAAATGACTATGAAGCTCAAGTAGAGATATTACCTAAATGGTGAACAGAGCTGGTACCAAAAAGTCTAGGAGGTGCAGGGTAGTTAGCATGTTCAGCTCCTCCGGCAAAAAGGAACTATATGTTATGTTAGGTCTCTAAATGCATGGTGGAGAGAAGCTAGCAGGACAACTAGAAGGACAAGAAAAAGAGCATGAACGGATATCTGACTAAACTTGGTCAGGAGTCTGGCAGCATGAATACCTAAATAGTATCCCTAATGCTCGTAAGGAAACACCTTAATGGGTTTTCTAAAGCTGTCCCTAGCGTCCATAAGCAGAAACCATACACCTCCTAGACCCCCCTACCATGAAAAAAGTCTAAGCAAAATAAAATAAAATGGTGCTAAACAACTAGTGCCTCCATGAGTGCAATAAAGTGAGTGATGAGAAACAAAACCCTTGGGTGGTTTTTTAATTTACTTTTTTTTTTTTTTAAGGAAAGCCATGTATAATTTGGAGCTCTGTCACATTTTCCAGCATAAGCTACCCATCTTTTTTAATAAGCTTCCATGTATGGCCCTAGTGCTTCCATGTGCAGGCTAGCAAGTGAGACTCTTATGATTAAATAGTTTCATTTAGTTGTATTGAGGTGATCTGCTTCACATTCTTTCACCAATTTTACCTCTCTTTAAGAGTACATTTAAATGGGAAATAAGAGTGATCTAATGGGGAAAAGAAAACATCTAGTGCAGGTGGTCATATTTGGAATGACTGACATGTCTGGCTGTGCAGGTGCAAACATAGGGAATCCAATTAACATATGCTTGCTTTATTATTCTAGTTATTCTAGACAACCACATGGGTGTCAATAAATGACTTTTACAAATTTGAGTGAGCCCATTGTGATGGCATTGTGTAATATACAAGTCAAAATATATTCTGCAACTATTCTGCAATTACAGAACACAGTTTGTACAGCTGGCACTCCAGAGTGGTAAAAATACAATAAAATGAAAAATGCACAGACCATAAAGGTCGAATCAATCAAGGTGCCACCTACACTCCAAGCAAGATCTATCTATATGGATGAAAAAGAAAATCAGAACAGACAGAAATTCTCAGTCTATTGTGATGCTATAAGTCATCTAACTGGTCAACGAGAACAATGCAGACTGAGCGTTTATTCCAACAAAGAAAAGAAATGATGCGCTGAGGACTGGTGCAGTGAAAGAGAAAGAGGAATTGGGTGCATTAAAATTCATGTCATTGTGACTATGACAGTATGATAATAAGGAACAGAATGTCCCTGTGCTAGAGCTTAATCTTGTACTGGATTGATCTATAGCAAACATGCATGACATTTCCAAAAGTCCAAAGAACTTCAACAACTGTATACAACATGTTACTAGTTTTAAAATGTTACTCTCCAAATTTCCAAAATAAAGTTTTTCTTTTAAATAATGTTGTGAAGAAAATAAGGATCTGACAAATGGTGACCACATATTCATGTTGTCACACTTTTCTTTTTCTCCCCCTTGTCCCTCTTTAACTTTTATAGTCTCCGAATCCACTTGTGAGATTCTATGTAAAGTATAATCAGATTCAACAAATGATATACTGACTGAGACATTTTTTTAATATCAATACTCTTCTGTTGTATGTAAAACATTCGTAATCTAGAACTAGTAAAAAAAAACAAAAAATGTACTTGGGTCAATACATAAAAAATGAAGTACCTTTGTCTTTTTTGTCACACAATGCATAGCATTGTTCTTTGTTTTAAATAAAAGCACTGTTTATAATGGTTTAAAACCATGCCTCTAGTACAGCCTGTATAACAGTGTAGATGTGCTGTCCCCTAAAAACAACTCAACACAGCCATTAATGTCTAAACTTTTGGCAACAAAAGCGAGTACACCCCTAAGTGCAAATGTCCAAATTGGTCCCAAAGTGTCAATATTTTGTGTGGCCACCATTATTTTCCAGCACTGCCTTAACCCTCATGGGCATGGAGTTCACCAGAGCTTCATAGGTTGCCACTGGAGTCCTCTGCCACTCCTCCATGACAACATCACGGAGCTGGTGGATGTTAGAGACCTTGCGCTCTCCCACCTTCCATTTGAAGATGCCCCACCACACAGATCCTCAATAGGGTTTAGGTCTGGAGACATGCTTGGCCAGTCCATCACCTTTACCTTCAGCTTCTTTAGCAAGGCAGTGGTCGTCTTGGAGGTGTGTTTGGGGTCGTTATCATGTTGGAATACTGCCCTGCGACCCAATCTCCAAAGGGAGAGGATCATGCTCTGCTTCAGTATGTCACAGTACATGTTGGCATTCATGTTTACCTCAATGAACTGTAGCTCCCAAGTGCCGGCAGCACTCATGCAGGCCCAGTCCATAACATTCCAACCACCATGCTTGACTGTAGGCAAGACACACTTGTCTTTGTACTCCTCACCTGGTTGCTGCCACACACGCTTGACACCATCTGAACCAAATAAGTTTATCTTGGTCTCATAGGACCACAGGACATGGTTCCAGTAATCCATGTCCTTAGTCTGCTTGTCTTCAGCAAACAGTTTGCGGGCTTTCTTGTGCATCATCTTTAGAAGAGGCTTCCTTCTGGGACGATAGCCATTCAGACTAATTTGATGCAGCGTGCAGCGTATGGTCTGAGCATTGCCAAGCTGAATCCCCACCCCTTCAACCTGTCAGCAATGGTGGCAGCACGTATATGTCTATTTCCCAAATACAACTTCTGGATATAACGCTGAGCACATGCAATCAACTTCTTTGGTCGACCATGGCGATGCCTGTTCTGAGTGCAACCTGTCCTCTGAAACCGCTGTATGGTCTTGCCCACCGTGCTGCAGCTCAGTTTCAGGGTCTTGGCAATCTTTTTATAGCTTAAGCCATCTAAATGTACAGCAACAATTCTTTTTTTCAGATCCTCTTTCTGTTCTTTGCCATGAGGTGCCATGTTGAACTTCCAGTGACCAGTATGAGAGAGTGTGAGAGCGATAACACCAAATTTAACACACCTGCTACCCATTCACACCTGAGACCTTGTAACACTAACAAATCACATGACACCGGGGAGGGAAAATTGCTAATTGGGCCCAATTTGGACATTTCCACTTAGGGCTGTACTCACTTTTGTTGCCAATGGCTTAGACATTAATTGCTGTGTGTTGAGTTATTTTGAGGGGACAGCAAATTGACACGGTTATACAAGCTGTACACTTACTACTTTACATTGTAGCAGAGTGTTATTTCTTCAGTGTTGTCACATGAAAATATATAATAAAATATTTACAAAAATGTGAGGGGTGTACTCACTTTTGTGAGATACTGTAATTCCTTGATTGTTGGTGCACCATGAGGACTGGTTTGGGAACTACTGCACTAGAGGCTTTTCATCCTTAAAGGGACACTCCAGGCACCCAGACCACTTCTGCCCATTGGAGTGGTCTGGGTGCCAACTCTCACCACCCTTAACCCTGCAAGTGTAATTATTGCAGTTTTTATAAACTGCAATATTTACCTTGCAGGGTTAAGTCCTCCTCTAGTGGCTGTCTATCAGGCAGCCACTAGAGGGACATCCGTGTTCTTTGAACACGAAAAGTGTTTTAAACGACGTTGGACGTCCTCACGCTATGCATGAGGACCTCCAGCGTCGCCGGAATCCCCATAGGAAAGCATTGGAGTGTGGGCGGAGCCTGACCAAGCGCAGAGGGACATTGGCGCTTGATTAAGGTAAGTCACTGATGGGGTTTTATCCTCTTCAGCAACATGGGATGGGGGTGGGAGGGAGAGGGGCACTGCAGGGCACTGGAGAGTCCCTTTAATACCTTTAAAAATAAATCAAAGGTGTTCACATTTGGCGACATTACATGCAGTTTGACGACATCATTAGATTGAATGTAATTTTGTTGAAGGACCCTCTGCCACAATACTTTATTATGACAAGCATTAGTTTGAACAAAAATTATCATAAACATGACTTCACCAAAGATGGAGCAGCTGCACTGAAGAGACTGCCCTGGCACTGGAAAAAAAAAAAGTAAATTTTATGACTTTTTTCAAATATTTATGTATTATTTTATAAGAGGGGGAAACCTGTAATCTAACCTTCAGTAGAAACACTCCAACTTTAAGAATAAATATTTATTTTTTATGAGAATTCCTTTACGTATGGTTTTGTTACAAACTATTTCATTACTTTACGATGGAATGGCATTGCCAGTGAGACACAGGGTTCCGAGAGGCTTATATACACCAGTGATTATGCATATAAGGCAGTTCTAAAAGTGGTACAACAGCAGGGATTTTATATTGGTTAACCTTCCATGGTTAGAACTTTTACTCAAAGCTGTTATTTTATACAGATCCCCCACTGTGCCTGTGTTAATGGAATGTAAAGTAATTGCTCTTAAATTATTTGTGGGAAAGCATGTACATTGTGAGACTATTCATTTCTATGCACCCATGCAATAAAAGGTTTTCCTTTGCCAACATACTATATCTATGCATGGCCACTTTATATTGCATACACCAGTATATAAATACACATGGAAACTGACACACTCAAATAGCAGTTATAATTTATTTTGAGCCACTCTCCCCTTTTTTTATACCTTTTGGATGCAGAAAGTTGGCTTTTCTGGAGTCCAGTGGATCTGGTTGAGGCTGATGCAAGTCCATAGATAATTCCTTCTCCTAGTCCGCGTGGCTCTCACTATAAGCTAGAAGGAAGTCTTGTACTGACTTCCTCCCAGCACTACCGATCTGACCAGGCCTGGTCGCCACCGCACCTGACCGCGTCCCTGAACAAGGATTGCCCTCTGCAGCTTGTGGGACTCAGAGACTGGTAATGAAATGTTGTGGGCAAAAACACATTATATTCCTTTTTTTCAATAGCCTAGAATTTGAAATTTAGTACAATAAATAACTATTGTTGCTGATCATGTGAATCCATTTATGGCCACAACCAGTGGTGTATCCTGGTTTTGTGCTGCCCTAGGCAGGACAAAACTCAGGCGCCCCCCTCCCCTCCCCTCCTCACCCCCACGCCACCCCTTCCCCCCGCCCTCTAAATAAACACACACACATTCACTGACAGATACGCATACACTAACAGAAACACGCACACACTAACAGACACACACACTCGCTAACAGACACACACACTCGCTAACAGACACACACACTCGCTAACAGACACACACAGACACACACTCACTCACTCACATTAACACTTTTTTTTTTTTTTACTTTAACCCCCCCCCCCCCCCCCCTCAGCCTCCTTACCTTTGGGAATGCTGGGGGGGGTCATCTTCTCCCTAGTGGTCCAGTGGCTGCTGGGCGGTCGGGCGGAGCTGGCAGGCGGCTGGCGAGGGAGCACTTCCTCTGAGCTGTCTGCTCAGCTCCCTCGCGCGCCGCAGAGTGAGGCTGGGAGGCGGAGCCGGAATATGACATCATATTCCAGCTCCCAGCCTCACTCTGCGGCGCGCGAGGGAGCTGAGCAGACAGCTCAGAGGAAGTGCTCCCTCGCCAGTCGCCCGCCAGCACCGCCCGACCGCCCAGCAGCCCGCCGGCCTGTCTGTTAGCCGCAAGGCTAACAAGACATTTGCCTTGGGCATTTCGAGGCGGCTTTTTTTGCCGCCCCCTGGAAAATGCCGCCCAAGGCAAATGCCTTGTTTGCCTCGCGGGTAAAACGTCCATGGCCACAACCATACCCTATTTTCAAATGGACAGTAGAATATTGTACTGTATCATAAAAAGTATAATTTCTAACAATGGCCAATGTACATGAAATGTACTCAAATGGCCTGTTCAGTTCCAGAGCTCGAGCACTCCAGTGGAACTCAACTGAGCCAGCCCCCAAAAAACAATTAAAATAAAAAAAATTGAAACTACAGGAACTGGGTAATGCTCTATATGCATGGTAAAGAAACTAAGGTACGTTAGCCACAAAAATAAGGCTGTTTTGGAGACAGAAGGGGTTCCAAATAATAAAGGTGCATATAATTAATTTACATCAGACAATGTATGTATGTTGGACTTAGGCCTGATTTAAAAAGCTTTCCAAATAATTCAACACTGTTAGAAAAACTTTCCAAAAATGTACCTACAAAAATTCCCATAGACTTTAATAGTGACTTATGTACATAAATAATTTGGAGAGTTTTCCTAGCAGTACTGAATCATTTGGAAAGCTTGTTAAATTGGTGCCTTAGTTCTCATACATCTAGTGACAATATTACAATTTCAAATATTCAATATTTTTTATGTATTTAATTTCACACACCATTAACTTAAAATTAAACATATAAAAAACAAATAAATGGGAAAATGAGCCTCCACATGTGGTAAACTTGCCCACAGATAGCTTCCTACTGAAAGCTGATCCATTCTAAAATAACTGAGATCTTACATATGGACCTTCTATTCCAGAAATTATCAATGCTGCTTCGTCATACAAAAGCACCAATATTCCAGTACAAAAAATCATTAACTAAGAACCTACTGAATTTGGCCAAATCCATCATACCAGAGATGCGGAAAAAGCCAGGTGTGCCTACCCTCCAGCAGTAGGTAGGGAGTGTTGAGGAGACTTATGCAATGGAGTCTCTGACTTCGAGACTGCATGGAGTCACCGATAAATGTCACCAGAGTTGAGCTCCATGGATTGACTACATAGCTAGACTGGCTTAAATCTTACCACGCCGTCAAGCAAAACTATTTACGATAAGGGTGCACGGGATTCGGGAAGCGGGGGGTAGATAGTCTTTATGGCTGTTTTTTTTCTTCTTCCTCTCTCTCTTTTCCTTTTTGTCTCTCACTACTCTTCTTCCTTTGACAACCCTGTGTGATTCACGACACCAATCCAAATAATGCAGCGTACCCTATATACTCTGATATATGAGATACCGTATATACTCGAGTATAAGCCGAGTTTTTCAGCACATTTTTTGTGCTGAAAAACCCCAACTCGGCTTATACTCGAGCCACTGTCTGTATTATGGCAATTTAAATTGCCATAATACAGACAATGGGGCTGTGTGCGGTTACTTACCTCTCCTGCAGCTCCTGTCAGCTCTCTCCTCCTCCGCGGCGGTCCGTTCAGCACCTCTGTCAGCTCCCAGTGTAAGTCTCGCGAGAGCCGCGGGGTCATAGTGTGGCACTCGCGAGACTTACAGTGTGAGCTGACAGAAGAGCTGCTCTATTTTGTATTTATGCTGAAGACAAGAGAAAGTCTTTGGGGACCTTTTCCGGATACTTCACCTAACGAAAGTCCAGAGAATTTAATTTGCTATCACTGTATTTTACCCTGTAACGTTCTACGACACCCTAAAACCTGTACATGGGGGGTACTGTTTTACTCGGGAGACTTCGCTGAACACAAATATTAGTGATTCAAAACAGTAAAACATATCACAGTGATGATATTGTCAGTGAAAGTAACTTTTTTTGCATTTTTCACACACAAACAGCACTTTTACTGATGATATAATTGTTGTGATACATTTTCCAGTTTTGAAACACTAATATTTGTGTTCAGCAAAGTCTCCTGGGTATAACAGTACCCCCCATGTACAGAATTTATAGCGTTTTTGAAAGTTACAGGGTCAAATATATGGGTCAAATATTTTTACATTGAAAATGGCCAGGTTGGTTACGTTGCCTTTGAGAGCGTATGGTAGCCCAGGAATGAGAATTACCCCCATGATGGCATACCATTTGCAAAAGAAGACAACCCAAGGTATTGCAAATGGGGTATGTTCAGTCTTTTTTAGTAACCACTTAGTCACAAACACTGGCCAAAATTAGCGTTCAATTTAGTTTTTTTCTTTTTTCACACACAAACAAATATGAACGCTAACTTTGGCCAGTGTTTGCGACTAAGTGGCTACTAAAAAAGACTGGACATACCGAATATTGAATACCCTGAGTTGTCTACTTTGTGGGGTGTTATTCAGCGATTTATGACAGATAATAGTGTTACAATGTCACTATTGATACATTTTAAAAATTTATCTTTTGAAACCGCAATATCCTACTTGTACTTATAGCCCTATAACATGCAAAAAAATAGCAAAAAGCATGTAAACACTGGGTATTTTTAAACTCAGGACAAAATTTTGAATCTATTTAGCAGTTTTTTTCATTCGCTTTTTATAGATGAGTAAAAGATTTTTCACATAAAAGTCAGGAACAGTAAATGAGAGAGCGGAAAATTACAGCTAAACACAAACACCACAAAAGTGTAAAAAGATGCCTGGTCGCAAATGTACAACATCGCAAAAACAGCCCGGTCCTTAAGGGGTTAACAAAAAAAATTAAAATCATAATAATAAAAAAATACACACACACACTGCACTCATACACACACACACACAATTAACTCATACATACACACTGCACACACTGCACTCATACACACACTGCATTCATACACACACACACTGCACTCATACACACACACTGCATTCATTATATACACACACACTGCATTCATTATATACACACACTGTAAATAAATATTCAATTAATATAATTTTTTTAGGATCTAATTTTATTTAGAAATTTACCAGTAGCTGCTGCATTTCCCACCTTAGTCTTATACTCGAGTCAATAAGTTTTCCCAGTTTTTTGGGGTAAAATTAGGGGCCTCGGCTTATATTCGGGTCGGCTTATACTCGAGTATATACGGTATATGAGAAATATACTCTAACATAACGGACAGCTGAGTAGAGTAATAAGATTCAATATAACCTTTTCTTACTCAAAGATCATTCCAGGGGGAAAACTGGGGAGGGTGGAAACAGCTCTACTGGGAGGAGGAGGATGGGGGTTCAGGAGGGTGGGTGGGGTGAAAGGTAGTGTGAGGGGGAAAGGGGAAAATTTAGAAAATTGTGACATTTATAAATGTTAAATAACTTCACTTGATTGTGTAGTTCATGATTGTTTCATGATTATGCAATGCTTTCTCTTTGTAATGCATATGACCTTATTCCTCTCAAACAAAATAAATATTGTCAACATTTTTTTAAAAAATTGGAAAAATATAAAACACTCAATGTGATAATGTAGGCATATACTCCCCCTGAAGCTACAGCTTCCTTTGAAATGCATCCTTTCACAATACCAACTCAACAAATATCATAAATCAAAATGTTTACACTGATGAAGCAGCCATCACTTAAGTCCCTGAAAGTCCAGGTATTTCCAAAATACTTTAATCTCAGAACAAACTCTCGGTTTTCATTTTAAATTAGTAATCACAGAGAAGAAAGAGCTAATAGTAAATAAATAACACCATAGTGAATCACTGGAAGAAATACAAGGACTACAATAAGGAGACTAGTTTTTCCACTACTGATAATCATAGGCAGCTGGGCCTTTTTCCTTGGTACACTATGCTATAAGCACCTTTGGTTTTGCCCCCTTTAGCCTAACCATTATCAACCCTGCTTAAAAGAAACATGATAATTAAAAAAGTAATAATAATTAGATTATATGAACATTAAATTTACCAGTCCAGTGCTGGAACAGACTCCTCACTGCAGTCCAAACCTCACCTGGTGAAGACATCAATATGATGACTTATGTCTAGTGATGTCGCGAACATAAAATTTTCGGTTTGCGAACGGCGAACGCAAATTTCCGCAAATGTTCACGAACAGGCGAACCCCCATAGACTTCAATAGGCAGGCAAATTTTTTATCTCTATATTACACTGAGGGCGGGTGGGGGCCCTAAATACTAAAAAGGAGGGGACCTAAGGTCCTCCGCCCTGGCCCCCACCCCTGAGCGGTGGGTGGGGGCCCTAAATACTAAAAAGGGAGGGGGACCTAAGGTCCTCCCCCCTGGCCCCCACCCCTGAGCGGTGGGTGGGGCCCTAAATACTAATAAGGGGGGGACCTAATGTTCTCCCCCCTGGACCCTACCCCTGAGTGGCGGGTGGGGGCCCTAAATAATAAAAAGGGGGGGACCTAATGTCCTCCCTCCTGGCCCCCACCCCTGAGGGCGGGTGGGGGCCCTAAATACTAAAAAGGAAGGGACCTAATGTCCTCCCCCCTGGACCCCACCCCTGAGCGGCGGGTGGGGGCCCTAAATACTAAAAAGGGGGGGGACCTATTGTCCTCCCCCCCGGCCCCCACCCCTGAGCGGCGGGTGGGGACCCTAAAAAAGTGTCCCCCCCAGGTGACTAGGGGTCCCCAAACCCCTAGTCACCCCCTCCCCCCCCCAAAAAAGTATCCCCCTACCTACCCCCCTCACCCTAAAAATAATGAGGGGGGGACCTTTAACTAAGAACCTGTAAAGAAAAAGAAAAAAAAACTTACCATTGGATGTTTTCTTTCTTCTAAAATCTTCTTTTTTCAGCCCCAAAAAAGGCCAAATAAAAAACCATAATAACAGACGCTATTTAAAAAAAAAAAAAACGAGCGCAAAAAGAAATAATCCATCTTCACCCATGGAGGGCTGCGCGCAGACTGAGCTCTGCAGGGCGGGGGAAGGCTTATAAAGCCTTGCCCCGCCCTGCAATTAGGCAATTAGGCTCAAAGCTTATACCTGTCACAGCACTCTGATTGGTTGGTTTGAAATCCACTGGTGGATTAAGTAACCAATCAGAGTGTTATGAGTCAAAGGTTTAGGGCCCCCACCCACCGCTCAGGGGTGGGGGCCAGGGGGGAGGACATTAGGTCCCCCCAATTTGTATTTAGGGCCCCCACCCACCGCTCAGGGGTGGGGGCCTGGGGGGAGGACATTAGGTCCTCCCCCCTTACTTTTGTTTAGGGCCCCCACCCACCGCTCAGGGGTCGGGCCAGGGGGGAGGACATAAGGTCCTCCTCCCCTTACTTTTGTTTAGGGCCCCCACCCACCACTCAGGGGTGGGGGCCAGGGGGGAGGACATTAGGTCCCCCCCAATTTGTATTTAGGGCCCCCACCCACCGCTCAGGGGTGGGGGCCCGGGGGGGAGGACATTAGGTCCTCCCCCCCTAACTTTTGTTTAGGGCCCCCACCCACCGCTCAGGGGTGGGGGCCAGGGGGGAGGACATTAGGTCCCCCCCCCCAAACACAGGTTACTGGCTATGGGGGGATAATGTATAATAAACACAGGTTACTGGCTATGGGGGGATAATGTATAATAAACACAGGTTACTGGCTATGGGGGATAATGTATAATAAACACAGGTTACTGGCTATGGAGGATAATGTATAATAAACACAAAAAAAATGTATGCAGCTTCCGAATTAATCTAAATTGTATGCTTTCTAGGAGGTGGGAGGGAGGGTCTGCTGCTGATTGGCTGGAATGTGTCTGCTGACTGTGAGGTACAGGGTCAAAGTTTACTCAATGATGACGAATAGGGGGCGGACCGAACATTGCATATGTTCGCCATCCGTGGCGAACGCGAACACGCTATGTTCGCCGGGAACTATTCGCCAGCGAACCGTTCTGGACAGCACTACTTATGTCTAATCCAAGCATGTCAAACTCACGGCCCGCGGGTTGCATGCGGCCCACAATTAATATCTTTATGGCCCAGCAAGCTGCGAGTTTGACATGCTTACTAAGGCAGAGTAGGCACCTGCTCTCCCCACATTGCAGGTGCCTACTCTGCTAAAATTTACCTGGTAGGGGAGGAGAGGCCGCTGGCGGCAGCGAGGGAGCTCAGTCTACTTGCTCCTTACTGCTCCCTCACGCGTGCCCTCTGTAGTGATGCTGGGTGATAGAATATGACGTCATTCCGTCACCTGGCATCACTAAACTGCGCGTGTGAGGGAGCAGTGAGGAGCAGGTAAGAGACCTCCCAAGAGAAGATCCCCACTGGACCCCAGGGAGAGGCCCCACACCAGCTCCCAAAGGTGGTAAACAATAAATAAAATTATTTGTGAGTGTGTGCAAGAATGTGTAAATGTGCAAATGTGTCTCTGTCAGTGTGTGTGTGTGTGTGTGTGTGTGTGTCTGTCAGTGTGTGTGTGTGTGTGTGTGTCTGTCAGTCAATGAGTGTGTGTCTGTCAGTCAATGAGTGTGTGTCTGTCACAGAGTGTCTGTCACAGAGTGTATGTCTTGTTTTTTAACAAGGGCTGGGATTTAGTAGAGGGGGGGGACTGGGATTTAGTATAGAGGGGGAACTGGGAATTAGTAGAGGGGGATGCACGTTTTTTTTTTTTATACTGTACTTTTCAAAACTAACCTACATTTCTATAGAAACTTAAGTTGTTTTTTTGTGGCCCAACCTTGTTTATTTGGCCCATGCTAGCCTTCGAGTTTGGCATGCTTGGTCTAATCATATTCTTCTCATAAAGAATCACAGAGTACAAATCACAAACTGGAAAAATCTCCAGGTCAGCAATGCTTCCAGTTTGGCTAATTTGGCCATAAATTTGAAATTCACTTTGAATTTACTTTACATTCAAGATACAGTGGAAACTCGGAACTCGAACTTAATCCGTTCCAGAAGGCTGTTTGAGAACAAATTTGTTCGAAAACCGAATCAAAATTTTCCATAAGAATTAATGTAAATTAGATTAATCCATTCCAGACCCCCAAAATTACAGCATTTTAACACAAATGTTACAGTTTAATAATACCTTACATGCATAAAATCATGCAGGAAACCAATAAACACAATGTAAATCAAATGAAAATGTAACTTCACTTTTCCTGTCAGCTCTGTTTGCTGACAGAATGGAGCTCTGTTCACTTTGTCTAGTGCTAGAAGGCCGATGTGTCATACCAACAAGGTTCCAAAGCGGTACCAACAAATTTAATGCTGTGTGATTTTGTTCTAATACAGAGTTTTGTTCGGGTACCGACACACATTTTTCTCAAATATTTTGTTTGAATACCGAATCGTTCGAGTAAGGGAACGTTCCAGAACCGAAGATCCACTGTACTTTGCATTCTGATGCAAGATGGAAGCACAGCTAATGTGGAGAATTTTTCCATTTCATCTATTTTGTATTTGAATTTTAAATTTAATTTGGGTTCACTTTCAATTCCCACTTTAGTATCAGAGAATAACTCCTTTGTTCTTACTGAGCTATAACTAATAACATATAATGAGGGTGTCTGTTTGACTTTGTCCTTCATGCAAATCAGGAAATCAAACCTATCCTGATGTTTAAATTGACCTCTGGTGTTTGATGTTATCAACCTGCTCAATCTATTTACATTGCACCTGATATTTCATGCAACTTCATGCGACTATCCGGTGACATTTCATTTCAGAAGAACCCGTCCTTATGATATTTCAGATTTTCATTTTGCATTTTTATGTAATTTATTCTCTACTGTATAAGAGGTAGCTTTGTCTAATAAACTAAGCATGGATTTGGTAATTTAATGATGTTAAAATATGTAATTACTAACATTTTATAGCATTCAAACAGACCCAATGCTCTGACATTTTACCCAAATGTCTATTTGCTACTTTATTTAACTCCTTTAACTTTTCCACTCAATGTTATATTTGGCTTAGACCTTAAAACAGTCTAGAGAAGGGGTAGGCAACCTTTGGCACTCCAGATGTTGTGAACTACATCTACCACAATGCTCTCACACCCATAATGCTGGCAAAGCATCATAGGGGGTGTAGTCCAAAACATCTGGAGTGCCGAAGGTTGCCTATGCCTGGTCTAGAGTCTACTGCAAGGAAATGTGACAAATTATACCCTGTTTCCCCGAAAATAGGCCTTAGCCTTAGCTTATTTTCGGAGGATGCTCGTAATATAAGCCCTACCCCAAAAATAAGCCCTAGTTGCTAGTTCGCTAATCCATGTTCAATGAATTTTCTCCGAACACAGATGTGCGGGATTCTATTCTCGAGTAAGCTAATATATGTTCGGGAAAGTTTCCTCGAACATAGATTTGCGGATTCCATTCGCGAGTAAGCTAATCTATGTTCGGGAAAGTTTCCCCAATATAGATTTGCAGGATTCCATGCTCTAGTGAGCTGGTCTATATTAGGGGGAATTCTCCGAAAGTAGACCTGCTTTCTAGCACATGCTTTCTACCTTCATCCCTGAAACAAACATCCCCCGAAAATAAGCCCTAGTGCGTTTTTCAGGGGATAAATTAATATGACACGGTCTTATTTTCAAGGAAAGACGGTATCACTGCATAAAGTGTAATATTTCTGAAAACTAGAATGTACAGATGAATAGTATTTTAGAAGGCACTATTTTCCTAGAGAGTCAGGGCAGTCAAGCATGAGATTGTGGTGACACATTGGGAGAATGGAACTAGATGCGGCAACAAGGTATATTAAGACTAGAGTGATGAACAGTTATCAATCCTTATCAATGGAACTGCATCCCTCCCAGTATAATGGGAAAGACACACATGGTTTATTTAATAAAATAAGAATCAAAGTCAATTTCAAATTAAAGATCAAAATTATCCAAGTCAGCCAGGCTTTCAGTTCAGCTATTTTAGCCTTAAACTGGAATTCCACTTTAAATTCACTTTAAATTCATACTTTAGTGATTAAAATACTGATAAGGTTTTTCAAAGTGAATTTTAACATTTAGGTCCAGGTAGTCATACTAAAAGCAGAGCTGACTTTGAGAATGTTTCCATTTCAGCTATTTTGCCCTAAAATGTGAAATTCATTTTGAACTCACTTTCGTAAATAACCCTTGCTGTATAGTATCCTGGAAATGGAAGTGGTTTGGGTGCGTGTGTTTTACTATAAATATTAACATTTTACACCCTTTTCAAATATCTTATTAACAGCAATTGCATGACTATTTGGTTTAGTTCATTTTTCCATTTGTATTATTTATCGAATATTTTGACACGTTTGTTATAAATAAAAACAAATTAAAAAAATTTCTAACAGCCTGTGTTAGTTAATTGAAAACCAAATTGCACACTTTGAACTAAAATTACATATTTTTCCCAGATTAGCTAGGTTACCCTGTATTTTGCAGTTTAGCTCTCAATTCACCACAGCTTACTGTTTTGTGAAGAAAACAAAAATTTGAAAAGACCACACTTGGCTTAGAATGAATGTATATTTATCAAAAAGGCAATATTGCAATAATCAAACAATAAACCACATACTAAAGCATTTAATTATCAAATAGACTACATAGAATAGAAGTGATCTGTGAACAAAAATATAAAACTATAAAAAAAATATACAAAAATAAACAAAACACACACGGAAATTCACTAAACACCAGATTGTGTCTGAATGGACACACCGGGTCGAAATGGATGAATTTCAACTGTGATGACAATTCTCAGCTTTACTAAACCTTATTCCTGTGCAAATTTGGCCAATGTGACCGAATCTGCGCCAATTGCCCAGCCGCATTCAATGTCCTGTTTAAAACCAATGCTTTTCACATCTGAACTCTATAAGGTAGAGGATTCGCAATATTTCTAAAGCACTTATATTTTGTAAACTTGGGACTGAATGCATACAGCAGAATGCATGTTTGCTAATTATCATTCACTTGCTTTTTTGCAATCACAGGGCAAATAGATAACTTGGTAAACTATGTGGAGGCTGGCCCACGTTTAGAAATAGTCGCCACATAAAAAAAGCTTAACTTAAAAAATGTTTTTTTCAAAGTATCAATATAGGGTCAGAAACACAAAAATGTATTCCTGACCCTATGGTGTTAAAACCACCATCTAGCTCCCCTGGCCCCCTCTTGCCTCCCTAAATATAGTGAAATCATACTTGAATTCAAGTCTGAAGCTGCTGGCTCTGCCTCTGTAACTGCCTGTGTCTGCTGACATAATCAGAAGAAGTGGTCTGAGCTAATCACATAGGATTGGCTCAGACTGACAAGGAGGCAGATCAGGGGCCAGCATGATTCAAACACAGCCCTGGCCAATCAGCATCTCCTCATAGAGATGAATTGAAGAAATGCATCTCTATGAGCAAAGTTCAGTGTCTGCATGCAGAGGGTGGAGAGCACTGCCCAAGGAAGCAGCTTTAGCAGCTATCTGAGGAGTAGCCAGTGGAGTTTATCACTAGACTGTAATGTAAACACTGCATTTTCTCTGTAAAAAGCCTGAAGGGGATGATTCTACTCACCAGAACAAATTTAATATGCTGTAGTTGGTCTGGTGTCTATAGTGTCCCTTTCTAAAAAGCCTAGGGTGATTCTTATGACCGCCATGTTACTACAAGAGATGTTTTATTACAATGCTGTACAAAAGCTCAGACTGTGTTCTCACTATAATAAAACAAAACAAAAAAATAAAACCTTCCTTATTCCCCACCTGCCATGTAGAAGGTGTGGGGTATATCTACTAAATATATGTGTATATATATATATATATATATATTTATTTATTTTTCCATTTTTTTTTATCCTTTATTTTTGCAATGACAGTCATAGTGTAAAAGCATTTCAATGTGTGGCTTACGCAGAAGCCGTAGGGCAGTCTATAGTCCATTGGCAACTGTCAAGTTTTTTTTTTACAGTAAGAAAAAACATTAAGAAATAACAAGAAATGTATAAACTTTGGTAGCGAAGTTTGTACAAGTGAGGTGTACTGTAGTGTATTTTCTTAGGTGTAGCCTAATGCCTTAGTTTGCGATCTGGACTCGTCTATAGTGTTTGCTTTTCCTTTTTGTCTGTTTCATATCATTGCCTTTTCGGGGTACCCTGCTCCTTATGTACCTTACTTGGGGGTTTGAGTTCCATCCCGTTTTCCCCCCGTGTATTGTGAGTTATATATCAAATTGTTCCCATAGTGCCCAAACCCTTTGAAAGGTGTGTGTGGTGTTTCGGACCTGGGCTGTCATTCTGATCTACTAAATAATTTAAAAATGCCAAGTAGCCACTGCTGCCCAGTTACCTTCCCTTTCAAAATAACAGTGTGGACTTGGCCCCCACTGTGCCTCTATCCGTGGGGGCGTTAAAATAGTAGGAAGAGGACAGATTATGTCCACTCCCTTCTTTTTAAAATATACAATTACACAACAGAAAAGGACTGATACACAAAAAAGATGAAAAAAAAAAAAATCACGGTGCAAGATTACAACAGTCATATGAGCTATTTTAACCAGATTGTGTCCATTTTTATCAGATTCTGCTCATTTTGACATATTCTGCTTTGAATTACCATGTGAGAGTTCTTAAAGAACAATTGGACTCATATTGAAATTTTGGAATCTGAAATATCTTGCACAATAATTAGGGTGAATTAATCAACGCAAAATGGGCTACAATGGACTAGCTGATGAGACATTCTATTGGTTTCCATTGTAATGCCACCTTATGTAGCTCTTGGTCAGAATAGAACCCATTTTTACCTTGTTAAATCTACCCCTAGATCTCATTGTTCTGGGAAAGTAAGTAGATGATCAAATAACTTAGATAAGAGTTTCTTTATGAAGAGAAAACCTGTACGAAAGTGGTAAACGTGGCTTGTTTGCTTCATTTTTGATTGAAGATGCAAACACATTTTGTGTGGGAGTGTATCAAAATGTTGCAGATTAACCCCTTAAGGACACATGGCATGTGTGACATGTCATGATTCCCTTTTATTCCAGAAGTTTGGTCCTTAAGGGGTTTAAGAGTTACTGCAAGGTAGTCAAATTCCAGCCTCCCAGATGTTGATGAACTACAAATCTCAAAATTCTTTACATGCAAGGGATGGGCAGAGAATTATGGGAGCTGTAGTTCAACAAGATGTGGGGAGTGGAGTTTAACAATCCTGGGTTATAGGCTTATTGGTCTGATGAATGTACATAGAAACAGTAGATGTCAGTTCTCAAATATTAATCCAGATTGATATGCTTTATGTCTACTTATATGACATTTTGTAGTTGTAATAGAAATGGATGTTAAAAAATAAATTTAGATTTTCTCATAGAATTTTCTAAAGTAAAAAAAAAATCCTGTTCTTAATGAGTGCTTCAGAGCACAAATTCCTACAGAAAAACTTTTGCAAAATGAACAGAAATAACAATTAGTAACATTAATCCCACCTAGACATCTCCTGTTGACCTATTATTAGCTAGTATTAAAATTGCAGTGTGGTAAGCCTAACAATCTGGGCCCCAAACACAATGACAACATGATAATGGGATTAGAAAACACCTAAAGGTTCTTCACACACTGAAATAGGATGAATGCATATTTATTCTGCTGAAGACTACGAAAAGATAACCCTCCATATTCAAAGGCTCAGCCACTGAGTCAGTCAATTTAATAATATATATATAACTCAGGACATGATAGCAATGCAGGAATCTACATTCACAAACACAGGATGCACCACATAAGCTTGGATAAAGTGAGCACAACATGAGTACAAGTTCCTTAGGGCAGGCAGTAATATGCTGTGTGAAGTAGTAATAAAATATAATAATGATAATAATTGCAGCAGATAATACTTATATAGAAACACTGTAATATCGCTGAAATAGTAAGTAGACATCTTGGTATCTACTCTATAGAGGCCATTTGAGTAAGGGATACTAGTTACAAAACAATATGTGAAGGTGGAGTATCTTTCAAGTGTGCACGCTTGTGGAGTACAGATGCAAACAACCCCATCCTTCAAATCGACTGATTTATTTAAAAATGTGATATTTCAAAGTGAATTTCAAATTTAAGGTCAAAGTAAGAGTCAATGTGTGTGTAAGAGCCTGTATGTGTGCGTCAGTGTGTGTGTAAGAGCCAGTGTTTGTATGTTACATATATTATATATTAGTATTAGATAAGATTGCAAAAAGGGAGAGGTTAAAAGACACCCTGGCGTATATTAATTTTGGGGGAGGAAAAAATGCGTCTTCTCCTGTGTAGACAAAAATCCTTGCACCAGCCCTGTCTGATCTGGGTGCAGGGGTTCTGTCATTTTAACCTAGTAATGTAAAAAAGTACATTTTTTTTTTAGAAACTGCAATGCTTGCATCACAGAATTAAATGCACATCTAGTGGATGTCATAATGACTGCTACTGGAGGAGCTCCATACTCCATACTGTGTAAGACTTGCTTTGTAAATATAATGCTGTTATTAGCACCATTTGATTGGATAGTGCAATGCTTGTGTCATGACTGCTAGTGTGGTCCAACATGCAGAAACTATGTAAACCTATACATAGAAATAAGAAAGGAAATAAAAGGACAGAAAGTAAACCGGACCTTAGAATGGCCGGACTAATACGTTAGAGACAGAGAATGGTCAAAGGGAAAGCCGAGGTCAAGGAAGCCAGAAATACACAATACCGTTTAAACAAGCCAATTCAGGGGAACCAGAAATCGGAATAACCAGGAAAAGCCAAGATCAGAATACCAGAATGTCAATATCACAGGGAAAAACGCACATCAGGAACCAGGAACAGGAAACCACGACAGGGCAAGGTAGTGGGGTGAATTAGGGATTGTCAGGATCGTGACAGGGATCCAACACGCAGAATGCAAACAGGAGAAGGTACGTATACCGGACCTTAGGATGGCCGGACTAACGTAAGGAGTAGGCAAAGAATGGTCAGAGACAAGCCGAGGTCGAGGGAACGAGAGAGCAGGTAAGCGAGAGACAAGCTGAGTCAAAGGGATAAGAGAAGTAAGCAGGGTCGAAAATACAAAGCCGAATCGATAACCAAAGACACAAGAGAGATAAGAGCACTGAGTGACCAGACTAGCTAGGACCACGACAGGGCAATGAATCATTGCAAATACATTTCTTTTATACCTTGGTTCTTTAATTGTGTGCCACGCCCCCAAAATGTCCTGATTTGCGGTTTCTGGCGGTTCGTGACGTAATTGACGTCATGACGTCGGTTACTGAGTGTCGCATCATAAAAGGAGGCGGGGTTATCGCGGCCAGCGTGTAAACGGCCAGAAAGACCGAAATCGATCGGGTGCACCAACCCCTTTCTGAGGAACAACGTTTAGGTGTCTAACCTCCTCTGAGGTAGACACCACAGGTACCATGACAGGGATTTAAATATCCCTCTCTAGGCTCTGATTGGTCAGAGGGTGACCTCTGACCCCAGAACGTGCGCGTGCGTTGACGTCGTGACGTCACGCGCATGTTCATATATCCTTGGGGGTGGAGCTATTGATGGACCCGATCACATGGTCGGCGCCATGTGTGATTTTTCAGAGCGGCGTGGAGGAGCGGTTCCCGGCTCGCCGCTGAGCAGGTAAGCTCAGCAAGTTGGTGCGGTTGTGCCGGTCGGGCACGGATGCACATGGGGGCGAGCTGGGTACCGTGACAGCTTGGTTGCACGTGCATACTTCCAATCTTTTGCTTCTCTATAGCAAGCAATGGATTGGAGGAGATGCAGACTCCAATCCAGTATATCTCATAGCCCAGCAATGGACTGGAGGAAATTCTGACTCCAATCCAGTATATCTCAAACATACTGACTTCTCCAAAGGAGGAGCAAGCAGCATGCCGTAATGAACTCTCAACTATTTTTAGAAGCAAAGGGGGCTGGGCAGAAGGGAACCTAATGTCCCAAAATAACCATGCTTAAAAGGGACATTTTCAGCACCAAAAACAACTTTAGCTTAATTTGATTATTATCATTGATCATGCCTTGGCAGTATCACTGCTCAATTCTCAACTATTTAAATAACTTTATTATTTATGATCTCCTGCTCTGTTAATAGCCTGCAGAGATCACCTGTGTGTGATTAAAGTTCAATAAACAGAGCAGGAGAGCATAAATTCTACAGTAAACACACTCTGCTGAAAGGTCTGTCTGAAAATTAAACATTTTTTTTCCACATGTAGGCTGTTACAACTTAGGTAATTGTGGTTAGAGCAGCATAAACAGAAACAAAAGTGATTTAACGCTTAAATGGCAGATAACTGAACAGTGAAACTGCAGGGGCATGATCCATACAACAAAACAGCTTTATTAATCTGAAGTTTTGGGTCTTTTAATATCCCTGTAAGTTTGAAATTCACTTTAGTAAATAATTTGATATTACTTTGATTAGCCCACTGAACATTTTCATTTAGTTTTATTTTCATGAATGAACCTGTTAATGGTTAATCATGCTATGAGAGATTCTACTACTTGTTCCTTAAAGGGACACTATAGGCACCCAGACCACTTCAGCTCATTAAAGTGATCTAAACACAGTGTCCCAGTCCCCTTAACTCTGCAATGCAATGCAGTTCTGAGAAACTGCAATATTTACATTGCAAGGTTAAGACTGCTTCTAGTTGTTGTCAGACAGCCACTAAATGTACTTCCTGCTAACTTCTGCATAAACATTGTTAACACTCTGCATGAGGACCTCTATTGTCAGTGAAATCCTTATTGGAAAGCATTGCGGGGAAAGCCTAATGCATACGCAGCACTTGCTTCATCCATCGGATGAAGTTGAAGGAGGCAGAGCGCCAACTCAGTGCCCGAGGGATATCGGCGCTGGAATCGGGTGAGTACAGTAAGGGTTAACACCTACAGTGTGTGTGTGGGGAGCGTGAAGGGGGGCAAGGGTTGGGGGTGTAGATGAAGTTCTAGTGCAGGCCTGTCCAACCTGCGGCCCCCCAGATGTTGCCAAACTACAACTCCCATTATTCTTTCAATGAAACAAATAGCCAGGGAATCATGGGAGTTGTAGTTCAGCAACATCTGGGGGGCTGCAGGTTGGACAGCCCTGCTCTAGTGCTAGCAATACTACTTTGTATTCCAAGCACTATAAAATCACTTCCAGAGTGCATATGCCATAGTTTTTCCGTACCGCACAATGGGGAGGAGAGTTTTCAGCTTCAGTAATGTTGCAATTTGTTGCAACTATAATGAACATAAAGTTATATTGAACATAATGGATGGAGTCAAGGAAAAGAGAGATTTTGTACTACTAACATATACAATTGACATACCAAGGTACTAGGTTTGCAATATTCCTTTAATTGTACTTGTATTTTAATAGCAATGAGAGGACCTGCATTGGCAGATATATCTCAGTCATGTACTGGTGCAAATAGACTACACTGAAAAAAATTGTAGAGCATGCAGATGGGAAGCAAATTAATTTAAAAAATATATTATCTTTGTAACACATTTAAAAAGCTTGTGTGTGTTAAAAAAAAATAGAATGAAAGGTAAATGTTAAAATGCACAACCCCTGTTTTCCTTGGCAAACAATGATGATACACATGGCCGTATCTCTGATTATGTGTTTGCTGGTGCATGCCCTTCCATAAATAAATGATTGTTGCTTATGCATTTTACAGGGCATTGCAGCAACATTTTCCCATTTCACCTTCAAATAATCACTTAAGATGTTAAAGGAGAAGGCTCTGGTGAGACATCATAGGAATACTATAGTCACTGATACTTGTTGGGGTGCATTCCACTGTAAAGTGCTGCAGAATTTGGTGCTTTATAATTATAAGTGATCATAATAAAAATGTTTGAACTCAGCTATTACTGCAAGTATCAAAAAGATAAACTGCAATTATTTGGTCTGAATATTAGAGGCAAAGAACACCGTTATGGGGAACAAAGTCCTCCATTTTCTGCACCAACACTTTATACCGAGTTTCCTGTCATATTGCTAAAGCTGTATCTAAAAGTCAAAGCGCACTCCCCTGTTATCAGTATATACCTGGCCTCTTCTGATTTCTGATCTCCTGGTCCAGACATTTCCTTTGTTGCTTTTTAAAATCCTATGGAGAGACCACACAAATTCTCCATCCTCAGTGGGTGAAGCTGGTGGAAAGCTAAACTTTTGTTGAACAGTGGGCATCCATTGGCTCCCAGATCCTGTCTTCAGGGTTGTTGAGACTCCGTTTGCTCCATTAGAATTAATCATTTGATAAACATTTTATGTTTCATCTACATCAATGTAGATTGCCGCTGTCAGTGAAGCAGTTAATATAGGAAAGTGATCTTTTAACTACCTTTTGAATGGCTTGAGAAGAGAATTATGAAGTACTGGGTGGAATCTCGTATGGGAGATGGGCCGGCAGGGGAGACCCTCGTCCTGCTCTGTTTTCTCGGGGCAGGAAAGGAGTGGGGAAGGGGGGCCAATTGCCCTGTTGCGCCCTCTGGATCTGCCACTGGGGTGAAGGGAGTAACAGGGATTTTTGTGGGTGCAGGGGGATAGGGGCTGTAGTGGGTGCAGGGAGTATTAGGAACTTCAGTGGGTGCAGGATGTAACAGAGGCTGTAGTGAGAGCAGGGAGTATGGAAGCTACAGGGGTAATATTGGAATTAGTGGTTGCAGAGGATAATAGGAGCAATACTGGGTGCAGGGAAGATAAGGGCTATAGGGGGTAATATAGGCTGTAGTGGGTACAGGGAGTAATAGGGCTGTAGTGTGTACACGGGAAAATAGGGCTGAAATGTTTACATTGCAGGGTTAAGCCAGAGGGGGAGAGGTCACCAGCGCCGGATTAAGGTAAGATGATGAAGGAGTTTTAACTCCTCAGGGCACTATAGTGTCAGGAAAACCACTTTGTTTTCCTGACACTATAGTGATCATTTAACTATGAAAATAAAATAGGGATACCCATTTCTATACATCAGTCTCTAGACAGAGGTTGAGAGGAGATCAGAAATGTTAATCAGGAGTGCCAACAATCCATGCTTCCCTAAAACAAAACAAAAAACACAAGAAATCTACAATGTAATTCTGTCCATAAAATAGGAACATGTAACCTTGGCAATATTAATGATTACAGTGAACCTGTCTATAAAGCATACACCAATCTCTGTAGAAAATGTGTCGTGTAGCAAATGCCCAGTTAATGTAGCCAAAGACCCAGCAGGCATCAAAACACAGTGAAATTAGTAAGGAGAGGTAAATTGATCCTTAATCATTTTAAAAGAGGAACACCTAGAAACTACTATTTAGAAAATGAACCATTCAAGTTGTCAAGATTAAATGTACAGTGCAATCACCTACTAGTTAGAATACAGAGTATGTCAAAACAGCTCAATGTGACAAATATTATCATGAATACTCATCAGTAATCAGTAACTCTCAGTTCTGTGTGTTATATTATCACAATCTACAAGCCTTTTGTGAGGAATTTTTGGAAAAGTCTACATTCAACGATGCAACATAAGGTTTTACCGCTCAAAATTAAAGCAATGGGTAGTTTGTATTTTAGCATATTTTGTAAATGTGAAACAAATATGAGATATCAGCAATTAGAATCTGCAGAATGCATTATTTCTGACAAAATCTGCAATCCATAACATATAGCATATAACCATGTGAGTTTCAGGAAAATCCTTGGAATTCAAATCCCACTAGCGAAAAAAGAACCACTGAAGGGGACACAAGTGGAACCTTGCATATGAAATTACATCTCAGGACACGGCCACAAGGCTCAGAACCTCCATCAAACCGCTTAATTTCCAGAGAGTCTAGAATCGACCCAACAAACTTAAACTCTTTATTTAGCACCAGAGAACTCTTAGGGAGCTTGACATACCACTTGTGCTTGACCAAGAGAGAGACTAGCAAGTCAAGGAGGAGGATTTCAAAGCAATTCAAAGTCTCCAGAGAGGCCAGCTAAATTCTTAAGCTCCCAAAGAACCTGATCTAGAGGCACACCACATTTTTAAGGAAGTCATGTGGTTAATATCTCCTGCACACAATATGGACTGGGTATTAACCTTCATGGAGTAACAATGAGGGCAAAAGTGATTGAAGGCAGACAATTTTATGAGGAACTACACTGGTATAAATCCCTTCCCAGCTTCCATTGGGGACACAAGTGAATCCAAGTCAGAACTCATCTGCACAATGGCTGTGGAGCAGGTGGAAATTAGGATATATAATCAGCAGGCTGGCCGTGAAATGAGTTGAATAGAATAGAAAGTAGGAAAAGCAGCAGTGAGTTTGACTAGCTTTATCACTTCAGGCAATTGTGAGTCTGAGGAAGCATAGCTAATGGCTAAAGAAAAAACAAACAAAAAAAAAACCAAACCCGTGGTTCCTTCACACAAAGTGTTTATCAAATATTAGAACTAGAAATACTTCTAAAATGTGAACCTCTCTGTGTCTCCCATTTGCAGACGTCATATTAGCCAAAATGAATTACTGGCATAGCACTTGTGGCGTGTTAAGGTGCTGCTTCGCAAAAAAATGGTTTCAATGATAAATTGTTGAAAATGGAGGAATATCAAAGTAGAGCCTCCAAGGTAATATCTTCACAGTTGGATAATAGAGGAGAACAGAATGTCAAACCTGGCAATATTGGTAGGTATGGAATTGCGACAAGTGGAGATTGTCAATGACAGAACTGGTGTCACTGGTGACATCCATAAAAGTGGTAAGTGGGTGTGTCAACCCACTGAAGGGGCTTGTCAGACAGCCATCAAATTAGCCTCCAACACACAGGACAATGCAAGCCGTAGAAGCACTCTCTAAATGGTACTAGTGTCCACCGCACAGCATGAATGCATCTAATTACACTCATGCTGTGCTGCCTGGGAATAGTTCCCTGGTGACCCGGATGTGGGACCCAAAGAAACTAAATTGGGATAATGGGACAGAATCCAGAAATTAGGACTATCCCGCCAAAAGCAGGACAGCTGGGAGCCCTGAGGTGGCCACAGGGGCACAGTGACACAAAATGAATCACTTATCCAGCCATTCCCAATGGGCGTCAACCCATAGGGAATGAGGAAGCACCACAGGACAATCCGGAACCCACTAGGGGAACACTGCCAACATCATGCACTTGTCGGTCAAACCCCTGGGCTATATGAAGGAAATCCTCAACTTCAGGTTTGTATAAAATATATTTAAAAAAAAACTTCAGTTAGAACTGAAATAAATTTACCTTCCTCCTTGGAGGCAGAAACAGAACTGAGTATTCTCAAAGAGAGGCTAAAAAGAAAGGAACATGCTGATGCGGTGCATTACAGGTGTTTTTACCTCCTCCATTTGGGAGAGTCGTTATCCCATTTGTCACGACTTGTGGGTCAACACGACTTGTAGGTCCATCTGCATCTAACAGTTGTTCTATCTCGCTCCTGAGACTATCAGCACATCACATTTCCTGTGCAGGATGTTTGCCTGTATGTCTGTAAGAAGGGGGCAATACTCAATATAAAATATATAAAATATATCGGTGTAAGATCCAAATAAATACCATACAAGTTGGAGTTTACGGTCTAACAATGGAAGTTTTGTTTATTAGAGAGCATGAACTATCTGCAAAGCTACTAGACACCCAAAGGTGTATTTATCAATATATGAAGCAGATTACATTGCCATCAACAAAACTATCAAGGGAAGTGGTTATCTAAAATGCAGAGAAACCTGTTTTCCCTAAGTACTGTAGAGTTGCTGTTAATGTAATGGTTGACAGTTACTCTGTGATGAAGCTGGCAGAAAGTTCATTTCGACATCTGTGAACAAAACATATTGATTTCAAGTATCTGCTCATCAGGAACGAAATACAGCAAGTGAAATTTCAGCAGAATTTCTTTTCAACCAGAAATGAGAGCTGGTGCACTGCACAAACCATTTCCATTCCACACAACAACAAAACAATTTGTTTGGAAACATGTGACCTTATCAAATTGGAACAAACAAAGAATGTAACTAGGACTATGCCTACATAATATATGCTCAGTGCCCCAGAGAGGAACAGATGTGACTCACTGACCGTCTTCAACACAGAAGGAAAATAATTTTACATTCCTAGCTTAAAGGAAGAAACGGGGGAGGGAGGGCGAAATTAGCTGTGACAAATGACATGATGTTTCAGTATTTTAAAAGATATCCTGTCACATGTATTCTGTCCTGGCTGTATATTACACTGTGTGGTTTGTGAAAATTATAGCTTGATAAAGACCCTCATTTTTGGTCAAAAAGAGAGATCACAATGAAAGGTTCACTTTTTTTAGAACAATTTGTACTGAATATTCCTATTTTAGTTTGCTGTTAAAATATTCCCATTATAACGATGGGAGTTAATAAAATTAAATACAAACATTTACATTTTGGAAACAAATGACATGGTGGCATTTCATAAATATCATACCATACAATTGTTGATCAGAATTTTGAATGTTTGAATAGGCTAGATATTCTCAAAATGTGTAGTCGGTATCTGAAAAATATGAAGGTTAAACTGTATATCAAGTGACCATTATATGCATATAAGATACTATGCATATAGGACATTTACAGTGTATTCCACAGTATCAAATAAAATAGCCAAATGCTGTGTTCCTTCTTGTGGGAGCTTCTTGTAATCACCATTACTGCATATGTCTTTGCTGGTGACCCAGAGATAAAACATTGGATTGTAAAAGCGACACCATTCATCTCATTAAATTGGTTATAGTGCTTGGAGTCCCCAGGCACAGTCCCTCCATTCCTCGTTAAACTGTTTCAGAGCAGTTTAACGCTGATTGAGGGTCCCTAGCTGCAATCAGTCCTTAGTCACTGTAAAGATGCATACCCCTGTGCTACGCCATTCACTTTGTAATCCTGCCTTTCCAAGTAAGCACCATTGCAGATACACACTACCAGACACCATAGACAGGATTTCTGATGCCAGACAATGTAGCCCTGCCTCTTTTGACATTATTAGGCCACACCCACTTCATGATATCACATCAATGCCAAAGCCCACTCAGGTTTTGGGAGGCGCGGCTCTAAAGGATTCACCCACAGGCCTACATACAGTGGCGTACACACAACCCATGGGGCCCCGGTGCGAAAACTGATCTGTGGGCCCCCCCCCCCCGCTTACTCTGTGCGGGCTGGGGCCGCAACACATGGCGGGCGGGCACCTGGTCGCAGGGCTGCGACCCGTGCGACCGCGGTATGTACGCCAGTGCATGCATAAACACATACACTTAAAGGACCACTACAGACACCCAGATCAAATCAGCTCAATGAAGTGGTCTGGGTGCCAGGTCTCTCTAGTTTTAACCCTGCAGCTGAAAACAGCAGTTTCAGAGAAACTGCTATGTTTCACTGAGGGTTAATCCATCTCTAGTGGCTGTCTCATTGACAGCCGCTAGAGGATTTTCTGCGATTCTCACTGTGAAAATCACAGTGAGAAGACGCTGAACGTCCATAGGAAAGCATTGAGTAATGCTTTCCTATATGGGCGGTTTGAATGCGCGCGTGGCTCTTGCCACGCATGTGCATTCGGAGCTGAGAGGCGGATCGGGACGGAGAGATCCCCAGCGCCAAGGGAGCCCGGCGCTGGAGAAAGGTAAGTGCTTTAGACACACACACACACTCTCATGAACAGACGCACACATTTATTGACAGACACACACAAACATACTCAGTAACAGACACACACACTAACACTAACACACTCTAAAACTAACACACTCACTCACACTAACACACTCACTAACACACACTCACTCACTCACACTCACTAACACACACTCACTCACTCACACTAACACACTCACTAACACACACTCACTCACTCACACTCACTCACACTCACTAACACACACAAAAACTAACACAAACTAACACTAACACACTCACTAACACTCTCACTAACACACTCACTAACACAATCACTCACACACTCACTAACACAATCACTAACACAATCACTCACACTAACACACTCACTAACACACTCACACTAACACACTACCACTAACACACTACCACTAACACACTACCACTAACACACTACCACTAACACACTACCACTAACACACTACCACTAACACACTCACACTAACACACTACCACTAACACACTCACACTAACACACTACCACTAACACACTACCACTAACACACTCTCTCACTAACACACACTAACACAAACTAACACTAACGCACTCACTAACACACTCACTAACACTAACACACTCACTAACACTAACACACTCACATTAACACACACACTCACTCACTAACACTAACACTAACACACTCACTAACACTAACACACTCACTAACACACTCACTAACACACTCACTAACACACTCACTAACACACTCACTAACACTAACACACTCACATTAACACTAACACACTCACTAACACACTCTCTTACTAACACACACACACACACACACACACACACACTAACACTCACTAACACTAACACACTCACTAACACTAACACTAACACTAACACACTCACATTAACACTAACACACTCACTAACACACTCTCTCACTAACACACACACACACACACACTAACACAAACTAACACTAACACACTCACTAACACACACACTAACACACTCACATTAACACACTCACTAACACACTCACATTAACACACTCACTAACACTAACACACTCACTAACACTAACACACTCACTAACACACTCACTAACACACTCACTAACACACTCACTAACACACTCACTAACACTAACACACTCACATTAACACTAACACACTCACTAACACACTCTCTTACTAACACACACACACACACACACACACACTAACACTCACTAACACTAACACACTCACTAACACTAACACTAACACTAACACACTCACATTAACACTAACACACTCACTAACACACTCTCTCACTAACACACACACACACACACACTAACACAAACTAACACTAACACACTCACTAACACACACACTAACACACTCACATTAACACACTCACTAACACACACTCACTCACTAACACTCACACACTCACTAACACACTCACATTAACACACTCACTAACACTAACACACTCACTAACACTAACACACTCACTAACACTAACACACTCACTAACACTAACACACTCACTAACACACTCACTCACACTCTCACTAACACACTCACTAACACACTCACTAACACTCACATTAACACACTCACTTTAACACACTCACTAACACACTCACTAACACACTCACTAACACACTCACTAACACACTCACTAACACACTCACTAACACACTCACTAACACACTCACTAACACACTCACTAAACACACTCACTAAACACACTCACTAAACACACTCACTAAACACACACACGTTTTTTCTGTTTTTTTTTTTAATTTAATCCCCCCAGCCTCCTTACCTGTGTGAGAGCTGGGGGGATTCCCTGGGGTCCAGTGGTGTTGCTGGTCACCCGGCTGGCGGGCGCGCGAGGGAGCACTGTCCCCTGGGTGCTCCCTCTTCAGCTCCCTCGCGCGCCGCGTACTGATACCGGAGCCGGAAGATGACGTCATCTTCCGGCTCCGGTTTCAGTGCGGTGCGCGAGGGAGCTGAAGAGGGAGCACCCAGGGGACAGTGCTCCCTCGCGCGCCCGCCAGCCGGGTGACAGCAGGGCCAGCCTCGGGGGGCCCGGAGGTGGCCGGCTCCTGGGCCCCCCAGCAGAAGAGGCTGGCCCTGTGGGTACATACCGGGTCGCAGGGGCGGCCGGGCCCCCTGGTGGGCCGGGCCCGGTCGCAGCCGCGACCCCTGCGACCCTGGTATGTACGCCACTGCCTACATAGTTATATAGTTAGGAAACAGTAATTGGTCTATTGTTTGGAGGAACTTGAAGATGTGATTCATGGTTCTGCCTAAATTCTTACAAAAAGAACTATATTTTACAAAATCTGTAAGATTTAGGTTTTCCTACACAATCAGGAACTAAAAAAGGTTTTGATAACATACATTTACAATATTGATTTATTAAAGAGAATCTCCAAGCAAAAAAAATAGCTATTTTCCTTGTACATCGAAGATATTCTCTGTCTCCCTTCATTCTGTTCATTATAACTGCTAAATATTGGGGGGAAAAATCTTATGTTAGAACCTCAATCCCCTCACCTCACTGGGTGGCATAACCGGTGAGTGCCCTTATAGATCACTGACATTTTTGTAGTGATGTCCAAATCCTGAATTAGCTAGCATAAAAGAAATTGGGTTACACAACATTACTCATGATAGGCTTTGTGTGACAACTGAAATTAGCCACTTGTATTGCGAAGTGTGATTTACTTATAGCGGACTGTGCTTAGTGCCTATCGGATTCAGAAATAATGTTCATCAAATAAAATATCTGAGTGATTTCAGAAAATGATGCATGAACAGGAATTTTCGCAGATCACGTTTCATAGAATATGACCTTATATTCCTTGTACAGAAAACATACGGATTGTTGGCAAATGGGGTTTTTAAAACTATTCTATACGTCACTGGCACAATTGCTCAAATCCCAAAGTGGACATTTTATATACTTGATAATTATACATTTTATTTCTGACTTCTTGTATAGCATTAGACCACCTTACCGTCATACCACAATAGGACACAGTGCAGACAACGTTCCAGTGACCATAAACCAGCCATGGATTGGACTGGTCTCACGCTTACTAAGTGTCTTCAACTTCCAGACCAGAACCAGTGACATGCTGAAGAGACCCAAAAGGACTGCAGCTGAATTCTGGTCATTGATCCTTTTGAAATATAACCTACGCTGTGGTTTAACCCCTTAAGGACACATGACATGTGTGACATGTCACGAATCCCTTTTATTCCTGAATTTTGGTCCTCAAGGGGTTAAAAAAAGTTTTGTTTAACTCAGCTTCCTATTGCTAAGGGTACTATCAGAAATGCAGGGTGAAGTCTGAACACAATGTCTATGCTTATTTGCTTGTCAAACTGGAATTTTGGTATAGTTGTGAAAACGATTTCTGAGAATATATCTGCTCAAGGTAAAGTTCCAACCTGAGTCCAACCTGAGATATAAAGGTGATGCACAACAGTATCTTTCTATCTATATACATTTAAATGCTCAAATATATTGGTTACTGGTATATATAAAGTATCTGTTGGCATGCTTGGGAATATAAACTTAGAAAATATAAGCTTAAAATAAAATAAAGCATCTATATGGGTCTATAATATACAATAATGTATACAATTTGCAAATATGGGCTGATAACTCATATCCTACATTAGCTCTGTATTCTGTTACAAAGCCTTCTTTCATCTTCTGTATAATTTCCTAGTAATGCAGATGCTGTTACTATAGGCCGTACTAACAGTTTGCTGGAGGTGACATTATGCTTACCTGTATCAGAGGTCTGCTAACAAAGACAGGGTCTAAGATGTCATGTACTGGGTATCATCATGAGATATTGCAAACTTCAAAGGACTACAGGGAGTATAGCTCCTGACGGCGGCGTGTAGACACGCCGAAACGCGCGTTGAGTGTTTCTCTCCCACTTTTTTTTTTTTTTTACACTAGGTAGCACTTACACAGCACTTATGCTTTAATCAGTTGGTCTTCATACTTAACAATTTAACTTTACCAGGTATAGGGAGATTGCGGCTCTAGTGAGACCAGCTTAGTTCTGTGTGGTATAGAAGCACCATTAGGGTTAGTTTTTTCTACCCTTGACGTCTCAGTATAACCTACTTTTAATAGGCTAGTGCTCATTGAGCGTTTATGCTATTAGTGGGAGGTTATTCCTTCCTGTGGGTAGGAGGACTCCGTTTGATTAATCTGAGTTGCTATAGGTAGAGGGTTATATATTTTACAGTTTCTACTGGGATGTCTATTGGAATTCTCTATTCCTAGTCCCCAGTGTACTGTCCTATCTACCTTTTGTTCCCCCCCGCCCTTCCCTGACTCCACCTGGTTTATTGTTTTTTACCCTATCCAGTGATTGTCTGGATTAGGGTATCTCTGTGTACTTTAGGATCCCCTTGTTTCAAGGGTCTCCTCTATTTATATAGTATAATATACTTAGTATAGTTCATGCAATGCAAATTGAAGCATATTCCATGCGTACATGGTTTTATTAGTGAATGGCTTTAAATATCTAAATGAATACATTTGTACGTACAGGGTTACTCTCTATAGTGAGAATTCAAAGTGAATTTCAAATTTAAAGTCAAATTCGCCAAACTAAAACCATTCTCTAGGACAGCAATGCAGTCAGACTCTGGTCTTAAACTTGAAATTAATTTTGGATTCATTTTGCATTACTACTTTAGTGAATAACCCTAAATATTTTACATGATGCATTATATTCTATTTTGCATTATGTTACTTCCAATTCCAGGAACCAACAAAAGCCATCCAAGATTAATTTTAGTGTATGTTTTTAAAATGTTCAAAACAGTGTGATCAAGTTTTGAGGGCTTTTCAAAAATATATTGAAGGATGAATTAAATTAAAAGTGATTTTTATAGAGACATACAACATTTAGCAAGGCTGCAAATATAGGAATAAAAATAAGATTTAAAAAAATAGCTTAATGTCTCTATTAAACATGAGCATAAAATAAGCATTGTATTCTCACTAAACACATCAACTATTTGTAACAGAATATCAATTTAATAATAATCCAAATGGATAAAAGTGAAAATAATAAAACTATATATTTTTCCTTGTTGCTAACATACACAATGTGAAAAGATACAGAAGGCAAGAAGGAGAAAGGTTGCGCCAAAGACAAAAGTAAGTATTTAAAAATATATCTAAAAAAAGAGACCAATATCGATGTCAAATAAAAACACAAATGATACCAAAAAGAGTCCTAGAACAAGTCTTGCCAGGGTGATAGCCAACAGTTTTACGGGGAGAATGTTCTCTGTAGAAGTCGGATGGAAACAACTTGAGGGATCCGTATGGGGAAACCGAGAAAAGGTGCAGACCTTTTGAAATAGGTTTTTAAATCACCTTAATACCAACAGCCATGGTATAGTTTTAACTTAAGAATATAGTAGTAACTTTTTAGATTTAGAATTTTTTATTAGAGATGGCACTATTGACACAAAAACCTTTTTTCAAAATGGTCTGCGGTCATTGAACAATCTAGCTGTCACTTTAAACCTTGGCTAAGTGGTATTCCCAAGAGTCAATTTCTGCGCCTTTGCAGAAATTGCTCAAATAATACAGATTTTAATGAACAAGCCCAGACATTGAAAGAAACATTTATTTACAAAAACTATCCATCAGACAATCTTAATAAAACTCTTGAAGTAGTTACCAATAAAGACAGAAAAATAAATGGGCAGGTGGTGAAGGTGATTATAGGTCTCAAACCTAGTGTAGGCAAGCCACTGTTCTGAGGTCACTCTAAACCTCTATACAAAATAAACACAATGTCTGAATGCTAATACAGACTACAAGGCACCACAAAACTAAGATGTATAGTAGTATGGTTCAGGATAATGCCATAAATAAATGGCAATCCGTGGAAATGTAAAGTCCACTTTTATTGAAACAGTAATGCCCAAAAGTGCAACATGCACAATATAGATAAAATAACAATAATAAAAAGTAAATATACAGCCAAATTGGCCAAGAACCCCTAAGGATAGCAGCTATAATCATACAATGTGCCTAAATTATAGTAAAGTGCCAAATGCTCAAGTGCAAAAGATGCAAGATGTCAATAATATAAAACAGCATAAAGTGCACAAATACTATAAGATGAAATGCATGTAGAAAAAAGACTGCTATACCAAAACTGCAGGGATCTTGTGGGTGCTCAACGCGTTTCGTCGGGAGCTTGCTGAATTCCTGCTGGTCTTCCTCTTTTAAATGGGTCTTGGCTTGATCACACCACATTGGAGAGGGGGAAATACTGAGAAAATGCTGGCAATGAGGGAAACCGAATGGATATACAAAATGAAATCATCGGTTCCCTCGGGCCTTAACACAGATCTTGACATACTTGTTTTTATAGATTAACCTGTATGTAGCGGGGAGCTGATTTCCCACAGCTATTCTCCACTTAAGATCCCAGTGAGGCTCAGGAACAAGTCAATAGTAAATCCACAAGCAGAGTTTCCAGCAGGCAAAGTAATACAGCAATATCCCACAGCACTCCCAATAACTGGACGACACACAGTTTCAGGAGCAGAACTGACAATCTTTTATTCCAGGGTTCCTTATAAAGCATGCTCCCATACAAGGGAGGGATTCACATCAATTAGGACAGTAACCAATACAGTACTTGTCACCTCCCACACATCCCCTCCCCTCAGAGTGACTCATAATCCCCTTAACTCATACAGTATTTTACCCCAAACATGGATAAACCCCTAAACCAACACATAATCTGAATATTAGGGTACCGCTAGGTAGCCCTGATCTGGGTGACTATTATATCCAAAATTCACCCAGATCGGACCAGTGGTTCAGTAGTTAGGTGGAGGGTGAAGTTTGACCGACCGCACATGAGGTGGTATCCGAAAAGGGTTCCATGTGTTTGGGCCCTGCGGTCGGTCTCCGTTCGGCAGTAAAAACATACAATTATATTCGCCATCCGCATTTCAATTCACCTAGATATTGGTTCCCCCGTTCGGTACTTTGTTTCTACCGAATGGGGATTCGTTAGGACTCTCCGTTCGGTAGTTACGGAGCTCTGGAGGTCTCAGCGGTGTTCGGTTGTTTGAGTGTCCGATTTGAGTTCCAGACACTCGACGACCAAACACCGCTGAGATTTTCATGCGTAAGATGGCCGCCGCCACGTGTACGCATACCGGATGGCGGCCACCCAGATACAATCATAACGAGCTTGTTAACCTGCGGTTAGAAAGAATTGCGAACCTTAATTGCCGACACACTTCTCTCTGGGGTGGTCCCTCAGTTCGGTAGTTTCCATATGCATTTTGTACGGATGGAAACTACCGAATAACATACGATTAATACACAGAATTCTAACAATAGGAAAATTAACTTAGGCATGATATACTGAATACAGTCACATAGGCATATTACAGGACAGGCTTACTGCATTCCGCTACACTGTATACATTAATCTGTTGTTGTTATATCCCTTTTTATATTCCTCTCTATATTCTGTTATATTTATTTTTGTTCCTGTTTGCGCAATGAAGAACGAGACTATAAAGAAAAATTCTTCAACTCTTTGGACCTCACAAAATCATTATTCTCTCTCATCATATAGAGGCTGTTGCTTCACGATTTATTATATATTTTTGATTTTATTTATTTATTTCTCCTTTAAATATGTTCCTTATATAGTTATGATTAAGTTGATATCGCTGTGATTCGTTTCTATTTCTTATTTTTCATATTTATTCTGATATATTTGACATTTGATCATCTGATACTCTCCATACCTTTTGTTAAAATCTACAGATTCATTGTCTATTTTTTATGACATCTAGAAGATAGTTTCTCTATGTTAGCCTTAGTAATATTTGTATGTGATTCAAATTATAAATGTAGTGATGCAAATGGGCTATCATGTTATTTTCCTCATTTTATCCTTTTTTGTACACATGTATATATATATATATATATATATATATATATATATGTATATATATATATACACACATTTTATTTATTTTATATATCATATTTTTCATATATACAGCGTTGCAGCTGCATGTAAAGTGAATTCTATTGATTTCTGGCCCCATTGGCCATTTCCATTTCTTCTGGCCCAATTTGCATCTTTATTTAGGATGCCAGATATGTAATACAACCTAGACTGGATATAGGCAGGTCTGTGAATTCAGACCACATCAGCTTCGAGCGCTCCAAGTGGAGTTTTGCTCGTTTTGTGGCTGTGTACATCACACATAAAGTTTATTTGCGTTCCAGCTTGGTTGGCACATGCGCACTCCGACCAGCCGCACGTCATCACGTATAACGATGCACACGGCACGGTCTGCGCAAGCGCAACCATCAAATGGCGGCCAGACCGGCGGATTTAAAAGAGGAAGAAGACCAGCAGGAATTCAGCAAGCTCCTGAGGAAGTCGACACCGACGAAACGCGTTGAGCACCCACAAGATCCCTGCAGTTTTGGTATAGCAGTCTTTTATCTACATGCATTTCATCTTATAGTATTTGTGCACTTTATGCTGTTTTATATTATTGACATCTTGCATCTTTTGCACTTGAGCATTTGGCAATTTACTATAATTTAGGCACATTGTATGATTATAGCTGCTATCCTTAGGGGTTCTTGGCCAATTTGTCTGTATATTTACTTTTTATTATTGTTATTTTATCTATATTGTGCATGTTGCACTTTTGGGCATTACTGTTTCAATAAAAGTGGACTTTACATTTCCACAGATTGCTCTTCATTTATGGCAATAAAGACAGAAATTACCTTTTAGAATATAAACCAAAAAATAAAAAAGACAGGGGCGGGGCCTGACAGCCAAGATGGCTGGACGTGTTTGTTAACAGCTCCTGCACATCTGAGCCTAAACTACAGAATATCACAATCTAAACGACTGAAACTCAGAGAGGAGCAGATAGTGGATGGAAAGCACAGCGTGTGGGCACCCGCGGGTGTCCCTTTCAAATCTCAGCACCGCAGCAATCCACCGTCCAAACATGCGGCCTAGCAGACATGGCGGCCAAGCACCTGGGGGAGACGGCCGATCTCTAGCGCAAGGCCTGCTGTGATCGTGGGCAAGTCTGTTGCCCTGCAACCCCCCCTCTGGACCGGTGGGGGTCATCCCGGTCCCGCCGGACCCAACCGGTAAACTCACCCGCCAACCAAGCAACCCACGAGGCTCTCCCGGCAGAGGAGTCCAAGATGGCGGACGACTTCTCCATGTGGAGGTGCGAACTGCACGGACCGGAGCCGGCACTCCTGAGCTCGCCAAACCACACGCAACACCGCATAGACAGAGCGTTCAGGCGGTTCTGGCAAAGGCGTTGCAGGCCCAACACCAAACGAGCGAAAGCGATGCAGCGACCCGCAGAAGGCCTAGACCACCTCGGAGCCAACCAGCCTTACAGGCTACCGGGAACCTCAAGCCCGGCCCGACAAGTCGGAAGCCCGCAGCAAATAAAAAGGTACCTCCTTGTTGGCGGAGAACCCGTACCCAGAAAAGGCGGCCACATGACAGGCGGCCCAAGAAGCCTCACTCACCTGCAAACACGTGTGGGAGCCGAAGCAACGGATGACTGACACGGAGCTCGGAGGCAGCCGACTACCAACGACAGGAAGCACAACGACACCACCGGGCAAGTGCAGCAAACGACCGCACATCACGGACCAGCACACACACACCAGGCGGGGGAGCCCATCATGAGGACCGGCACCAGGTGCAGAACAGCCAGAGGATGAACGGAGACACCAAACTGAGACACCTCACAGACTATCTCCTGAAGCACATCCATGGCGTCGGATGAAAATACCGCTGATCTGGGTATGTCTGGAATGCATCCCTGGTATACCACGGTACAGCACCTTACTGGACTCTGACGATTTTTTCTTTTCTACAACCCTCCCAATGCCAAAGAAGATGATAGCAAGTTAACAATGTTATGTTACTGACCCCGCATTAGATTAGCTGAGCCTTATTAATTCCACACATACTGCATAATTGTCTAGTTGCATGCTTATGCTAAATCAATGCTTCCTCTTAAATATGCTACCCTGTCCACCGAAGCAGTCATGTGAAAACTCACCCTAGCTAAGATAATTGCATTATAAACACATCTATACATGTGCTTGTTTTTCATATATTTGTACTAACTGCATGCCTAGCTATAGACCCCCACAACTACCTGGTCGGTTTGGAATGATGTACCATTTAACATGATACTACTCTAAGCCAGACATGTTTAATCAACATCTTGTAACCTCAATCCATGCTACTGAAACTTGCAATTACTAATATTCTGAGACAAGCGACACTTAGAAATGTTGAGGCAAACGCTATAACTAATCTCACGTGATTATACCTCCTAGTTTTTCACTATGTTTTTCTTTCTGCAACTAAATTATGCAATCGTCCTAGGCAACTGGTGTATGCAACTTCTTCATGCGAATCTTTTACGCAACCGTTAAATATAAATCATATATGCAAAATATGTTACGTCACGCTAATGTCTAAACAATGTCACGTTATACCATTCCCATTGTTATATAAAAATGTGCTTGATTTCCCCTGTACCCCTATGTTCAGCTGTTTGTATTGTGCTAGAGGATTACCTTTGGGGTACCTCACAGGCAAATGTTATTTTCCTACGCACTACAAAAATAAAGAATTAAAAAAAAAAAAAAAAGATGTTCCCTTTATGCCCGTCATCTTTAATTTTAATAATAAAAGCAAAACTGTAAAAATAATTATTAATAAACTTTAGCACATTTTAAAACAAGATGATGTTTAAAAAAAGTACATCCCAGATAAGCCAAGTATTGTTTTTAGATGCGCTCCGAATTTTAAATCAGTCCTCACCAAAAACTACACTAAATCTCATATAAACAAAAAATCCACATTTTTATCCCAATCTAAAGGTTTCTTTAAATGTAATAGCTGCATAGTATGCAAAAATACAGATCACAATATTAAGTCAAAAACTACTCACTTTACACCCAATAGCACTAAAAATACTTATTATATAAAATATCTCATATGTTGTAATACCAAGAATGTAACATATTTACTTGAGTGCCCCTGTGACTTACAATATGTAGGAATGACTTTGAGATGCCTAAATACTAGATTGGCGGAGCACTGTCACAATATCAATAAAGGATATCCAAACCACTCCGTCTCTAAACACTTTTTAAAACATGACAAAAATCCAAAATATTTAAAATGTATAGGCATTCAAAAATGCAAACTCCCGTGGAGGGGTGGAGATATTAAAAAATGTTTAGGTCAAAAAGAAATGCATTGGGTCTTACTTTTAAAAACCCTCACCCCAAAAGGTTATGTAGACTTTGACCTTTTTAACTTTTTATAACATTAATAAAAATATATTTTTATATTTCAGTATGTATTCTCACTTAATAGTTTTAATATTAACAATTTTTTTTACCTTTTCTTTTAATTTATACCTCTTATGTATTATATGTATTTTTAATTATTGTACAAATCACTACTAATATGTACTGCATTCCCAGTAAATACCACTACATCACACATGCAATCTCCCCTCCCAATTAGAAGGTAATGACCTAAGCTTCCTTCCCTCTCTATTATACTATTGGGGGCACCATAGAAAGATTCTTTAATATTAAATTAATTTGTGTTTTCTTTTCTTTTTCTTATAATAATCCAAAATATGTGACTATTTTCTCTTAACCCCTTCAGGACCGCTTACGTTTCAGGACCATCATTGGAAATATCCCCTTGAGTACCAATCAGGGTCCTGAACCTTCATAACGGTAATAGTTACTCATCCAATCGCCGTCGTTCCCCTGCCGGCGATCGGCATTGCTCCCGGTCAGGGGGGACTGTCTGACAGCCCAGGCAGTCCCCCCTCTGCAAATTAGGCCCCCGCAACCATGTGACCGCTCTAACAGAGCGGTCACATGGCCGCAAAGAGCTCCGTGAATCTGCCTGAACTGCCCGAACTGAAAGGCAGTCTCCCTACATCTGTAAAATAAGAAAATTAAAATTGTTAATAAATAAAAAAATATAAATATATATATATATATATATATATATTATAATAAAATATAAAGTAAATAAAAACACTGTAAAAATAATAAAAAATTAAAAAATTATATATATGTATATATATATGTAATTTTATTCTAACTGTATTTTTATATATATATATATATATATAATTTCATAAATATACACGTAGACTTCAAATATATAAATATGTATATATATTTAAATTCTACATGCATATTTATGTAATATTTTTACATAATTAAGTAATTTTATTGATTGCAATTTGAGGGACCTGCCTGACAACCCAGGCTGAAAGTCCAGAGAATTTAATTTGCTGGCACTGTATTTAACCTTGTAACTTTTTATGACACCCTAAAACCTGTACATGGGGGGTACGGTTTTACTCTGGAGACTTCGCTGAATACCAATTTTAGTGCTTCAAAACAATAAAACATATCACAGCATGATATTGTCAGTGAAAGTGAAGTTTTTTGCTTTTTTCACACACAAACGGTACTTTCACTGATGATATAATTGTTGGGATACGTTTTACTGTTTTGAAACACTAATATTTGTATTCAGCGAAGTATCCGGAGTATAACAGTACCCCCTATGTACAGGTTTTATAGTGTTTTTGAAAGTTACAGGGTCAAATATAAAGGTCACATTTTTTTACATTGAAATTTGCCAGGTTGGTTATGTTGCCTTTGAGAGCGTATGGTAGCCCCGAAATATGAATTATCCCCACGATGGCATACCATTTGCAAAAGAAGACAACCCAAGATATTGCAAATGGGGTATATTCAGTCTTTTTTAGTAGCCACTTACAAACACTGGCCAAAGTTAGCATTCAGAATTGTTTTTTGCACTTTTAACACACAAAGAAATATAAATGCTAACTACATGTGAGGTGCGATTCAGAGATTTACGACAGATAACAGTGTTACATTGTCACTATTGATAAATTTTAAAAATATATATTTTGAAACAGCCTGTCCTACTTGTACTTATAGCCCTATCACTTTCAAACAAATGCAAAAAAGCATGTAACACTGTGTGTTTTTAAACTCAGGACACAATTTTTGAATCTACTTAGCAATTGTTTCATTAGCTTTTGTAGATAAGTAAAATATTTTGTCACTTAAAAGTCAAAAAACATGTTTTGTTTTTTTTAAATTTTCCACCATATTTTATTTTATTTTTTTTAAGTAAATTATATGTCATGATATGATATGATAATTTGTACGGGAACAGTAAATGAGAGAGAAGAAAATTACAACTAAACACAAACACCACAAAAGTGTTAAAATAGCTCTGGTCCTTGACGTACAACATGGCCAAAATAGTCCGGTCCTGAAATGGTTAATATTAGCCTTTTTGGCCTATTACCACGCCCCCTTTTCAATATAAACTTCCCCATTAACATAAAGTTCGACAAACTGCACTAATACTACATTTCCCACTATTCCCACCGGCCGTTATCCACGCCCCCTTCCTCACTAACCACTCCCTTCCTACAAAGCAGCTTGATCTGCTTCTTCCTATTCATAATTCCACTTGGCTTGTGACCGCCAACCACGCCCCCTATTACTCTTACCAAGGTAGAGATTGTCTTTTTACCTCCACTTGAGAAAACCTCTATAGGATAGTTTTGGATATTTTAATATTGTGTTTAATAAAGGTACTTTGGCTACTTTTAACTACACTGATTGTGCTAAATTACTTAATTATCACGATTTGCTACTATTTTATTTTTTATATCTTTTACTGTCGCTGCTTGGTATCCAGATTTTATTATTACAGTTGAGTATTACTCCAAAGAAATCCTAAGTGGGGATTATACCACTCACTCAGTATGCCTGCTCAATCAAATGTGAGTACACACTTTGATAATTATACTCCTATTATATATATATATTTTTATACAGTGAGCACTATTAGTTGTCTCCTCTTTTTCCCTTTTATGGTCTATAAATTTCTGCATATTTACATCTCATCATGTATCCGATAAGTGGGGATTGTACCGCTGTATGCCATTCATACTAGAGCTGATTTATAGCTCTATTACAAGGGAGTAGAATTACATTAGACCCTGTTGCCTTAAGATCACTTTTGAATTGGACTTATTGCACCTTTTCTCTGTTTCCCCATACGGATCCCTCAAGTTGTTTCCATCCGACTTTTACAGAGAACATTATCCCCATAAGACTGTTGGCTATCCCCCTGGCAAGACTTGTTCTAGGACTCTTTTTGGTGGTTTGAATTTGACGATATTGGACCCTGTTTTAAGATATATTTTTAAATACCTACTTTTGTCTTTGGTGCAATCTTTCTACTTTTTACCTTCTGTATTATTCCTATCAGTAGGGCTTAGAGGGAACCCGACCCTAGATTTGTTTTGTATTTCACAATGTGAGAAGAGACATGAAAAATAGAGAGGCATTGCTCAACAAGGTCAGAAGCAAAAATATTTAATATGAAAAAGATAAAAATTTAAATAAATACCACTGAAGGCCAGCATAAGCCCTCTATCTATTCTAGTATAGACGCTAGACCCTTACAGGCATAATAAAGATATATAGACGGATCGTAGTTTTGAAGGTACACACAGTTTTCCATGTGAAACCAAATGTTTCAGAGTTCTTTGAATAAATGATTCTTAAATGCCAATTTTAAATTCAGCTGAATAAATCTTTCACAAGTGGCAGGTCAAACATTCTAAGTGTCCATATGATGTATGTGAAATTCCGTTTTAGATTGACCTTGGCAAAAGGCTTTTCTTCTTGGCACACACATCAATTTTTGCTTGAGCTGAATATCCTAAACCTCAGCATGACCGAGCGACTAAGGAATTGTCTGTTTTTTTTTCTTTTTTTGCTCGTCTGCAAATTTCTGAGGAATTTCATCACATTGAAATAAATGAGGTATAGTCCAATAATGTTACCACAGAACACTACACCAGGTGACATTGAAAGAGGGGGAGATACCAGCAATGGAACACTCGGCAGGGCAAAAGGCTCCTCCTAAGCAGGTAGCAACATTTAGGGGATCAATTGCCTTCTAATATAGCAAGCAGCCCCAGAGCATTAGGGTATCAACTAGTTATTATAATCAGTGGAGTAACAAGGAGGGGGGTGGTCCGCCCCGGGCGGCATCTTTTGAGGGGCGGCAAAATCCCTGCTGACTCCCATACTCCCTCTCACCCTCTGAGTGAGACCTGGCAGCAATCCTGCTCTGCTTGCTAGGTCTCCTCCATGTAGTGCAGTGAGTGAAGGTGTAACGGCACCCCCAGGCATAAAAAGGGTTAAACCGCCGTTTAGTAGATCTTCCCCTTCCAGAGACATAGGCACAGCTACTGCAGAACCCCAAACTCCCGAACAGGATACCAAGTAGCACTCCAAACTCCCGAACTGGAACCTCACGAATAGCTGCTAGCAGCTGAACAGGAAAAGCACTGAAGCGGCTTACACTCCTGGCAATCAGTCTCTAACAGCATACAGTAAATCCCCCCAAGAACGAGACAAAGCTCCGTGTTGAGGGTCAAGCAGTGAACAGACAGAGCTGTGGGTTTATTGTTCTTATATACACACATTAGTACCACCCACAGGGTTTTGGAAAACAACCAATAAACACGTACAATACACTCAGACACTCCCACACAAAATCCTCCCCTCTGCCTGTGATACAATTACCTTACACAATGGGTAATGTAATTATCACAGACAGAGAAATACAGTTTTTCCACATTATTCATAACTTTAAAAGTATGCATCACATTCACATAAAACTTACATTTTCAGAATCAGCATACTCCAAATACAAACATAAGTCACAATCATTCAAATTTGTCCAGTGGTTCAAAATATAGATCATAGTCCTGTGTGACCAAATGAAGCATGGCTTTTCTGCCCAAAACCAGTTCCACAGAGTGTTCTATCCTGGAGATAATTGGGAAGTAATCCAATTATCTCCAAAGACAGAGGCAAAACTCCATTAAGCACATGGCAGTAAAAAGACAGTAAAATACAATAAATACACAAGGTTACATTTATTACATAAAATACAGACATGCAACATATCCCCAGATAGCTTAGGTCTGAGCACACATTATTACTGAATGGCGCTCAGACCACACACATACAGTTCAATTGCCATGGAGCCAAAGTCTTTCCCATAGTCTTTCATTATACGAATGGGCTCCATGACATAGCTATCTGGGGTTTCACCGCTCAAACAGGGCAAGCACTGAATGACCCGGCTTTCATGTCTTTGCAGGGGAAAATTAAGCGTTTCAACATGGGGCCATAGTCTAAAGGCAGCAGGCAGGCAACCAGGATCCTCCAATGCACAGTGGCGAGATTGGTCTCGCCACAGAGGGGAAGAGGCAGGGCAGGAGGCATGGAAAGTGAGGTCATTTCCTGTGCTCTCCTGTCCTGCGAGTGAGGAGGAAGATCAGCCTGGCAGATACATCAGGTAAGCTCTTCCCAGCCCTTTCTTCACTGCACAGATTCCCTCTTCCCCTGTCGCCCTGCACAGCTCCCCTCTACCCTTGCACATATCCCTCTGCCCCTGTCTCCCGGACAGCCCCCTCTACCAGTCCCCTGCCTCCCTGACAGCTCCCCTCTCCCCCTGTCTCCCTGACAGTCCCCTCTAAACCTCCCTGAGAGCCCCCTGTCTCCCCCTTCAGCTCCCTTCTTCCTCTGTCTCGCTGACAGTCACCTCTACCCTAACTCGCAGCCCCCCTTGAACACTCCCCTCTCCCCCTGCACAGCTCCCCTCTACTCCTGTCTCCCTGACAGCCCACTTTCCCCCTGTCTCCCTGCATAGCCCCTCTCCCCGTCTCCCTGAACACCTCCCGTTTCCCCCTGTCCTCCCCTCTTTCCCTCCCTCCCTGACAGTCCCCTCTACCCCTGCCTCCTTGACAGTCCCCCACTTCCCCTGTCTCCCTGATAGTCCCCTCTACCCCTCCTTACCCTGCACAGCAATTCTCTCCCCCGCCTCCCTGACAGTCCCCCTCTCCCTGCACAGCTTACTCCTTCTACCCCTGTCTCCTTGACAGTCCCCTCTACCCCTCCCTCTCCTGCCTCCATGAGAGTCCCCTCTACCACTGCCTCTCTGACAGCCCCGCTGTCTCCCTGCACAGCTACCCTCTCCCCCTGTCTCCCTGCACAGCTTCCCCTTCCTCCCCTGCACAGATCCCCTCTCTCCGTGACAGCCCACCTCCCTGCACAGATCCCCTCTCCCCCGCCTCCCCTGCACACATCCCCTCTACTCATGCCTGCCCTGTTCAGATCCCCTCCCTCCCGTGCACACATCCCTTCTTTCCCCTGCACAGATCTCCTCTCCCCCTTCCTCACCTGCACAGATCCCCTCTATTCCTCCTTTCCTTGCACAGATCCCCTCCATCCCTGCAACGTGATAGTCCCCCTCACTTCCCTGTACAATTATTTAAAGGAACACTCTGCCGAATGGGCAGCCCCCCCTATAAAATCACTGTTTCGTAGATATGCCCCCAATGAATTACATGAATTTATTTTTTATTCATGTATTCATTGGGTGTATATCTTAAAAAGCTTGAAAAGGTTTTTTTTGTTGGACTAGAGGCATTGAGTACTTAAAAGAGGTATGTCTGGTGCAGCCACGGACGTCTGTGACTGCTCCGGACATGACGAGGGTTGAGATAGGGGCGGCAAACTCAGGGGCAGCCCCAGGCGGCAACAGCTCTAGCTACACCACTGATTATAATCTTTGGTGCAGTGATCCATGTATTTGTGAAGGAGACAGTCAGCACAGAACTGTGTGACCATGTTTTGAGGGTTTATCCAGTGGCGTACGTACGCCAGTGTGGCCAGCCTCTTCTCCTGGGGGGCCCAGGAGCTGGCCACCTCAGGGCCCCCCGCGGCTGGCCCTGGTGTCACTGGATGGGCTGGCGGGCACGCGAGGGAGCACTCTCCCCTGAGCGTTCTCTGCCCAGCTCCCTCACGCGCCACTTACTGATGCCGGAGCCAGAATATGACGTCATTTCGGCTCCGCATCAGCAAGCGGCGCGCGAGGGAGCTGGGCAGAGAGTGCTCAGGGGAGAGTGCTCCCTCGCGCGCCCACAGGACCGCCCGCCGGGCAGCCCCACTGGACCCCAGGGAATCCCCTCAGCACTCCCAAAGGTAGATTAAATTGGTGGATTAAATAAAAAAAATATGAGTGTGTGTGTGTGTTACTGTGTGTGTCTGCTAGTGAGTGTCAGTGTGTGTGTAAGTTTGTGTCAGTGAAACTGCTATGTTTTCAGCTGCAGGGTTAAAACTAGAGGGACCTGGCACCCAGACCACTTAATTGAGCTGATGTGATCTGGGTGTCTGTAGTGGTCCTTTAAGTGTATGTGTATCTGCATGTCACTGGCGTACATACTGCTGTCGCAGTGGTCGCAGCCCTGCGTGGGGGGGGGGGGCAAGGATTAATTTTCACACTGGGGCCCCATGGGTCATATGTATGCCACTGGTTTTATAATATATACAAATATATTGTAGGTTAAATTCAAATAAAAGTGAGTCTCAAGGAGACATACAAAATGTAGGAAGGCAGCAAATATAGGTATAAAAAGATTTTTAAAAGTAGCACAATGTCGCTGGAGCATAATGAAAGTGCAGAAAATTGGCATTGTATTCTCATTAAACACATCAAATTTTTGTGTTGTAATCTAGTATACAAGGAAACTTAGAGAGCATGAAAGGAAATGATGTTCTATGCCTGCCTGCTCCCTCTGCAGGGCTTCCTTATGCATTGCACCTTGTGGAAGTTGCTCTATTCCAGAAAAGAGGAATATAGCAAAAGCATCTCCTACTTGTCTGTGATTTTGAAACCACCAGAGTCAGTGACCTACAATATTCTTGTGCAGGAAGCTGGGGATAGAGATGTGGCTGTGGATTTTCATTTGAGACAGATAGACAGGGGAAAGAGAGATGGAGTTGAGGATAGAAGCAGGGCCGTTTGAAGGAATTTGGGGGCCCCAAGCAAAATGGACATGGAGGCCCCCCCAAACTCCCCCACCCCCACCCCCACCCCCTCTCCACATGCACGCAAAGCCTACAGGAACCACAGCATAGCCATACAGTTTAAGTTCACCCACACTTTATATAAATAAAAAAGATTTACAGTGCAAATACTGCTGTTGCATATACTGTGCATAAAATTTGACCATTTTCAACAATTGAACATTTGCAAAAAATACCACTGTACCATAAAATCAAATATACATAAAAAGTGCACAATAACTAAATCAAACACTTAAAACACACACACACTCACATTAACATTTTTCAGTTCTCACAAACACGTGCAAATTATCTAAAACTGCTCCCCCCTGTCCTTCTTACTCCCCTCCCCCCTCCCCGTGTCCTTCTTACTCCCCCTCCCCCTTCATGTGTCCTTCTTACTCCCCTCCCTCCCCATGTTTTTTTACTCCCCCCTCCGTATTTTTTTTTTACTCCCACCCATGTTTTTTTACTCCCCCCTATGTTTTTTTTACTCCCCCCTCCCCATGTTTTCTTTTTACTCCCCCTCCCCCTCCCTATGTTTTTTTTTTTACTCCCCCATATGTTTTTTTTACTCCCCCCCGCCCTCCCCTAGGTTCTTCTCACTCAGTGCTCACTTCCTGTCAGTCCGGCCGGGAACAAGAAACTGAATCTCCTGTACCGCGCAGTACCCAGCCGGACTGACAGCCAGGAGGAAGAGGAGCTTGGCTACGCTACAGGGAAGGGGAGGTGACGAGAGAGGAGGGCTGCAGCCTCCTGAGCCTCTCTATAGAGCACTCAGGCGGCTGCAGCCATATAGGAAGCACCGGCTCTCCCGGGCCAGCTCGGGGCCCCAAGCAATTGCTTGGTTTGCCTGCCCGGTAGCGACGGGCCTGGATAGAAGGAGATGGAACTGGGGGAGAAACAGGGAGAAACATCTAGAGTAGTGTTTAGTGCGTAAGTGTATCACAGATGCCCATAGCAATAAAACGTACAATTATGTGAAGTGTAAATAAATGCACCAGTAAGCTGCTCAATAATAAAATGCACAATTGTATACATTAATTGTGTTAATTTTGGCGGCAAATTTCAATGTATTTTAGTCATAGTCTTTTGACTAAAAAGCCATTTTAGTTTTAGTCGTATTTTAGTCACCTGGATTGTTTTAGTTTTAGTCTAGTTTTAGTCGGCTAAATCTACTGGAGATTTTAGTTGACACTACTAAAAGCGAATGGGTTTAGTTAAAGCATCTGTCTCTTTTGCCCCTTCCCCAGCCCCTATGAGTCTTTTTGTGTCCTCCCAGACCCTTTAGGTGTCTCTCTCTCAAGCCCTGGCTGTCTCTTTTGCCCCTTCCCCAGCCCCTATGAGTCTTTGTGTCCTCCCAGACCCTCTAGGTGTCTTTCTCTCAAGCCATGGTCTGTCTCTATTGACCCTTTCACAGCCCCTCTGTGCAGTGTTAATTTTGGCGGCAAATTTCAATTCAGTTTTAGTCATAGTCTTTTGACTAAAATGCCATTTTTGTTTTAGTCGTATTTTAGTCATCTGAATTGTTTTAGTTTCAGTCTAGTTGTTTTCGACTAAATCTCAAATATGAGACAATATATTTTCTGCTTTATTGCATGCTTTGGTGGAGAATAACCCCGATTGAGTCTTTTTTTAATTGACATTTCACTATGTAAAAAGTAATTGGTTACAGCTACATAAAACCACTATGAATTCTACTTTTGTCAACTAAGAATAGGAAGATGAAACTAAAGTGCACATATGATCACAGTAACAAGATGAAGGAAGATCTAAAAATATAATCTGGCTTCATGAATTGTAATTTGTCAGAATTTATCATAAACTGACTAGATACATGAATCTATCCTACTTAACATTAACAGTAGAGACAGATGGTGGAGGTGTTACAGAGTGAGCATTATTTCAATGCTCACTCAATGTCCACAGTCAACCTATTTTCAGATAAATAGATACAGTCATGGGAAAAAGAAAGTAAACTCTCTTTTAATTCTATGGTTTTACATATCAGGACATAATAACAATAATCTGTTCCTTAGCAGATTAACAGCACATGATTTATTTAAAATAAAAATAAAGCCAAAATGGTTAAGCCATGTGTGAAAAACCAAGTACACCTTATGATTCAATAACTTGTAGAACCACCTTATAACTTAAAGTAATCTTTTTCTGTAGGACATCGTTGAGGAGGCATTTTGGCCCACTCTTATTTACAACGTTGCTTCAGTTCATTGAGGTTTGCTGTCATATGTTTATGCAAAGCTCTCTGAAAGTCCACATCATTCTGAAAGATTGGGTTGAGCTCTGGACTTTGACTCGGCCATTGGAATACCTTGATTATTTTCTTTTTCAGCCATTATGTTTTAGATTTGCTGGTGTGCTTGGGATTATTGTCCACTATATAAAGGGTGAGGTAGAGGCAAAAATGCCTACAAAATTCAAAATATAAACAAAGAAAAAATTAGACCTGTGCTGCAGATACTCCACACTGAAGTCCCAACAGTGTATATACAACCAAAAAACAAACATGAGTCCTGCGCATCCAGTATAGGTGTGCACACCCAGGTGCTACCACAACTTATTTGAGTACAAAGTTAAAACAACGTTTCGAGCAGCAGCCTTTTGTCAATGCTAATGTCCTTAGGTGCACACCTATACTGGATGCGCAGGACTCGTGTTTGTTTTTTGGGATTATTGTCCTGTTGCATGACACAAGCTTTAATGGTCAGACAGATGGCCTGACATTTGCCTCTAGAATACTTTGGTAAACACAGGAGTTTATGGCCTATTCAATTCCAGCAAGGTTCCTAGGTCCTGTGGCTGCAAAGCAAGCCCAAATGATCACTTGTCCACCACCGTGCTTAACAGTTGGTGTGAGATGTTTGTGCCAATATGCGGTGTTTGGTTTTCGCCAAATGTGGCGCTGCGCATTATGACCATATATCTCCACTTTGGCAACGTCTGTCATAAGGACATTATTTCAGAAGTCTTGTGGTTTGATCAGATGCAACTTTGTAAACCTAAGTTTTGCTGCCATGTTCTTTTTACATAAAAGAGGATTTCTCATGGGAACACTTCCTAACAAACCATACTTGTTCAGTCTTTTTCTAATTGTACTGTCCTGAACTTTAACATTTAACATGCTAACTGAGGCCTGTAGAGTATGAGATGTAACTCGTGTTTTTTGCAATTTCTCTGAGCATTGCACGTTCTGACCTTGGCGTAAATTTGTTTGAACCAGTGGTGGAACAAATGTAGAGAGGGTCCTGGTGCAAGGATTTTTGGGCCCCTGAAGACACATGGCGGGTAGCCCTAAGTGCATGGGACCCATCAGTGTGCCGCAACACCAGCACCGGCTGTAGTTCTGCACTTGCACCTTCCTTATTACAGGTAAAACACCTTTTTATGGAAACTGGAAAACCAGCTGTCTGGATGTCTCATGTTTCCATGCTGCAGAGCTGAGCTTCCTCTCCTCCCCCTGTATCTCCCCCACGCTGCTCTCTGTGACCCAGGAGAAAGTAAAATGTAATTCCTTCCTCCCAGCACAGTGCCTCCCATGACAGCAAGGGGAACAGCTTTCAATGATTCAATTCTCTGAAAGAAAAGAAGGTAGGACCCCTGACCGACCACCTGCCTTTGTGCATGCTGCAGCCCCATCCAGAGGGCCCATCAGGCCAGCAGCAGCATGGATCAGTGGTGAAAATCCCACCCTGTGCTGGGCCCCCCTGCTGCTCTGGGTGCCAGGTGCAATTGCACCGGCTGCATCTGCGGTAGTTCTGCCACTGGCTGTAACATCCACTCCTAGGAAGATTGGCAACTGTCTTGAATGTTTTCCATTTTTGAATAAACTTTCTCACTGTAGAATGATAGACTTTACATGAGTCTATTTTACATTAAATGGCCTTATAAACCCTTCCCAGTTTGATGGACAGCAACAATTGCTTCTTTAAGATCATTGCTGATGTCTCTCCTCCTTGGCATTGTGTTATCACACACCTGGATGCCCCAGCCCAGCAAACTGCAGAACTTTTTATAGAAGTTGCCCCACTTGCTGATGATCAATTTATCAAGGGCATTTGATCAGCAGCATATGTCTGCTACTATGCCTCTTAATTCCTATTGAAGGAGTAAGGGTGTACTTAGTTTTTCACACATGGCCTCTCCATTTTGGCTTTATTTTTGTTAAATCATGACACAGTGTGTTGTTCATCTGAGGTTGTATTTACCTAATTGTCAGACCTGCTAAGGAACAGATGATTGTTTTTATGAGAGGGTGTACTTTTTTCTTCTCATGAAGATGGATTGATAAATGAATGAATGGATGGATGGATAGAGAGAGATTTGGAACCTTTAATGTAATTCAGTCAACACTACTAAGTCAATGGGAGACATGCAAGAGAATGATTGAACATCTGTTATAACAGATATCTGTCATTCTAGTTCATCTTGTTTTTCCTCCACTAATTTACTATTGTTAGCCAAGTCTTCCATTCACCATAGTAAGCATTTTCATCTGTGCCATACCCATTCACCCTTATATGTGTCTTTAAAATTGTATTGTTTTGCAGCTTGATATGTAGTTTTGCTTTCAACACCCTGCTATTTACCTCTCAAGATATATATATATATATATATATATATATATATATATATATATATATATAAGATTCCCCAGCTTACTTGATTTGTTACAGCTTCATTTGATTTATTTTTTATTGAATTATAAAGGCTTCATTTTCTGTGGTCGCTTAGCAACATATAGCCTTTATTCGCTCTGTTTTTATTTTAAATTCAGTTAGTTCAGGCTGGGGTGAACATTGAGATTTTCTAAGTGACCAAAACATTGATTTTATGCCGAATGTATATATTTTACTCCAGCTATGCTAAATCTGAAAGTGATGGTTATTTTTCTTGCAGGGCTAGAAATATTTCTCACTTTAACGCAATACAATTTGCTTTGTTATAAAACTAATTGTAAAGTGGATATTTACGAAGTGAGACTATACATATTTATTCATGAAAGTGAGTTAATGCCTCATTTTTAAGGCATAAATAGCGGAGCTGGAGCTTAAAGAATGTTTACAGTCTGGCCATTTTGGCTTTAAATTTGAAATTCACTTTTAATCTACTTGGAATTTTGAGTTTTGTGGATAACCCTCTCTAGCTAAACTCAACTTTACAGTGGATACTTGGCTTTCATCAGGTTGTAAACTCATTTTCCAACTTACTCCTGAATGTAAAAATATATTTTAAATGATCATCTCTACTTCTAGTTTTCTAAACTAATACCGTCAACACTTATAGTCTTTATTCACATGCAGCTGTAAACTTAAACATAGTAAATAACAGCAAATATGTGCTACTTTGGGTATCTGTGTGCATTCTATATCATGTACATGTGTATAAGTAGAAACCGTATGTGCTCAACTAGAAAGGGAATGGAGTGACTCATTTTGTCTGTATGTCTATTTTTTTTATGTCTACATCCAAATCACTCCTCCATAAAATCATTTAACCGTCATTAAGGAGAGAAAAAAATGACCAGAAATATTATTGGTCAGGTGTGAACATAAGTATGGTACAGCATATAGTTTGTTTTATTAAGCAATTGCTTTTTTTTTTTACTTTAAAACTGGTTCATGATATGGTGTAAATTTGCAGTATTTCAGTGTTGTTTAGACTGTTAATGAGAACAAAGTAGTAAAAACAGACAATGTAATTATAAATGGGGTATACTAGTAATAACAATTCGATAAATAATTGCCAAACACTAGTATTTCCATTTTGTTACTAGGCATAATTTTACTGAAAAAATATTTGTATGGATTAGCATGGGTTAGGTTTTTGGTACTGGGTAAACACCTTGTATATCTTGAAAAATCTAGAAGGTCTGCACTTATGTCACCATTGCACTATAACTATTACAATAGGGGGCGGGGCCGGGCCGCCGAGCCGAGCGGTCGAAGGGAAGCACAGCTCCTGCTCAATATGCTCAATTTATATAAAAAATAGAGAATTTAGCTGAAATCAGCGACCAACAACCCCGACCTGCAAAGTACACGGGCTACCAGGGCCGGGGAGAGGCTCGCTCCCGGAGTTCCAGTCCCCCGGAGGAAGGGTCCCCTGCAGCATCCAGTGGGTACCTACCTGGCGGTGAGTGGAGTGGACGGCCGCCGCTCCACTATCCTGCCCAACGGAGCCCGGAACACAAAAGGCACATCGACGGGCCCGGTCCTGTTCCCCCCCCTCTGGACCGGGGGGGGTGATCCCGGTCCGTGCTCCAAACTACACGCGGAGGCGTTCTCAGACCACCATGCAGGCCCAAGACCCGCGGCCAAGATGGCGGAGGCCACGTGTGCGGAGACCGAGCTGCGGAATCAGAAGCGGACAACAGATACCACCTAGCAAGGTACACAAGGCTGCAAACACGCAACCTGGTCCCCACAGCTCCAAATGTGTGGAAACTAGGTGGCGCGAAACCCCAGAGGCCTACCCTACAAGATGGCGGCAACGCCAAGCCCGGTACCAATGGCACACGCCTTGTTAACCCCCGGAAGAGAAGTCACACCACCTGGGGCAAGAGCCACACGGAGTGCGACCCCAGCATGCCAACAACGTAGGCAGATGAAAACAAAGCAGCAGCCAAAACACCGGACTGCAGCCCTACATAGCCACAAGCCAACCCGCAAGCATCAGCCACACATGCTGAAGACTACAGAAAGCAAATGGAGTACCACATGAGCAACAAGCAGCGCCCACTGCGCCACCACCTCGGGAGAGGCACGGGACCCCACAAGAATCCAAGCACGCAGAAACAAAGCACTGGCTCATCAGCAACCCCAGAGATGGAGGTGCTCCCCGCCTCCACAACGCTACGCTACACCTAAAAATTGGCTCAATACACAAGCAAACAGCAAAAACCACAGGGGCATCGGCTGATAGACCGGAGCTTTCACCAGAGGGGCTAGTTTGATCTCCCACAGCCCACAGGTATCTTATACAGGACTCTCTTTCTATGTGGTATCCTAGATGATGCCGGAAAAGACTACATTCCCTTGCTACCTGTCTAGAGACACAAAAATTATAAATACATTGCCTGTTTAGCCAGCACACTGGGCTGGTTGCCTGACACACTCTCACTATGCTTGTTCTGAGTTCCCAAATGCTGCGGGGCAAGGTGAACTCACCGACATAAGAATCACCCACACTTACACTATGAGGGACTCCTGTACTAAACCACACCTTCGAGAATTAGCCTGTCAAGTTTGTTTTCATGCCATTATTTTACTTTAATACCAAGAATTATAATCAGTTAGTCTAGCCTGTTTAGTTTGCACCTACTTAATATCAACCAGCATGGTTATACCCTATGCGGTGCAAAGATATGGCAACCCTTAACCTCTCCTCTTGTAACCATGTAAGCTTGTCTTATTATAGGTCAAGATGACTTCTTTAAAACGTGTTCCTTGCCTTTAACTACCCTCTTGTCATGTGGGCCTAGTTTCCAGCTTGCTCAACCAGAATTGATTGTTACTCATATCTTAGCGTGACCATCTTATTAATCTGTTTCACATGCGCAACACTCGTTTAATCTCGCAAGCTACACTCATGTAGTCAGCCGGAATAGCCTGATCTTTTTATCAATTGATATGTTGTCACACCACCGACTATCAGACTATCATCTTGTTTTTTCTTCATAACCCTTATACAAAAATGTGCACCGATTTTCTATGCCACAACTGTTATACTTTGTCTATTTCAATACATGTTCCTGCTGTTGGGGCATGACATGAATGCTTGTTAAATTAACTCATGCACGTAAAAATAAAGAATTAAAAAAAAAAAAAACTATTACAATAAGGTGAAGTGATTTAGATACTTGGAATGTCCTTTAAGTGTGGTACAGCATATACCAGGGGATATAGGGACATCTGTGACCAAGAGATTGAACAAGGTTCTACTAAATTATCCAGCCAATATCGTTAATCATTTTTCTTGGTGATTGTGAAAGTAAAAAAAAATAAAAATATATATATATATATTTTTCAACCTTTGTAGTATGTTATTTCCAAACAGAAATCAATTAGAGACCTTGACAAGATCTGGTCAGCCGAACACTTCACGTAAACCCAAAGCATGTTCCCCATTAAAGGTAAAAGTGGACACAAGTACATGTACAATGTCAGCTTTAGATGGACACAAATTGAGACTCACTACTCAAAGTAAAATCTTTGTTTATGTATAAACATTATTTTAATGATCATGCTGAGGTACGGCTCCAGAGATGTGCATACACAGTAATTCCCCAATAGAAATGAGCATACATTCAGGAATTAGCTGCTCCCTGGTTTAAACAGACTAAAGAACAAAGTTGTCAAATCCATGGGATAAGCTGCGAAAGAGGCGTTTTAAGACAAGTATCCTTTCTGCTCTTAACCAATTTCTGCTGCATTATTTAAATAATGCATATAATAGGGAGTGGTATAGTCACTCTGAACTTTCTAATTAAACGACTAATAAACTATATTATACGTTATAGTTGCTTTTTGGAATTCATTGACCAATTTTGAAAGCAGATGCTTGTGGAAGCCAAGGTTGGCTGACATTTGCAGTACTGACATTTGAGAACTCGTATTTAGATTCAATCACAGAGGCAACTTCATACTTCCCGTTCTCAAATGGAACGAATAATGAATTACAAGTGCAGCCTGTGTCTTTTTTTTTTTGGCCTCAAGATGATTTTCACTTATTAATTGGGTCAATTTGTTTGGGTTTATCTTGCTATACTAAGCATGTTTTCCATATGTTTTCTATGCTTTTTATATAATTATATTAGTGTACATTACATGTTTTACTCTTTTTTTTTCGTTTTGGAAATAGATAAAAAAAAGAAATTATTCCTTTGCATTTCAATCATATGCATTCCTAAAATAAGCTATTTGCTATTCAGTCCATGTCACAGGATATCTAGCTGGCTTTGTGAAAAAAAACTGACACCTACATACTCCCACTTAACGAAAAATTATCATGCCACAGGTATTCTGCAGAGTGTTCATTATTAGAGATTAGAACATGCTCATCATTATTTCTTATTAAGATTACCATAATTATTATTATTGCATAAATTAAAACTATGTATTGTGTACTGCGGTTAACAGTGTATAAGGGAGGCAAGCATGCAGTGCCAATGTCAAAAGAAAGGTCACACACCTTAAAAGTTAGCCTGCATAACATGAGATTTTACAAGATATATTAATAATTAAGAAGAACTGCATATTTTTAAGTTACAATAAATTTAGTTCAAGGTAGCCTAATCAACTCCTTTACAATAATTATAATAATTTTCTAATTTACATGTGCGTGCATTCTAATTTACATGAGCAATGCAACAAGATTAAAAATAATGTATATTATTCCTGTATCCTTCATAGATTTATTTAACTCCTTGTGAACCAAACAGGTTTTCTCACTAGGACATTTTGTTATGTTTGCTATCGTATGTTGGTTTGTTTAACCATTTTTTAAAGGAAAACTACAGAATTAAGAATATACTTTTTGCATTTCTAACGCTTTAGCGTTCTCTTTCCATATCTATATAGACCCCCCTAACCAAGTTTACGATAATAAAAAATAATAAACAAGGATATTACTTACTTTTTCCAATCTTCGAGGCTTCCTTGGTGGTGTTCACCAAGCACTGCACCATGGAGGAGGCATCTCCTCCTCCTGAGTCAGTCCAATCCATTGCTCCCTTATAAAGGAGCTTTGGGGAACCAATGCCAATGCGCAGCGAGTGCCATGTGTGCATCAAATTTCCCCATAGGAAAGCGTTTTACTTGGTTGGGATCATCTCTTTGGTTGGGATCTTCTCCTCCTGATTCGGTCCAAACCAATGCTCCTCAAAGAGGAACTTTGTGGAACCAATGCCAATGTGCAGTAAGTGCCATGGACCCAGTCCACTTCATTGAGATTAACTGGCCTGGGTGACTTTAGTAGTACTTTAACTTTCCAATTTACTTCACACATACACATTATTTACTGCTGAAATATGGATTTCACTTGATACTACATATAAATCTTGTTTAAAATTTCCTACTACTTGGTGAGTTATGTCACTTGGTGAGAACATAAACGAGCGGTCCTCAAATAGCAGCTGATACACAGATGTGTAAGTCCCACCAGCCTCAGGCTATGCTGGTGGGGCTATGCTGTCTAAAGAAACCCTAGCTAAACCCCTAATCCGCAGCCATTCACTTTTGCACATGCATGTGGCTGCAATTCAGACTCTTCAAAGATAGCTCTGATTTTTGCAAATCACTGCAGCTACAAGAAGCAGATTAAATGGAGACAGAGATAAGGTATTCTTTGCACGGTTTATACGGTTTGTACTGGGTGTCCACGCTACTAGACCCCCAGTATAAGCAGAAAGTGGCTGAAATGTTACCAAATTACAACAAGTCGGAAAGGATGCAGCATTTGCAAAATAAATTAAAAAGTATGCTTTACACAGCGTATAAGGGTGATGTCACAGCACAACGGGAATCTAACAGGGGAAGAGGTGAAAGTCATCCTCCTCCTCCCACGACCATGCCGGCAAGGACAGGACGCTTTAAAGACGTGTTGTTGATGGAGGACATGCAGAGCTTTTTAAGTCCTACGCATCGCCACAGCCCTTCGGGATCCACCTTCAGAGAGCGACTCGACCGACAGGTAGCAGACTACCTCGCCTTAACTGCAGATATCGACACTCTGAGGAGCGATGAACCCCTTGACTACTGGGTGTGCAGGATTGACCTGTGGCCTGAGCTATCCCAATTTGCGATAGAACTTCTGCCCTGCCCCGCTTCAAGTGTCCTGTCAGAAAGGACCTTCAGTGCAGCAGGAGGTATTGTTACTGAGAAGAGAAGTCGCCTAGGTCAAAAAAGTTTAGATTGAGCTTTAGCTTAGAACACCCTTGAAGGTGTTTAAGGAGTTTAGGGCTAGTTTAGAGGATTCTTCTTAGACCTCTCTGAGTCTTTATAGCCCTTCTACCTATCCAGCATTTCTGGAAACCAGTGAAGAGAAAGGGTGTCTGTGTGTCTGTGATATATTTAAGTTTATATCACCTTATTGACACTTTATCACTCCGGTCTCCATACTCTCTGCCTATACCTATCTATTTAGAGGGAATTTCCTTGCCCCTGCCAATATTATATAATAGGTAATAATATTACCATTATTACACAATTATCCACTATAGGGTAATGAGTATAGTATCCCCTTGTTATTTATAAATGATACAATAAAGACTTTTGTCCATTACTCAATTTACTTTAACAAAGGGTACTAACCACGGTATTAGGAAGCTACTTTCCCTTTCTCCCTCTATTATACACCTATGCTCACTAGGATTTGTAGGTATCACTTTATTATAGTTGTCTAACCTTTTCCTATGCCAGTTTTAGATCTCCTCCTTGGGAGATTTTTTTCTTTTTTCAGTTTATTAGCATACTTTCAGGGACCCTTGGTGTTGTACGTGGCTGGGTGGAGGAAGAGACCTTCAATTACATCAGTGAGGACAAGGAACGGACATGGCTAGCTTGGTATCCAACCTTGTACAAATGGGGAGTTTGCGGTTGTGCAAATGGACTGTTTGCGGTGCGTTAAACGGGGAGTTTGGTCTGTCACTGTGAAGCGGGCGTAACCCTGTCAGGGTACCTGCGGTCTCTACCTCCGAAAGAGGTAGAGACTTAGCTGTTCCTCCATCCAGACGGCCTGATGGCTCCCTTTCCCACGGTCTATCCGGTCATGCAAGGCCGGCCGCGAGGGAGTGACTGCCTTTTACAGCATCTAGGCAGGAAGTTGTCATCAGGACACTCCTCCGGAACGACCTGTCACTCAATTGCTGCAGGACCAATCAGGACGCCTCGGAGGCGTGGTTACTGCTCTGAACAGGGTATTTAACAGAGCTTCTTTCATTAGCTCATTGCCCTGTCGTGGTTCTAGCTTGTTCTAGTCACTCAGTGCTTGTGTATTCTATTATCCCTTTTGGTTTTGGCCCGGCTTGTTTACCTTACTCTGCTTATCTCTGTTACCCTCGACCTCGGCTTGTCTTTGACCATTCTATACTGTACTACTTACGTTAGTCCGGCCATTCTAAGGTCCGGTATACGTATCTGGCTACTGTTTGTACTCTGCGTGTTGGATCCCTGTCCCGATCCTGACATTACGACAGGGCCAATGGATCCTGCGAGTACAAACAGTCAGCTTGCCTCTCCTGATCCTAGGTTTGAAGCCATGGATCACAGAATGGATCAGATGGCGCTTGCGCTACAGGCTCTATTATCTCGTGCCAATAACCCACCAGAGAAGATACGTAATACCCCTGTTTCTCCTGTCGGTTCAGGTCTAGAGGTAGCCACAGTGGGTGCTTCTTCTCGCATTACCCCCCCAGTACGCTATGGTGGGGCTCCTGAGAAGTGTCGTGGTTTCTTAAACCAAATTAGTATCCATTTTGAATTGCAACCTCGCTCTTATCCTACAGATAGGGCAAAGGTAGGATTTATTATCACCCTACTTATTGAGAAAGCTCTGAGATGGGCCAACCCATTATGGGAGAACGATAACCCATTAGTTTATAACTATAACGCCTTTGTAGCTGCTTTTAGAAGAACATTTGACCCTCCAGGTAGAAAGGTTAATGCAGCCAGATTACTGTTGCGTCTGAGACAGGAGAACCAAACGCTGGTGGATTATGCACTAGAGTTCAGGTCTCTGGCGTCAGAGGTCAAGTGGAATGAGCAGGCGTATATGGATGTATTTTTGAATGGCTTATCTGAAGTAATCCTTGATGAGGTTGCTACCAGAGAACTCCCTGAGAATTTAGAGGATTTAATTTCGTTCATCTCTCGTATAGATGAACGTTTAAGAGAGAGACAGAACACTCGAGAGAGGAACCGGAGACCTTCTTTTAGGTTAGCCCCCGCTTTTCCAAGTCCTGACTCCACGGTATCTTTGCTTCCTAAACCTATGCAGATAGGGTATACCCGCCTCTCTGAGGAGGAAAGACAGTACAGGAGAAGAGAGGGTTTGTGTATGTATTGTGGAGCTAAGGGTCATTTACTCTCGAACTGTTCTAACCGGCCGGGAAACGCTCGCACCTAAGTCTCTCTAGAGGACAGGCCTTGGGTGTTTCTATTTTGTCCTCTACTCCTAATTATAAAGATCACAGGCTTCTGCTACCAGTTTCCTTAACTTGCGGGAGGGAAGTAGTAAGGGCTATGGCTTTGATAGATTCTGGTGCTGCTGAGAATTTTATCGACCAAGCCTTTGCTAGTAAAAACAATTTCCCATCCCAGCTAAGGGAGACACCCTTGGCCGTTGAGGCCATAGATGGTAGACCACTACTAGACCCTGTTATCTTTCGTGAGACCATACCCATTGAGTTAAATGTTGGTATCCTACACGTGGAGAATTTATCTCTTCTGCTCATTTCGTCTCCTTCCGTTCCCATAGTTCTGGGGTACCCATGGTTGAAAGAACATAACCCTATTATTGATTGGGAGTTAGGGGAGATACTCTCGTGGGGCCAGGGCTGCCAGGATCGGTGTTTGTGCAAGGTTTCTCCATTAGCTAATATTAACATACAGGAGAATCCTACTCAGTCCACAGAAAGACAAATACCAGACCTTTACCTAGACTTAAGGGCAGTGTTTGACAAGAAGAATGCCGATTCTTTGCCGCCACACAGGTCATTTGACTGTAAAATTAAGCTTCTACCCGGGACTATGCCTCCGAGGGGCCATGTATATCCTTTGTCTGTTCAGGAAAACTCGGTTCTAGAGGAGTATATTCAGGAGAATTTAGAAAAGGGATTCATCAGGAGGTCTTCTTCTCCGGCCGGGGCGGGGTTCTTTTTCATTAAGAAGAAGGATGGCACGCTGAGACCTTGTATCGATTACCGAGGCTTGAATAAAATAACTGTCAGGAATGCCTATCCTATCCCACTGATTACAGAGTTATTTGATCGTCTTAAGGGCTCCAAAATCTTCACCAAGTTAGATCTCAGAGGGGCTTACAATTTGGTGAGAATCCAGCAAGGTCACGAGTGGATGACTGCATTCAATACCCAGTATGGCCATTACGAATACACTGTTATGCCATTTGGACTATGCAATGCTCCTGCAGTATTTCAAGAGTTGATTAATGAGGTACTTAGGGAGTTTCAGCATGATTGTGTTATTGTTTACCTGGACGACATACTAATACACTCTAAGGAGATTGAGACTCACCATAGACAGGTCAGAAAGGTGTTACACAAACTTCTGCAACATGGTCTATACTGCAAATTGGAAAAGTGCAGTTTTGATCAGTCTCAGGTAGACTTTCTTGGGTACGTGATTTCTGGGGAAGGTTTTAAAATGGATCCTGGTAAACTCCAATCTATTTTAGACTGGCCTTTGCCCAAAGGACTCAAGGCTATCCAAAGGTTTATTGGTTTTTCCAACTACTATAGGCGCTTCATTAAGGGTTACTCCTCTATCATTGCGCCTATTACCAACATGACCAAACAAGGGGCTGATACTAAGTTCTGGTCTGAGGAAGCTCTTGGTGCTTTTAAGACTCTCAAGGACCTTTTTGCCTCAGCTCCCATTCTAGTTCATCCTGATACGACTCTGCCTTTCTTGCTCGAGGTCGATGCTTCTGAGACAGGAGTTGGGGCTGTTCTGTCTCAAAGGTTAGGGGTGGATAAACCGTTACACCCTTGTGGTTTCTTCTCTAAAAAAATTTCTGGGCCTGAGAGCAGATATGACATCGGGGAGAGGGAACTGTTAGCGGTCATTAAGGCTTTAAAGGAGTGGAGACATTTACTGGAAGGGACACTACACCCTGTTACTATCCTAACGGATCATAAGAACTTGTCTTATATTGGGGAGGCTAAGCGCTTGTCCGCCAGGCAGGCTCGCTGGGCTTTGTTCCTCACTCACTTTAATTATGTACTTACGTATAGACCTGGTTCTAAGAACTCTAAAGCCGATGCTTTGTCTCGTCAATATGAACCATCCACTATAACTGAACCACTTCTGTCCTCCATAGTTCCTAAGGGGAATATCATCGCGAACACGAATCTCAGGATTCACTCTCCATTGCTTTCTGAGATCATGAAGTTTCAGCATTTGGCACCCAAACAGACTCCTGGGGATCGACACTTCGTTCCTGCCGCTCTCCAACTGGAGGTGCTACGCTGTCTCCATAACAGCAAGGTGGCTGGGCATCCTGGCATCCGCAAGACCTATGCGCTGGTGGCCTGACTTACGCAAGGATATTAAAGAATTCATCGGGGCATGTGAAGTTTGTACCAAGACCAAGCTACCCCATTCGCTTCCATGCGGATTTCTGCACCCTTTAGAGGTTCCTGAAAAGCCTTGGTCCTGCCTGGCAATGGACTTCATTGTTGATTTGCCTATCTCTAAAAAGCAGACTGTCATCCTCACTGTGGTAGACAGATTTACTAAAATGGCTCACTTCATTCCCTTACCTAAACTCCCATCTTCGCCCGAATTAGCGGAGATATTCGCCAGGGAGATTTTCCGTTTGCATGGGATACCTTCCCAAATTGTCTCTGACAGAGGCTCCCAATTCATTTCCCGTTTTTGGAGATCATTCTGCTCCCAACTAGGCATCAAATTGAATTTCTCCTCTGCCTATCATCCTCAGTCCAATGGAGCTGCTGAACGCACTAACCAAAAAGTTGAACAATATTTACGTTGTTTCGTTTCAGAACACCAGGACGATTGGGTCGGTTTGATTCCTTGGGCGGAGTTTGCACATAATCTCATTTGTGATTCTACGCATTCTAGCCCTTTTTTCTTGAATTATGGCTTTCATCCTTCCATCCTTCCTTCGGAGTCTTCTTCTCAAGGGATACCGTCGGTGGATGTTCATGTTGCCAATTTAAGAGAGTTGTGGGATCAAACTCGACAAATCCTTCTGCACAATTCTACGCTGGTTAAAAAACACGCTGACAAACGTAGAAGGGCAGCACCGGTGTTTGTTCCAGGCGATAGAGTATGGTTAAGTACTAGAAACATTCGGTTAAAAGTGCCGTCCATGAAGTTTGCTCCTCGATATATTGGACCTTACAGGGTACTGTCTCAAATTAACCCAGTTGCGTATCGTTTAGCGTTGCCTAATGCCTTACGCATTCCTAATTCATTTCATGTTTCCTTGCTAAAACCTTTAATATGTAACAGGTTCTCCTCCACGATCGCCCCTCCCCGCTCAGTTCAGGTGGAGGGTCAGGAGGAGTATGAGGTCAATTCCATCGTTGATTCTCGAATCTCCCGGGGGAAACTGCAATATCTGGTCGATTGGAAGGGTTATGGTCCTGTGGAGAGAAGTTGGGTACCTCAGGAGGAGGTGCATGCTCCCAGTCTCCGCAGGGCGTTTCACTCTCGATTCCCTTCTCGCCCTGGTGTATTCCGCCCGGTGGGCGTATCTGAGAGGGGGGGTACTGTCAGGGTACCTGCGGTCTCTACCTCCGAAAGAGGTAGAGACTTAGCTGTTCCTCCATCCAGACGGCCTGATGGCTCCCTTTCCCACGGTCTATCCGGTCATGCAAGGCCGGCCGCGAGGGAGTGACTGCCTTTTACAGCATCTAGGCACGAAGTTGTCATCAGGACACTCCTCCGGAACGACCTGTCACTCAATTGCTGCAGGACCAATCAGGACGCCTCGGAGGCGTGGTTACTGCTCTGAACAGGGTATTTAACAGAGCTTCTTTCATTAGCTCATTGCCCTGTCGTGGTTCTAGCTTGTTCTAGTCACTCAGTGCTTGTGTATTCTATTATCCCTTTTGGTTTTGACCCGGCTTGTTTACCTTACTCTGCTTATCTCTGTTACCCTTGATTCGGCTTGTCTCTCGCTTACCTGTCTTCTGTTACCCTCGACCTCGGCTTGTCTTTGACCATTCTATACTGTACTACTTACGTTAGTCCGGCCATTCTAAGGTCCGGTATACGTATCTGGCTACTGTTTGTACTCTGCGTGTTGGATCCCTGTCCCGATCCTGACAAACCCTTACACTAACTGATCGATAAAACATCATACAGTAGGTCCCCCCCTCATTATTTTTATGGCCCCCACCCACCGCTCACGGGTGGGGGCAGGCGGGAGGACAGTAGGTCCCCCCCCATTGTGATTTAAGGCACCCACCCACCGCGCAGGGGTGAGGGACGGGGGAGGACAGTAGGCCCCCCCCTTATCCTTATTTACTAAATATTCCCCTGTATAACAATGTTTGGCATTTAGTGAATATTCCCTATTCTGCTCTGTGTCAGTGTGTATCAGGGTCTCTGAGGACAGGTGTCAATCCATATCTGCCAAGTGACCCTATGTAGGGGGAACAGTCCCTATTCTGCTTTGTGTCAGTGTGTATCAGGGTCCCTGAGGACAGGTGTCAATCCATATCTGCCAAGTGACCCTATGTAGGGGGAACAGTCCCTATTCTGCTCTGTGTCAGTGTGTATCAGGGTCTCTGAGGACAGGTGTCAATCCATATCTGCCAAGTGACCCTATGTAGGGGGAACAGTCCCTATTCTGCTCTGTGTCAGTGTGTATCAGGGATCCTTAGGATAGGTGTCAATCCATATCTGCCAAGTGACCCTATGTAGGGGGAACAGTCCCTATTCTGCTGTGTGTCAGTGTGTATCAGGGTCTCTGAGGACCGGTGTCAATCCATATGTCAAGGTGTCAATATGTCATATGTCAGGTGTCAATCCATATCCATTGTGATTTAGGAATGTTAGGTGATTTATGCCCTTTATGGATTAAAACCAGACTCTGCATCAACTGTGTAATTTTCCATGGGAGTTTTGCCATGGATCCCCCGTCGGCATGCCACAGTCCAGGTGTTAGTCCCCTTGAAACAACTTTTCAATCACTATTGTGGCCAGAAAGAGTCCCTGTGGGTTTTAAAATTCGCCTGCCCATTGAAGTCTATGGCGGTGCGCGAACGTTTGCGGAAGTTTGCGTCCGCCGTTCGCGAACCGAAAATTTTGTGTTCGCAACATCACTACAGATTACCTCTTTCTACTGTGGGCACTGGGGAGGAGTGGAGACAGTTTAGTCTCTGGTGTCTATTATTTGAACTGAAACATTTACTGATTATGGATTGTTATGAAAATTAAATTGGTACTTTTTTGCAAGTCCTCTAACACTGGCTTTTCTGGAAAGTGCAGGCATTAGGCTGCTAGAGTAGGATCGGCCAAGATTGGGGTATATTGACGTTGTGGCAAGCTTATGCAATATATGACATATCTAGAAACCACAGGGCCCCAGTGCAAAAATTGCTCTGGGGTCCCCCCATATGTCTACCCCCCGCCATTCCCTATACGTCTACCCTTAGCCTCCCATACGTTCCCCCCCACACATGCAGACACACACATACACATGTACAGAGAGACAGACACATACAAACACACACATACACACAGAGACACATACATACAGAGACACAGACATACACACACACACACGCATACAGTCACACAGACATACATACACACACACATACACATATACATACACACACACAGACATATATACAAACACACACACAGACATATATACAAACACACACACACACACACACACACACACAAACACAGAAACATTCATACAGACACACATACACACACACATATACATACATACATACACACACACACACACACACAGACACACATACAAAATGTTTTAGTCACCCTCCTGTTTCCTACCTTTTAGGTGCAGGAGGGTGACTTTCCCCGCGGTTCAGTGGCTCAGCCTGATGGGAGTCAAAGTTCCCACTCTGACTTTCTCTTTCGCACGGCTTTCTGGTGGTTGCTGGGAGGAGTGACTGGGGCTGGCACTTCCTCCCAGCATCTGACATTATCACAGGTGACCGGGCCTCCATGAAATTAATTGCCATCGGGTGGCCCTAACAGCACCTGATGGGCCTCTTCATAACCGTAGTTCCGCCACTGCATATAATGTAACTAAACCACCATTATTTTTTGCCCAGGTGAGGTGTTTTTAAATAAAACGATTACAATCTGTGAGATTTGAAATCATTGTTTAGTGCATAAGCGAGTGCGCTGGATTGTATTTTGTATGATATATATATACACACACACACACACACTAAAATGCTCTAATGATCTAAAGACCGAGTACTGAATCTTGCAATTTTGGTCATGTTGTACATAATTTATTAACTTGCACATGTTGTAACTCTAATTGGTTTGATCTATGATGTTGATATTCTGAGCAATTTATGGAACATATATACCATTTACAATATTGCTCAAACTGGAGTCTTTATATGATGATGTATTGCTTTAATGGTGTGGTTTCGTATGTGTTCTTGAGTGAGACATATGCCAAAATGTCACTTGTGTTGCTCTGACCATTTATAGTGATTTATATCTTGCAATTAGTTCTTATATGGTAAGTTGATGATAAGGTGTTATATAATGCACAGCTTGTGTACCCAGAAATGTTTGCTGTTTTTATCTATCAAAATGTTATTTATTGGTTCCAGATCTCATGTAATGTATCTAATTCATTAACTGAAAACAAAAGGTAAAAAGCATATGACAATGATATAAAACACTTTCATAAAAAAAAAAAAACCTTACAGTTTTTACACCTTATAAGCATATACTAAATATAATAAACCAATGTTAATTTTTCTTAACTTAGACACGCAGTTGAAGGCCTAAAGGGAAATTATAGCATTAAGAATACAAAAAAAGAATAAAGCTTTCTGAGTTAAGAGTGTGTCCTATTTTTTTTCCTTTTTGCAAAAATTGCAGATTTTACAAACATGTATTCCTGACCCTATAGTGTTAAAATCACCATCTAGCCCCCCCATGGCCCCTCATGCTTCCATAAATATAACAAAATATTACTGTATTCAAGCCTGAAGCTGTAGATCTGCATGTTGTTTGCCTCAGAAAAACAAGCGGTCTGCTGACATCAGAAGTGGTGGCCTGATCCAATCACAATGCTTCCCCATAGGATTAGCTGAGATTGACAAGGAGGCAGATCAGAGGCAGAGCCAGCATGATTCAAACACAGCCCTGGCCAATCAGCATCTCCTGATAGAGGTGAATTGAATCAATTAATATCTATGAGGAAAGTTCAGTGTCTGCATGCAGAGGGAAGAGATACTGAATGTTTGGATGCATTTTAGGCAGCCATGACCCAAGAAGGATCTCTAACAGTCATCTGAGGATTGGCCAGTGAAGTCATCACTAGGCTGTAATGTAAACACTGCATTTTCTCTGAAACAAGCAGTGTTTACAGCAAAAAAGCCTGAAGGTAATGATTCTACTCACCAGAACAAATCCAATAAGCTGTAGTTGTTCTGGTGACTATAGTGTCCCTTTAACCCCTTAAGGACCAAACTTCTGGAATAAAAGGGAATCATGACATGTCACACATGTCATGTGTCGTTAAGGGGTTAACCTTGTTACACCCCCATGAGTAACAAGCAGACCGCAGGTAATGTTACTTCCTGGTTTGGCTAGCTCACTAGAGCTAAACTCAAAATGCAGCAATTGCCAGAGCACCTGCCTTGCAAAGACTTTTTATTGAGCTGCATTGGGAAGTCTGAGATTGGACAGCCACAGAAAGTCTGGACGGGGTTAAAGCGGGAGCGCTTGCAAAGGCTGCAAAGTTTTGAAAGTTGTTATTAGACATACTCCAAATGGGGAAAAAAACAAACCATAATTAAATGTTATAATTTTATATATTTTATTACATAATAATTAAGTTTTCATCTGGGGCATACCAAATAAACAGTGATGTTTCTATATTTTGTATTGGCAGTGGAGCACCCCTTTAATTAACTGCTGGAATAAACTACATCTTATTGCAACTGTTTGAAGTAAATAAGGGCTTACATCATGACTTTCAAAATGATGATGAAAGAAAGAAGAATAGAGATGTCGCGAACATAAAATTTTCCGTTCGCAAACGGCGAACGCGAATTTCCACAAATGTTCGCAAACGGGCGAACCGGGCGAACTGCCATAGACTTCAATAGGCAGGCGAATTTTAAAACCCACAGGGACTCTTTCTGGCCACAATAGTGATGGAAAAGTTGTTTCAAGGGGACTAACACCTGGACTGTGGCATGCCGGAGGGGGATCCATGGAAAAACTTCCATGGAAAATTACATAGTTGATGCAGAGTCTGGTTTTAATCCATAAAGGGCATAAATCACCTAACATTCCTAAATTGTTTGGAATAACGCGCTTTAAAACATTAGGTATGATGTTGTATCGATCAGGTAGTGTAAGGGTTACGCCCGCTTCACAGTGACAGACCAAACTCCCCGTTTAACGCACCGCAAACAACCGCAAACAGTCCATTTGCACAACTGCAAACTCCCCATTTGCACAAGATTGGATACCAAGCTAGCCATGTCCCGTTCCTTGTCCTCACTGATGTCATTGAAGGTCTCTTCCTCCAACCAGCCATGTACAACACCAACGGTCCACGAAAGGTGACAACAAGCCCCCTGGGACACCTGCTGTGTTTGGTCTTCCACCTCCTCAAAGCCACCTTCCTTCTCTGACTCCTCTTCTTCAGACTCCTCTCTCTGTGTTGCCTCTCTCTGCGTTATAATAAGGTGTGTTAAGTAGTACTATTCTTATCAGTTTAATCCCTGTTACGTCCCCCTCATCAGGCCTTTTTTAGTCGAATGTATCGCCCACTGTCAGTCCCTTCGGGATCCATCCCTCATTCATCTTAATAAAGGTGAGGTAATCTAGACTTTTTTGACCTAGGCAACTTCTCTTCTCAGTGACAATACCTCCTGCTGCACTGAAGGTCCTTTCTGACAGGACACTTGAAGCGGGGCAGGGCAGAAGTTCTATCGCAAATTGGGATAGCTCAGGCCACAGGTCAAGCCTGCACACCCAGTAGTCAAGGGGTTCATCGCTCCTCAGAGTGTCGATATCTGCAGTTAAGGCGAGGTAGTCTGCTACCTGTCAGTCGAGTCGTTCTCTGAGGGTGGATCCCGAAGGGCTGTGGCGATTCGTAGGACTTAAAAAGCTCTGCATGTCCTCCATCAACAACACGTCTGTAAAGCGTCCTGTCCTTGCCGGCGTGGTCGTGGGAGGAGGAGGATTACTTTTACCTCTTCCCCGTTGTGCTGTGACATCACCCTTATACGCTGTGTAAAGCATACTTTTTAATTTATTTTGGAACTGCTGCATCCTTTCCGACTTGCGGTAATTCGGTAACATTTCAGGCACTTTCTGCTAATACCGGGGGTCTAGTAGCGTGGACACCCAGTACAGGTCATTCTCCTTCAGCCTTTTTTATACGAGGGTCCCTCAACAGGCACGACAGCATGAAAGACCCCATTTGCACAAGGTTGGATGGCGAGCTAATCATGTCCCGTTCCTCCTCCTCAGTGATCTCACTGAAGGTATGTTCTTCCCCCCCAGCCACGTACAACACCACGTGTACCAGATAGGTGACAACGAGCACCCTGGGATGCCTGTTGTGGTTGGTCTTCCTCCTCCTCCTCAAAGCCACATTCCTCCTCTGACTCCTCTTCCTCACAATCCTCTTCCAGCGTTGCTGCAGGTCCAACAAGCGATGCTGATAAGGCTGTTTCTGGTGGTGATGGTGACCACAACTCTTCCTCTTCACGCTCATCTACGGCCTGATCCAGCACTCTTCGCAGGGCACGCTCCAGGAAGTAAACAAATAGTATGATGTCGCTGATGGTGCCTTCGGTGCGACTGACTAGGTTTGTCACCTCCTCAAGAGGATGCATAAGCCTACAGGCATTGCGCATGAGCGTCCAGTAACGTGGCAAAAAAATTCCCAGCTCCGCAGAGGCTGTCCTAGCACCCCGGTCATACAAATAGTTGTTAACGGCTTTTTCTTGTTGGAGCAGGCGGTCGAACATTAGGAGTGTTGAATTCCAACGTGTAGGGCTGTCGCAAATCAAGCGCCTCACTGGCATGTTTCTCCGCTGGATATCTGAAAAGTGCGCCATGGCCGTGTAGGAACGCCTGAAATGGCCACACACCTTCCTGGCCTGCTTCGGGACGTCCTATAAGCCTGGGTACTTATGCACAAAGCATTGTACGATCAGATTACACACATGTGCCATGCAGGGCACATGTGTCAACTTGCCCAAATTCAATGCCGCCAACAAATTTCTTCCATTGTCACAAACCACTTTGCCGATCTCCAGTTGGTGCGGAGTCAGCCACTGATCCACCTGTGCTGGTCCGGTGTGACTCTCTGCTTTCAGGCAAGTCAACCCCAAGACGGCGTGACACTGCCGTATCCGGGATGTGGAATAGTACCTGGGGAGCTGGGGGGGTGCCGTTGATGTGGAGCAAGACACAGCAGCAGAAGAGGACTCAGCTGAGGAGGTTATGGAAGAGGATGGAGTAGGAGGAGTAGAGGAGGTGGCAGCAGGCCTGCCTGCAAGTCGTGGCGGTGTCACCAACTCCTCTGCAGAGCCACGCATTCCATGCTTGGCAGCCGTCAGCAGGTTTACTCAATGCGCAGTGTAGGTGATATACCTGCCCTGACCATGCTTTGCAGACCAGGTATCAGTGGTAGGATGGACCCTTGCCCCAACACTTTGTGCCAGACATGCCATTACTTCCTTTTGCACAATCGAGTACAGGTTGGGGATTGCATTTTGTGCAAAGAAATTTCGGCCGGGTACCTTCCACTGCGGTATCCCAATAGCCACAAATTTTTTGAACGCCTCAGACTCCACCAGCTTGTATGGTAAAAGCTGGCGGGCTAAGAGTTCAGACAAGCCAGCTGTCAGATGCCGGGCAGGGGGGTGACTTTGTGACATTGGCTTCTTACGCTCCTTGACAGACACCTGACTGTGGGCAGATGAGCAGGAACTACTCAAGGCGAGAGACGTAGTGGCGGATAGTTGAGAGGGGGCAAGGAGGACAGCAGTGGTTGTCGTGGCTGAAGATGCTGGACCAGGAGGAGGATGGCGGCTTTGAGTTTGTGTGCCGCTTGTACTCATGTGTTGATCCCATAGGCGTTTTTGATGTGCGATCATGTGCCTTCGCAAAGCAGTTGTACCTAGGTGGGTGTTGGACTTCCCACGACTCAGTATCTTTTGGCACAGGTTGCAAATGGCATCGCTGTTGTCAGAGGCAGACACACAAAAAAATGCCACACTGCTGAGCTCTGCAATGACGGCATTCTGGTGGTGGCAACAGCATGCATTGATTGGCGTGCTGTCTGGCTGACCCCAGGTGCCGATGCATGCTGTCTGTGCCACTAGCTCCTTGCGACGACCTCCCCCTGCTTCCAACTCGTCTCCTCCTCCTCTCTGTCTCCCCATCTGAACTTTTCCCCTGTTCTTCTTCTCTTCTAGCGGGCACCCACGTGACATCCACGGACGCATCGTCATCATCAACCGCTTCACGTGTATCTGACAAAGCAAAGGAAGCAGCAGCGGGTACAACATCATCATCATCACACCGTACGTCCATGTGTGTAATGCTGCCTGACTGAGACATATCCCTGTTATCTACATCCTCTGGCAATAATGGTTGCGCATCACTCTTTTCTTCCAACTGATGTGTAAATAACTCCTCTGACAGATCAAGTGAAGCGGCTGTGGTGCTAGTGTTGGTGGTGGCGGAAGGCGGGCGAGTGGTAACTTGAGAGGTGCCCGAAGCTAAGCTGGAGGAGGATGGTGCGTCAAGGTTCCGAGCGGAAGCTGTAGAAGATTGGGTGTCCTGTGTTAGCCAGTCAACTATGTCCTCAGAACTTTTTGAGTTCAGGGTACGTGGCCTTTGAACACTGGGCATTATTCTAGGGCCAAAGGGAATCACAGCACCACGACCACGACGGCCCCTGCGGGGTGGCCTGCCTCTGCCTGTCATTTTTTTTTTCGATTAGTGGTACTATGTGTACAAGCTACTGTGACAACAGATATGAGTGGCACTGTGCACTGGCAGAAGTTGGCAGAGTAGATGATGTAGGCCTGACACACACGCTTGCAGACAACTAACTGCTATTCAATCTATTACAGTCAAAAAAAATTTTTTTTTAATGTACACTACTGTTACACCAGATATGAGTTGCACTGGTGTGACACTGTGCCCTGGCAGGCCCTGAAACGCACACGTGTGAAGGAAACTGACTGCTCTTATATTACAGTCAAAAAAGTTTTTTTGTTTTTTTTTTTTAAATGCAAGCTATTGTGACACCAGATATGAGTGGTGGCACTGGGCAAGTGGGCACAGTATACGCTGTGAGCCTGACACACACGCTGGCAGGCAGGCAACTGCAATTAGATTACACAGGAAAAAAAGGGCTTGTTGGGGTGCTGTCCTTACAGCAGAGATCAGATGAGTCCTTCAGGACTGTAGTGGACACTGAATACACTAGCCTAGCTATCGATTTCCCTATTAAATCAGCAGCAGCTACACTGTCCCTCCTCTCACTAAGAATGCAGCTTCCGAATGAATCTAAAATGGATGCTGTCCAGGAGGTGGGAGGGTCTGGGAGGGAGGGTCTGCTGCTGATTGGCTGGAATGTGTCTGCTGACTGTGAGGTACAGGGTCAAAGTTTACTCAATGATGACGAATAGGGGCGGACCGAACATCGCATATGTTCGCCGTCAGTGGCGAACGCGAACAAGCTATGTTCGCCAGGAACTATTCGCCAGCGAACTATTCGGGACATCTCTAAAGAAGAACAGAGAGATGAGGGAATGCAAAGTGACCTTATGATAACTAAAGTAATCCTAACTAATTAACCTGCCCATGTGTACAATATGCTTCTGAACATAAAAAATCTATAAAAAATTTAATAAATCAAGAGATTGCGAATTAAAATAAATTGCTGCAGACTTATTTTAGTGTTAAAATAAATCTGTTCATTTTCTTTCACTTAGTGTATGTTTCTTATTTATCTACCTTCCAATTCATCGTGGATCATCACAAAGAGGTTAGGTATAAAATGTTCTTTGTTCTGAAAACTAGTCTAAAGTACTAGAAATTGGGCAATCACTATGAAAATCAAGGGAACCAGCAGACAGTGCATTGATGACTCAGTCCCTTTCCCATGTTTCTATGACTTTTTAGAGTAGATACTTTTTATACATAACTCCAACTTTGATAGGAAAATCAAATACTCAACAGATAATATAAAGACAGCAGAACATTCATTCTCTCAATCTATAAGTGTGCAGTCAAAATTCACTCGATCCACAAAGCAACATTCAAAACAATGTAAAATAGTTCTCTGCTAGGAAAAAGCAGCTTGAGCAAAGGATGGCTTTTATTTTTCCTTGGCATTTATTCCAACAGCCTATCTAATATACAACGATCTGACTTACTGTGATAGATTAGACAGATATTTAACAATGAACAGCATACTAAGGAATATAATGTAATCAACAGGTTTGGGAGACATAATAAATCAAAGGACATGTTTGTTTGTAAATGTCGTCCGAATCCAGAGATGTCCTTATTTTGCCCTATTACCCCATGCCCATGACTCTTTATGCTTCTGCTCGGCGAGTTGTACTTTTTAAAACTCTTCCAAAAGTAAAAGCATACAATATATCTAACCTATTAAAGTACCAGCACAAAATTACGTTGATCATAGCTCAGCAGGCAATATTTGCTGGTTAGTGTCTGGCACAGAAGGGCATTACTCTGTATTTTACTGACATTTAAGTGAGATGAGGGGCTCTGACCAACAGCCACCACAAAAAGATGCATTAGGATAATTCAGGAGTGATAATTTTACAAAATATTTTTTTTATATATTATAGCTTACAGACCGTTGTAAAAAACCTTAGTTATGGTTCTGCACTACTTAACATAAAGTACAATAAATCCCTGAGTAACAAATTAGTTAAGAATATGTCTACAAAACAAAAACTGTATATATTAAGCACAGCTATTCACACCCATGTGTATACGTTTCTGTGAGTGCATGCAATTACTGTATAAAACACATGAAATGGGTAGCTATAAAGCGATGTTGAATAAATAATAAATATCCTCAGCAGTATTCACCAGCAGGGAAGAGATTTTAAAGTGAACAGCAAAACTCTAGAGTAAACAGTGAAATTAAAAAGAAGAAGGCATATATATTATATGAGTCAAAAGGGATACAGGAGTCATTCAAGCTTTACAAGGGACGCAAAAACCTAGCAAAATTCAAGTTAACTGAAATCGTTAAACAAAATCCTCTCCCTGAATGACGAACATGAAAAAAAAATAAAAAATTTAATACATGGATGCTGAAAAGATAAGATTAAATACACTGTATTTGATCTTTTTATGGAACTGTGAAACACTACGGTATTTAACCCCTTAAGGACCAAACTTCTGGAATAAAATTGAATTATGACGTGTCAGACATGTCATGTGTCCTTAAGGGGTTAAATATGTGGTGCATCAGTGTGATACTGTTTATTTTTAGAAATTTTCTTCTTTCACAAATGTGTAGTGCAACCCTCACTCTATATTAAACTAAATATCCTAAAAGAAAGGTCACGTGTAGGATTAAAAGTATAGTAAATAAAAATACAAAACAGTATATATAATCTCGGATCTCCATAAACAGAATATTTACTGGGCCTTCACAAACACAAATGTGGTCACCCAAATTTAAAGAGGCTAGAGGTCTAGAGAAAAATTAACTATACAAATAGTTATAGGGAATCAATAAATGTAAAAATAAGTCTTTACAAAGTGTGTGCCACGAGACCCACCCTGACATTTCCAATAGGACAGCTACATTTTGGTCTTGATTGACACACAACTTTATTATGAGCAAAATTCCTGTTTTGACCAATACAGAAAACGAGCGGTCTTGAGGCTTGGCATTGAGTTTGAAAATGTATTTTTCAGGTGATTAAATAAAACACTGCTTGCATTTAGGTACAGTAAGACCTATCATATCTGTACCAGATATTTCTGGTCTTTGAAGTGAACAAGAAAGTTGCAAAAGGGCTCATTAAAAACCTTTTCGCTACTTTTTACCAGCCAGCTGTTACTCAACTAAAATACAGAAGATCCTCTACCACCATCCACTCGACCATGGTACAAAATAGAGGCAAGCAGGAGGGAAGGAGAAAGAGACCACAGAGGGATGGGATAAGGGAAGGAAGGGGGGAAGAAAATAAGACAAGATTTTTTATTTTTTGGAGAAATTATAATAACTTAGGTATTTTATTTATATCTAGTATTGCGAAAACACATTAGTGTTTTAATCGATCATTAAAAAGTACATGAAGCGATTCTTACGAAATCTTTCTACTAAACAGTGGATGTTAACGGGTACTTATTGGCTTCTACTGGCCATCATCCACAATGGGTCCTTTTGGAAAATTTATAAGGATCTGGAGAAATTATACGCTACTTTGATAATGAAGCCAGTAAGTTGGTTGATCAATTTCTGGAAAAAATGTATTCTCCTGTTACCTTGCTTTAGGCCTATCGCAAGGCTAGGGATATGACCCTAGAAACACAAAGAGGGAATGATAGGTCCCAAGTTCTAGAACATATAAATGTCACCACTTATTTAGCCATTAGACATAAACTTTAGCATTATGGTTATAAAAACACAATCAAGCATACTCATGTCACCAGGATTAGTGGCCATGATATGATTAAGAACAATGGACCTGTGTTTGTGACAAGATTCAAATTACACTATGAACATATTTGCTAAATTCTTGAGAATTCATGGCTGAGATATTAGCTGCCCAATGCCCCTAGGATTACTTTCACAAGAGCCATGAACCTTAAGAATATGATTGCACCCACTAAATTGCGCCCCTGCTGCAATAGTAATTCGAACATAAATGTGCAACCCTTTCCTTTAGCCACTCAGGACCTAATACATAGTGATAGTCTGGGGAACTATAGGTGTGACAAATATAGGTGTATCACCTGTCATCATATCAAACATAGGACTCATAATTTCACGTCTTTAATTAATAGAGCTACATTTCCAGTATGATTTAGATAAACCTGTGAAAGTGCACCTGTGAAATACCTATTGAATTGCACATGTGGGATCCAGTATTTGGGGCAGACAACGAGAACCCTTAAGTCTCGCTTCAGGGAACATTATAGTTTAGTAATAAATAGTAGATTAAATATCCTATCTAGACATTTAAAAAATTGCCATGATGCAAGTTATGGTGATTGATAGTATACAGGGAGATTTGTAAAGTGCCTCTGACAAAGTTAACATACTACTTGCAAAGGAGATAAAAATGTATCTTCAGATTGGATGCATTATACCCTTGGTTCATAATGAAGACTTGGATTACCATGTCTTTTAGGTCATTTTAATATGGTAAGTTGGTGGTTTAGTCTGCTTTTATAAGCACCTCCACCTAGACACCCTCTAAGCAGTCAGTAGGACTTTTTGGTTAGTAGTTTTTAGGTAGTAATTATCTTGACATGTACTCGGATAGAATTAGATCTAGTAAATGTCTCCCATACATTATGGGGGTACATACATAGCCAAGTGGAAAAAACTGGGTATAGCTAATTATAATGACTAATAATTTGTACAGAAATATACACGTTATTTTATTACTCTTGTTTTTATGATGCATATACATATATTAATGTTAATAATGTTCATGATTTTACATTATTGAAAATGTAAAGCAGTTTGTATGTGCTTATTTGTAAATGATGGAAATGAAAATAATAATAATAATAATAATAATAATAATAATAATAATAACAAAATTAAAAATAAATAATATCAAGTAAAAGATGGAATGGATATGTCCATAATGTATTGGGGGTTCTTACACATGTAGATTTTTTTTATTCTGCAACACCTAGTATTTAAATTGATATTAACAGTTTTAGCCAAGTATTTTAGTTAAAATCATCTGATTTATATTATGTGTAATGTACATTGGTATTTCAATTGTTTAGGGAGGTATTGCACCTGTTGATCTCTATTTACATAGACCACCCCCAATAACTGGATATTCAGCATTGCACGAGAATTGAAAAAGTCAGCTAGATAGACCAAATGTGTAAGCTGAGCGTTCTATTTGATATGTATTTTTTTTTTTTTTGCCACGTGTGTACTTTTACATTAATGGCAAAAAGAGACAAAGTGTGTGGGGGGGGGGGGGGGGGGAGGAGATATTCAAAAGAGGCTATGGAAAGAGAAACACAAAGAGCCTACAGAAAGGGGAAAAGACACACATAGGGGCTGGGGAAGGGGTGAAAGACACACATAAAAGGGGATGGGAAAATAGTCACAAAAGTCATGAGAGGAAGAAGGACAAACAGAAGTGCTGTGGATGGGGAAAGAGAAACACAAAGGAGCTGTGGGGAAGTAAGAGACACACAAAGGTTCTGGTTGAAAGACACACAGAGTGGTTCAGAAAGGGGAATAGAGACACAAACAAGGGCTGGGGATAGGTGAGAGACACACACATAGGGGCTGTGGGAAGTAAAAGACACACAAGGGGGGTGTAAGATACACAAAAGGGAAACATTGGGGATACAATCTAGCTAACTTAAAAAAGTTGCACTTTGGGTAGAATTAAATAACCAATGGTATGAAAATTCATCAATATCCTCATATTATACACTATAGGTTCTCTGAAGATATGTGTAACAGTAAGGGAAAAAAGGATAGCTACAATAAAAAAGTGACTAAGTGGTTGGTGGCTTTGATAAGTAGTAGAGATAGGACTCACAAATTAGAGATTGGCCAAGGCTCTATTATTAGTACAAAATGCTTTGAATGTAAAACAATTAACTAGAAAATCAAGACAGGTAAATTACAGTTTGACGGATATTGTAGTTTTGGGTTTTATAATTACCGTATATACTCGAGTATAAGCAGAGTTTTTCAGCACATTTTTTGTGCTGAAAAACCCCAACTCGGCTTATACTCGAGTCAGTGTCTGTATTATGGCAATTTACATTGCCATAATACAGACTGGGGGCTGGCAGCGAGCGCTTACCTCTCCTGCAGCTCCTGTCAGCTCCCTTCTCCTCCGCGGCGGTCCTTTCAGCACCTCGGTCAGCTCCCAGTGTAAGTCTCGCGAGAGCCACGGGGTCATAGTGCGGCTCTCGCGAGACTTAGTGTGAGCTGACAGAGGAGCTGCACGGACCGGCGCGGAGGAGAAGGGAGCTGACAGGAGCTGACAGGAGCTGCAGGAGAGGTAAGTGCTCGCTGCTGGCCCTCTCTTCCCCCCACTGAACTACCAATGCCACTGGACCCCCAGGGAAGGAGAGCCCCCTCACTGCCATGTATCAAGCAGGGAGGGGGGACGAAAAAATAAATATTAATAAAATAATAATAAAAAAAATATTAAAATAATAATTTAAAAATAAATATTAATAGAACAAAAAAAATGATTTAAATAATAATTAATAAAAATAATATTTAAAATGCCCACCCCCCACCAACACATACACACACTGCATCACATACACTGACACTTCATTCATACACCCACACTGCACTCATACGCACACACACTGCACTCATACGCACACACACTGCACTCATACGCACACACACTGCACTCATACGCACACACACACTGCACTCACACGCACACTGCACACATACGCACACTGCACTCATACACACACACACTGCACTCACGCACACACACACTGCACTCACACGCACACACACACTGCACTCACACGCACACACACACTGCACTCACACGCACACACACACTGCACACATACGCACACACACACTGCACACATACGCACACTGCACACATACGCACACTGCACACATACGCACACTGCACACATACGCACACTGCACACATACGCACACTGCACACTGCATTCATTATATACACACACTGTAAATAAATATTCAATTAATTTTTTTAGGATCTAATTTTATTTAGAAATTTACCAGTAGCTGCTGCATTTCCCACCCTAGTCTTATACACGAGTCAATAAGTCAATTAGGGGCCTCGGCTTATATTCGGGTCGGCTTATACTCGAGTATATACGGTATTTCATTTTTCATTGTGGAGGGACATGGTTATGATAAATAAAGCATAATATACAACAGTCAAAAAAGAACATGTAAAATGTACATTTGATAAAGGTTAATGGAAACGAAAGCCATTAAAACAGAAGAACATTCAAATATGTTTAGTATTTTAATAAACCTATTGAGAAAAAAAAAAATCACGCCACAGTAAATGTAACTACGTAACAAGGCAGATACAGGAAAATATATATTTTTCCTTGAAAGAATAACAAAAGGTCAAACACAAAAATAAAATACAAAGAAATGAAGTTAATCACATGGTAACCAATCCATATGAACAGTGTCAGCTTGCTATAGACTAATCTGCATTTAGTAAAAACATCCCACTCATTCCTGCTTGGAAGCTGCAAAGATGAACCAAGTTAAACTAATGGTTATCTATGAATGTAGGGGATTAAATACCAGTTAGGTATTTTTTCTTCCATCACATAGCAGTGCACACTGTGAAAATGATCACCCATTTTCATGTTACCATATTTCTAATTCTAGCAATGATAAAATGCTACTACCACAATTTATGTAGCCTACATACCTCTCCACTCACACGATATGTAAATGCCAATGCCACAATTTCCTGGATGCAATTAATTTAAAAGCATCTCCGGAAAAGTTATGCAGGTGGACCTCACACAGGAAGTGACCACTACCAGGGAAACCAAACAGCATAACCCTCCAGGTTACTAACCATCAAAAGACCCAGGGAAGAAGACAGTCTGTACATCTACTGTCTGAGGGTATAACTGATGTACTCAATGCACATTGATTACAGCTGTGAGACATTTATTTTATGCACATAGACAGATAGCTATATCAAGCACAGGCACTAGCATACCTGCCTTTTTCATGTCTTGGTGCAATGGCCTATGCATATTACATCTATAGGACACATACCGAATATTGCTTATGCTTTTGGTAAATAGCTGTGTTTTTGAACTGTATTCGTTGGACTAGTTACTGCAGGTAGGTTATGCAAGTTTCCGATTTATTTATCATTACATAAGGCAGCCTGTAGAATGGTGGCATGCTATTCAAAGCTCTAGCTTGGTGCACCATAGGAAACAAACTCTTGTTCTTAACAAGCAAAAGCGCGCTGAATTCTGTATGTCATATTTTTAAATATTTTTTTATTTCAAAATGTTATTTTACTGATCCACCAGTGTGATTTTGCCTGTCACCCAAGACAAAAACAACAATGGATTTTACTAGTTTTGAAAAGTAATTCTATTATTACACCTGCTAGAGATGTGTATAATCCATCTCTGTTGACTTGTTATTTCTGTGTCATAGTACTGGGAAGTCCTAACGGATTTGCAACAATGGAAAGAGGACATAGAAGACTTTCCAGAAGGGAAAGACATTTAAGAGGTATCCACCACAGTTTCCATATGTGTTACACTTCAAGTGCAAATAAAACTCACTGGAATTGGAATTGGAATAAATAAAATGTATTCAAACTTTTCGAAAGATTATGAAGGGCACAGAGAACATATCTCCACATGTAGTTACTTGTCCAGTGGTAACTCAACACTGGCGAGGTGTAAAAAAACATCCCTTTTATCAGTCCATTTTATTTGACCCCATAGGCCTTCTTATATTCGAGGCATCTGGAAAGGCTCCTTAACAACACAAAAAAAATATAATAACATTGGCAACACTGGCTTATATATACAATATCCACAGAGTCAACTGTAAAAGCAAAAATTTACAATAATCAACTGCTGAATAAATGGACAGCCATAGTTTGTTTACCATGGCTTCATATCACAAAGTTTGTGCTTTGTGAGAAAATTATAGACTATTTGTTAGTCCCCTATCCTGAATTTATACAGTTTAACACATTTCTTGTGGCTCCCCCACCTTTCTATTTACATATTAATTTATTATATGCATTTACTTTGTTAGTATTTTGTGTCTTTGTGTGATTACAAACAATTTTATTCTCAAAATTTTGTCAAGTTGAGATAGATATGTACTCTCACTGCATATGGTAAAACTGGCTATTTCTATAGGTATGATAATAAGGATTAGCAAATGTATATAAAAATGCTACTATGGTAAGAGTATTTTGTAAAGTGTGTATTTATTTTGCTTAATCAATTACATATATGTATTTGCATATTTAGAAACACTTTGCATAAATAGATAAATATACTTTCTTGTTGGGGGTTACCAACTGCCAACGGAGGGATAATTTCCAATGTGGTTGCTAAATATCGACTGTAAGCTGTTGTTATTAACAGCCGGTAGATATTTGCGGCCAAAAAAAAAATACAGTCAACTTTCCAAGGTTAACTCCTGTCTTTTACGTCTCCTCGAAACGAAGGTCTGATATAGCAGCCGTGACAGAGTTTACCGGTTTGCAATTTATAAAAAAAAAAATGTGCATGTAATAATAAATTACCATAGCAACTATACCAGCACCAAATGCTAATTAATAATTTCAGTACTGCAGCAAAGAAAAGAAAAAATTAGAAATTTATATATATATATATATATATATATATATATATAATAAACAATACACAAGATCCAGCGCACTCTACTATCTACTAAACAGCAACTTCAATGTTGACAGATTTTATTCGTTTTTAAAAGTTTTTTTTAAAAACACCTAATCTACGCAAAAAAAATAATGGGGATTTAGTTACATTATATGATCATACATTGCATAAGCCTGCCACAATGTCAATGTACCCCCATTATATATATATATATATATATTTTGATGGGTCCCTTAGGACCCTAATAATATTGAGTAAGGTCTCGATGAATGCCCTCTATCCCTGACTTCACCCCATGGGCTAGTGGTGAAATAAAATAATGGTAATGGGCTAACCATTTTAACAGCATGGGCTACAAGAAATGCCCTGTCTTCTGGACTCTTAGTAACGGTTAATGTCCAAATTAAATTTCCCTGGGTGATTAGTGATCCCTTAAAGCCCTTCCCAAAATATACAATACTATATATACCAAGCCAATATTATCATAGCCATGCTGATTATGCAAGAAAGGCACATATATGGTACAGGTAAGGGGAGGCAGATGCTGTTATAACCACTCCATGACAAGTTAGCCACTGCCACTGACCATTTAGTTTTTGCTTAGCAGTTAAATGTGCTGGTTTCCACAGCATGATACTCTCACCCTGAAAAGGATATTAACATAAACAGTCCAGGTTCAGCATACAAGATGTGCTGTTTGCAAAGGAAGACCAGACTCAGCCAGCACATTAGGAGTCATCACTAAAAACAGACTGCCTATCACTGCAGCTAAAGAACTAAGATACCAGCCACTCAGGACACCAAATCATTGCATTAAATCTACATAATGAAATGATAAATAAAGAGATATAAGACTTACTGTTGACACTCCCTGTGCCAATGCAGACATATGGGCAGTTATTAGGCACAGAAGGTTAGAGTGTTTGGCACAGGTTTTGTACTGTTACTACTGGGACATTAGTACCTACCTCTTAACACCTCATTAAACTGTCAGAAAGCCTCTCATTTTGCGACTTTATCATAAATTATAGAAACGTCCAAACCCAACAGTCCGAAATCTCTTATCTTTCTTACCATTTCTTTTCTCACAAACCGTGAACTCAATACTCAGGCCCAGATGGCTTGTCAGGTCTTTATATACAACAAATTAAAACACATTATCATCGCTTATCTAAGGAGCTTCTTAGCTCCTCATATTTCATATGCATAGATGCTTTCAGGCTGACACATTTGTCTTCCACAAAAATTATTTTACTTGTTTTACAATTTTGCAATAGCACCAAATTATTTAACATTTTAGAACTTAGCATTATATATACGCTGAACAAAATTATAAATGCAACACTTTTGTTTTTGCCTCCATTTTTCATGAGCTGAACTCAAAGATCGAAGACTTTTTCTATATACACAAAAGGCCTATTTCTCTCAAATATTGTTCATAAATCTATGTTAGTGAGCACTTCTCCCTTGCCGAGATAATCCATCCACCTCACACGTGTGGCATATCAAGATGCTGATTAGACAGCATGATTATTGCACAGGTGTGCCTTAGACTGGTCACAATGAAAGGCCACTCTAAAATGTGCAGTTTTCCTGTATTGGTAGGGTCCGGGGGGTCCAAAAACCAGTCAGTATCTGGTGTGACCACCATTTGGACGCAGTGCAACACATCTCCTTCCTCCTGATCAGTTTGTTGATTGTGGCCTGTGGAATGTTGGTCCACTCCTCTTCAATGGCTGTGCAAAGTTGCTGGATATTGGCAGGACCTGGGACATGCTGTCGTATACGCCAACCAAGAGCATCCCAAACATGCTCAATGGGTGACATGTCCGGTGAGTATGCTGGCCATGCAAGAACTGGGATGTTTTCAGCTTTCAGGAATTGTGTACATATCCTTGCAACATGGGGCCATGCATTATCATGCTGCAACAATAGGTGATGGTGTGGATGAATGGTACAACAATGGGCCTCAGGATCTCGTCATGGTTTGTCTGTGCATTCAAAATGCCATCAATAAAATGCACCTGTGTCCATTGTCCATAACATACACCTCCCATACCATAATCCCACCACCATGGGCCACTCAATCCACAATGTTGACATGAGCAAAGCACTCACCCAAACAACGCCATACACGCTGTCTGCCATCTGCCCTGTACAGTGAAAACCGGGATTTATCTGTGAAGAGAACACCTCTCCAAAGTGCCTGATGCCATCGAATGTGAGCATTTGCCCACTCAAGTCGGTTACGACGAACTGCAGTCAGGCCGAGACCCCAATGAGGACGACGAGCATGCAGATGAGCTTCCCTGACACGGTTTCTGACAGTTCGTGCAGAAATTCTTTAGTTATGCAAACCGATTGTTGCAGCAGCTGTTCGGGTGACTGATCTTGGAGGTGAAGATGCTGGATGTGGAGGTCCTGGGCTTGTGTGGTTACACGTGGTCTGCGGTTGTGAGGCCGTTTGTATGTGCTGCCAAATTCTCTGAAACGCCTTTGGAGATGGCTTATGGTCGAGAAATGAACATTCAATTCACGGGCAACAGGAGATGATTTAGACAAATTTGTGAACAATATTTGAGAGAAATAGGCCTTTTGTGTACATGATAAAAAAAAAGTCTTAGATCTTTTAGTTTAGCTCATGAAAAATGGGGGCAAAAAAAAAAAACCCTGTTGCATTTATAATTTTGTTCAGTGTATTATATATATTTTAAAAAGATGAACACTGTTCCCAGTCTGTTCTGCATCACTACTAAATCCATCCATTCCAGTCACATATGTTTTAGTTCATTTTACAAGGTTGCAACTAACACGTTAAAGGTATGTACTCATTGCTCATAAGCTTTAAGCGTGGTTAGCTGCAGTGCCTCAGTTACTACCTTATTACCTGGCGACACTTTAAAAAAAAAAAAATGTAAGTATAAAGTTTCAATTGTGATATTTTCTGTTCTAGATAAAAAGCATTTTCTATGTATAAGCCCATGTCTCACCTGTGCTAATTACTTTTGAGAAAATGTTACAGATTTATTGGATTGTTCAGTTCTAAAAAGTGGTGTAAAAATGTAAAGAATAATCTATACTACAACGCACAAGCAAAGGGGTTTGTGATAACTTTATAGTTAGCTTTTACACCTGTTTCTGCAATAGACACTTCATTAAATTAATTTATGCAGATTATTAAAAAGAGAGCAAGGAATTAGGATTTCTGAATTGTGTAAGAACTGTGGGAAGAGTACATTCATTTGATTTATTTATCTGCATAGTTAATCAAATCAGTGCAGGTCTTTATGTGTTTAGTTACAGATGAAGTTACAGATGAGCAGTCTAAAAGTATTAACATTGTATGTGCTGTTACATAAAAAGGCCTGGACCATGCAGACCACAGAACCGAGTTGTTTCTCACATCACATGTACAAGCATGTGTGCTGTGATTATGTACACCTAATTCTTTGGCTCATTTAATTGCAAACTCTATTTGATGGAATACTTTAAACTAATATGAGGAACAGTCATGTAATACCAAAGTAAACTAAATATTGCAACCACGATGGTAGTAAGGTCATTCCAAAGCTTTAATAAGTAAGATGTCCTTAAAGAGGAACTGTCACTTGTATGGTCTTTGGATTTTTAAGTCTCATGTCCACGTACATAGTGGCACCTGGGAAGACAATCAAAAAGTAAACATATCTTTCTCTCCAGTTCTGCCTATTTCCACTTCGGTCCAATCTTCACCTCCGCTGGGTTATTCTTGTGCAAGAATAGAAAACTTTTATCTGTTGAAGATTCTACGTAATTTTATGTAAACTCAGTGTGATGCTATAGGTATATATTATATATTGCATAAGACTATTCCTTATCTAATGGGAAATACCTCTAAAAATATAAAGGAAATAGAGGCTGATTGAAGCTCCAGTTTGGTTTCAAATGAATTGCGATTTGTCCAAATTTTGGTTGATCAGTGAATTGTCTGACTTACTAAACTCTGAATCATTATATGGACAAATCACAAAACAATACTAAAAAAGTAATGAATGAACAGTTTTGTTTATCTGATTGAAAAAAACGATTGCATCGATAAAATTTGTCCAAACCTAAATGCCAATCCAGTACCACCCAAAACATCCACTGTCAAATTATGCCAGTACCCACATCCATCATAAGGACACCTGTGGGAAATAGGCATTATCTTGGTTATCTTGAGTCAATAACACAAAACAGAAAAAAGGGTGCGCCTCAAAACAAATGGTGAAAGTATTAATAATAGTCCAGATAACTTATCAAAAAAACAGAATGATGCAATCCACGCTTATAGGGAGGACTCTTGAAATATAAAATGGAAAAAGTCTTCACGGATATGTACTTGAGATTCGGTGAAGCATGTGAGGAAAGAAAACAAGAACAGGACTCCAATGGTACAGTATGTAGACAGAATAAAATAATAATAATTATTTATTGAGTGATGAATTGAGAGAAACTGCTATGTTTACAATAGGGTTAATCCAGCCTCTAGTGGATGTCTTATTGACAGCCGCTAGAGGCACTTCCGCGCTTCTCACTGTGATTTTCACAGTGAGAAGACACCAGCGTCCATAGGAAAGCATTGAGAATTGCTTTCCTATGGACTGACTGAATGCGCGCGCGGCGGTTTGTTTTCCTGGCACTATAGTGGTCCTTTAAGCCACATGCTTCGAGAACTGTAAAATTGTTATGACAGGTTCACTGTAAGGCCTGAGCAGCCAACCTGAAAGGATAGTTTTTGTTTGCTTTTTACATTTCAGCCATTTTGACCATAAATTTGAATTACACCTTGAATTCTTATTTTAGTAAATAACCCAGCCAGTCATCCCCCTGACCACAGATAATTGCAATGCCCCATAGGTCAGAAATGTAATGCTACAGTCAGATCAGGATCCTCTAAACATGGGTGTCTGCCGGTGGTGGTGGTGGGGGGGGGGGGGGTGGGGGTCACTCGCCCTCCCTCCCCCCCCCCCCCCCGGATTTTTCAGCTTGTGCTGCTGTTTTTCGTTTCAGTGTGAGAATACACTGCAATGGAGAAAGGCAGGGATAGGAAGCTACAGCTTATCCCTGCTTCTCTCTCCTGACTGCATCCACAGGGAAGCAGCACACAGTGCAGCCAGCAACTCCCAGCATGCAGAGACAGCCTACTGATCAGGTAAGTGAGACATGGGGGGCAGCCTACAGATCAGGTAAGTGAGACAAGGGGGGGGGGGCAGCCTACAGATCAGGTAAGTGAGGCATGGGTGGGGGCAGCCTACAGATCAGGTAAGTGGGAGGGGTAGCCTACAGATCAGGTAAGTGAGGCATGGGTGGGGGAGGGGGAAGCCTACAGATCAGGTAAGTGGGAGGGGTAGCCTACAGATCAGGTAAGTGAGGGATGGGGGGGCAGCCTACAGATCAGGTAAGTGTGGCATGGAGGGGGGACCGCCTACAGGTAGGTAAAGAAGAAGGAGCTGAAATTTATTCTGCAAGGGGCAGGAGGGGTCAGCAAGGAATGGGAAGGGGCAGCAAGAAGTAGGAAGGGGTAGGAAAGGTTTGCAAGGAGAAGGAGGGGCAGCAAGGAACAGGAAGGGGCAGCAAGGAGCAGGAAGGGGCAGCAAGAAGAAGGAAGGGGCAGCAAGAAGAAGGAAGGGGCAGCAAGAAGAAGGAAGGGGTCAGCAAGGAGCAGGAAGGGGCAGCAAGGAGCAGGAAGGGTCTGCAAGGAGCAGGAAGGGTCTGCAAGGGGCAGGAGGGGTCAGCAAGGAGCAGGAAGGGTCAGCAAGGAGCAGGAAGGGTCTGCAAGGGGCAGGAGGGGTCAGCAAGGAGTAGGAAGGGTCTGCAAGGGACAGGGTGGGGTCAGAAAGGAGTAGGAATGGACAGCAAGAAGCAGGAAAGGGTAGGAAGGGTCTGCAAGGAGTAGGAGGGGTCAGTAAGGAGTAGGAAGGGTCCTCAAGGAGTAGGAAGAGGCAGCAAAAAGCAGGAAGGGTCTGCAAGAAAAAAGAAGGGGCTGCAAGGAGCAGGAAGGCGCAAAAAAAACAGAAAGAGCACAAAGGTAAAGTAGGAGAAGGAACAGAAAGGGTCTACAAGGAACAGAAAAGGTCTACATGAAACAGAGAGGGTCAGCAAGGAGCTGGAAGGGGCTGCAAGAAGCAGGAAGGGGCTGCAATGAGCAGAAAGGGGCTGCAATGAGCAGAAAGGGGCTACAATGAGCAGAAAGGGGCTACAATGAGCAGAAAGGGGCAGGAAGGCGCAGCAAGGAGCACAACGTTAAAGGAGCAGAAAGAATCAGAAGGAGCACAAAGGTAAAGTAGGAGAAGGAACAGAAAGGGTCTAAAAGGAGCAGAAAGAGCAGCAAGAAGCAGGAAGGGACAGAAAGGGTCTAAAAGGAGCAGAAAGGGCAGCAAGAAGCAGGAAGGGACAGAATGAGTAAAAAAGGTGAAGGAGCAGAATGAATCAGGAGCACAAAAGTAAAGTATAAGTAGAAAGGAGAAGGAACAGAAATGAACAGGAAGGGACATCAAGGAGCAGTGAGGGTCAGCAAGAAGAAGGAAGGGTCTGCAAGGAGCAAAAATGGTCGGAGTGACAGAAGGAGCACAAATGTAAAAGAGCAGATAGAATCAGAAGGAGCACAAAGGTAACGTATGAGAAGGAGCAAAAAGGGACAGCAATGAGCTGGAAGGGGCAGAAGGAGCAAAAAGGTAAAGTAGGAGAAGGAGCAGAAAGCATCTGCAAGGAGCACAAAGGGGCAGCAGGAAGGGACAGAAAGAGCACAAAGGTAAAGGAACAGAAAGAATCAGAAGGAGCAGAAAGGAGAAGGAACATAAATGAGAATGCAGGGAATTTAAGGAGCAGAAAGGGTCAACAATGATCTGGAAGGGGAAGAAGGAGCACAAAGGTAAATTAGGAAAAGGAACAGAAATGAGCAGCAAGGAGCAGGAAGGGGCAGCAAGAAGCAGGAAGGGGCAGCAAGAAGCAGGAAGGGGCAGCAAGAAGCAGGAAGGGGCAGCAAGGAGCAGGAAGGGTCTGCAAGAAGCAGGAGGGTGCAACAAGGAGCAGAAAGGGGCAGCAAGGAGGAGGGATGGTCTGCAAGGAGCAGGAGGGTGCAGCAAGGAGCAGTAAGGGCCTGCACGGAGAATGAAGGGTCTGCAAGGAACAGAAAGTGATCAGCAAGATAAAGGAGCAGAAGGGCGCAAAATAAGCAGAAAGTAGCAGAAAGGTAAAGGAGCAGAAAGAGCCAAGGAGGAGAGAAGACTGTGTCAGAAGAAAAAGAAGACTGTGTCAAATGAAGGAGAAGAAAATGAGATTGGAGCAGGAAGGACAAGTGAAGTGATTCCTCCACTTCATTCTGGGCACCACATCATAAGGCTTTGGTACCTGGGCCTTACAGGGAATCTTTGGACCTACTCATCTCCCCAGGTAAAAAAAAATATCAGTGTTAATGTGTTCACTTTTATTTACTGAGTGTCAGGAAACACAGAGGGACGTTGGGTAGGGGTGCCGCTGATTGGCTAGAGCGGTCAGCTGGCACTCTAAGGCAATCAGTAGCTCCCCATTCATAAAACATAAAACATTTTTATGAATCGGGAACTAGCGATTGGCTTGGAGAGTCAGCTGACCACTCTAGTCAATCAGCGGCACCCATGCCTGACGTCAATCTGCACTTTCTGACACTCCGTTTCAGAAGCCGAATACCACTGAGGGACCTGGAGATCTGGCAGTGGAGGAAGCCTTTGGGGTTAAACCATTTGAAAGCGGTTTCACCCCTTAAAGGAAAGAGAGCGCCCGGGGGTCTCCTTGCATCATAGCATTTTCATTTAGACAAAGTTATGATGACCAGAATGTTCCTTTAATTTGATTAAAGGAACACTATAGTGTCAGGAATACAAACATGTGTTCCTGACACCATAGCTGTAAAAACGCAATTCACACTGGCTTTATGTGATAATGACTATGTGCCTCCCCTTCATGACACTGTCAAAAAGGGGACAAGCATGGAGGTCATTACAATTAACCCCCCCCCCCTCCCCCCCGCTATATGTAGCGGTCATAATGTCTACGTATTAAGAGGGAGAGATATGTGTCCTTATGTATGTATTTTAGGAGAGGAACTTAAGTATGGCTACCTAAAGTCTATGTATTGTAAAGGGATAGGTATGTGTCATGACATGACATCTGTTAATGTATGATATCTGTATTTGGAGATGCAGATAAATATTTGGGATTAGGTGAAGGTTGGAAGTGTGTGCCTTTACGAATCAGAGAGGTGTGTGTCTGATGATTGTGTATTGGAAGATGAGAAAAATAAGTCTGCATTCTTTGCATCGACAGATATCCATCTAGTTTCTGTGTATTAGAGGAGGTGAGAACTGCGAATGACAGTAGAGAGATGGGATACAGGCAGGTTATCTCTGTGCATAGCATCTGAGGAAATATGCCCTTGCATCCTATTTTGGCAGTGCTGTTGAGTTATAGCTGAATTCGAGCTAATTAAATCTGCTGATTCTAGGTCCTCTGCTAGCAACTAATGAGGAAGATCAATCAATAAGGAAGACAGTGGGCCTCACTAATGCAGTATTAACCCATGTAAACACTGGACCCTCTGTGGTGGAATCTGTTTGTGCATTGGTCACTAAACATAAAAAGAAAAAAGTACCCACTAAAGGTGTTCTGAACGTGTCCTATTTAGTGTTTGCATATATTATATTGACAGTAAGAACATTTGAACCACAATACATTTAATAACGTCATGTTGCCAAAACAATATATCCAAGGACACTGTTCAGCAAAACAATCAAGTAAGCACTTGAGCACTATGAGTGTTGACTATACGCACCAGCTTCCATAGCCACAATCACTATTCAAATGAAAAACGTAGCCCTATAAAAAGTGTTATAATTGCACTACCGCTTAATAAGGATGTTGTATTGCACTACCAATATTTAATAATACAGACCTTGATAATGCACTGATTTAGGCAGGACAACTCAATTTTGGGGTTCTATCTTTCCATTCAAATTTTGTTCCCTGTTCACATCCGGGGTACCAGGGAACTGTCTCCTGCCAGCACAGCACAAGTGCATCATTAGACACCTTTAAGCTGTGGGCACTATAGCCATAAAGAGAATGCTTCTGTGGTGCTTTCTGCATTCCATTTTGGGCATTGCAAATGACAAGTTGACTCACCAGCATGCCCGCCCACCCACCCCAATCCTAATTGTCCAATCGCACTGGCTCATACACAACCATCTTAAACCCACTCTTCGCCCTATTGTTCCTCCTCCAACTACTAACTTGACCGCCTCAGACTTTGCAACTCATTTCACTGACAAGATCTCTACGATCAGGGAAGAGATCTCTCATCTTTCTTCTTCCCCTTACAATACTTCCCCTAGCCTCACTCCCTCTGCTGTTCTATGTTCATTTGCACCCGCTACAGCGGAAAAGGTTTCTGCCCTGCTCCAGTCCTCCAGCCTAGATCAAATTCCCTCGCATCTCATCTGTACTCTGTTTACTTTCTTTTCTCTACCTCTCACTAAAATTCTCAATCTCTCTCTCTCCTCTGGCATATTTTCATCGCCCTTCAAACATGCAACTATAACCCCAATTCTAAAGAAGCGCCCAACCTTGACCCTAACTCCCCGTCCAACTACCGCCATATCTCGTTACTGCCTTTTGCATCCAAGATCCTTGAAAGAGTTGTGTATGCGAGATTGACAAATTCTCTGCTAGACCCGCTTCAGTCTGGTTTCTGCTCTAAGCACTCTGTTGAAACGGCACTGACCAAAGTATCCAATGATCTACTCGCTGCAAAATCTCGTGGTCACTACTCTATCCTAAGTCTCCTTGGCTTTTGACACTGTTGATCATCAAAAGCTTTTTCTCATCCTCCGAAATATTGGTCTACAAGATATTGCTCTCTACTGGTGCTCCTCCTACCTCTCCCAGCACTCTTTCAGTATTTTTTTCTCTGGCTCTGCTTCTTCTCCCCAACTCCTCTCTGTTGGTGTCCCCCAAGGTTCAGTCCTTGGTAAACTCATTAGCTCCTTTGGCTTCCAATATAATTTCTATGCGGATGACATGCAAATCTATCTGTCCTCTCCTGATCTCTCCCCGTCCCTCTTGACTAGTGTCTCTGACTGCATCTCTGCTATTTCTAACTGGATGGCTGCCTACTTCCTTAAACTCAACTTGACCAAAACTGAAATTCTGGTCTTTCCTTCCTCATGTGTTGCTACTCCTGTGTCTGTCTCCCTCCAAGTCAACGTTGCTAACATCAGCTCCACTATGCAGGCTTCCTTGCCCAGGTGTTCTGTTTGACTCCGACCTCTCCTTCACGCCTCATGTTTAGTCTATCGCCAAATCCTGCTGCTTCCATCTCAAAAACATTGCGCGCATCTGACCCTACTTAACACAAGATGCGACTAAGGTGCTGGTCCATTCCACTGTCCTTTCTCGCCTTGACTACTGTAATCCGCTTCTCAGTGGTCTTGCGTACTCCCAACTTGCGCCCGTTACAGTCCATAATGAATATGGCGGCATGGCTTATCTTCCTGTCCGCCTGCACCGCCCATGCCTCACCCTTCTGTCAGTCTCTACATTGGCTTCCTTATCTTTTGTGTCACTTTACCCCACTCCCTCTAGCATGTAAGCTCATTGAGCAGGGCCCTCAACTCCTCTGTTACTGTGTGTCCAACTTGTCTGGTTACAACTACATGTTTGTTCATCCACCCATTGTAAAGCGCTTTCATGTTCGCGAACCCCAGATACCTGAATTTTAAAATACAGTAAAATTCAAAGTGTTACTCTAAGCATCACAACCATTTCAGCCTTCTGTACAGGTTATGATACCAAGAGTACCCTAGCCCTGTTTCCCAGTAATGGGGCAAACTGTTGCAAAACCTGGGTCCCCGGTGGTCAGTGATGACATCAGAGTTTTGCAGAGCTGCAGTACCCAGAAGATTATTCTGCTGCCCATCCATTAGTTGAGAGCATCCGCTGACTGCTCCAAACCAATACATGCAATTCTGTGCATAGGAATATGCAAAAACTTGACACAAGCCAGTCCAGAACTCCTTTTCCAGGGATATTAATTACACCTCCAACAGCAAAGCGGTGAAGCTCTGGGTATGCACGGTTTCCAAAGCAAAACACTGTACATATAGACTCCAGGCACCACCACCACTTCAAATCACTGGATTGGAGGAGCCCTTAAGTATGGGGTAAGATTTATTATATGCCATGCAGTAAATAAACATCCGAGCAGTGATATGTTTTGTGATATTCTATCATATTTATGAAAAGAGAAGCTTTCTTGCTTCTTTAGCCTGGATCTTATATTATATATTGATAATGTATTTAAAATTGTTTAACTTAACTTGTTTAGCTGCAACAATGTGGAGGAAATGTGCTAAATGTAGAGAAATATTGTATTGGTTTCTATGGTGATTACTCTTTATCTATCATGTTTTTCTTGATAAATATGTCCTTATGTGTCTGCATACTCAAGCTTTTACTGTGTGCTGTCTTCTATTGCTTTTGGTGTAACACCTGTGATGCAGAGATTTATTTGTGTCTAGATCCTAGTTTTAATTTTGCTATCTAGAATCTGACTGTGTTGTGCCACTTTCTGATGTATTTTTCTTACAAAAGAAAATGAAAAAAGGAGCCGTAGGGCAAAATGAGCTCAGCTTTTCTTACCGCGCCGAGACTGGTTCTAACATCCTGCTGACTTCATGGTCTATGGAGCTCCACTCACACAACGCACGGGTTCCCCGTCCAAATTCTAAAAAGAGACAGAGAGAACGAGTAAATGTAAAAGGGAAATGCTAATAAGAGGACTGTAAAAACAAATCTAGACCAGGCTAGCATTTTTTTCTTTACCAAAATGTTTTCATTTTTATTTGAAACCATGGACGAATAATTAGCACAAAAACTCATATCTCCCGATCCCTGTTTGTCCCAAATCCAGACAAACAGTGCAACTTTTGGACCTCTGTCCTTCAGTGTCCTGCCCTAGTTTGAAAGGGATATCAGAGTTAATGCCCCAACGACTAAGCACAAAACAAACGATTTCCGTAGCACTCTGAACATGCATGATGTCTGGTTGGTAGTGTGTGTGTCAGTTCAATGTACATGTGCCCAGAGCTGATACATCACAATGCAGTAATGCATACTGACATGCCCCATTTGATACTGCGTTAATACTACCACATTCTCATGCTGCTTATTCGCTTGTCTCAATTTCAAAGGGACAAAAGTTGGAAGGCAGATAACTAGGACAAAATAGCAAAGCTCTGTATATGAGAAACAAAAAAAAAATGAATTATGCACAGCACAAATCATATTTTTCTTCAATTCATTCATTCTTTACAGAATAATGGTTGGAAAATATATTAAACATTTTCATTTGCAATATTCAAATATTGTATGATGTATATATAATTTAATAATTTTTTGTCTCATGATGCAGATGCCCACATACAATAAGTACAGTTCCATGGCTATACAAAGGCATCTGTACTATACAGACCATTGCATAGAGCTAGTGCAGTCTGCATATGAACTGTACTGTGTTCAGAGCCATTCTCCTCCCCCCACAGGTTTCTGCATGATGCTTAGGGAATTAGTTTCTCTGGTGAAGACTATATCTAGAATAAAGAAGAAATAAGCAGAAGTTAACCGGCTTAATTTGTGAAGCAATGCAGAACAAAATTTAGCTCAGGGGTTTAAGAGAGAAAAGTATAAAAAAGGAATGTAAGGGGTTGTAAGATATTAGCAAGCATATGTGGAAATATGAAACAAATATATTTCAAAGCAAACATACTTGAATATATTAGACACACATATCAATAATATGTTTATGGAATTAAAGTATGGATGAGTTTGCACGAGCTGCATCTTTATAACAATAGAGTATAAGAGGCTTCTGTCTCGTAAAGCAAGGTCTAGACTCCAAATAGAGTTCGGCATATTTTGAATAGTCTTTGTGAAACGATTGAATTGTCACCACGGCAA